>NC_042622.1:181991141-182312689 GCF_901001135.1 Rhinatrema bivittatum
ACACCATGAACCTCCATTTGTAGTTACCCAGTGGAGGTGGTGAGGTAGGGAAGAGGTGCTCCTATTTCATCAATGTAGCCACTGAATGACAATCCTGAACCAGGGGTCGCAATCTGGAAGCCTGAACCAGACCCCACTGTGCAATGGCCAACTCCTCCCAAACCTCATTCCCGGGCACTGTGAATATTGCCCAAGGAATAGAAGACGGGTCTGGAAACTGAACCAGTCTCCTCCGTGCCATCCCCAAAAAGATCAAATTTAAAGTTTTGCTAATGTTTATGGCTTTCTTGTTTTGAAGGAGTTGTTGGTTTTTTTCCTTGAAATTCCACATTTGATTTCATTTAAAGCACTTTGCTATGTGATGATTATTCAAATACAATCAAACCTGGAAGCCTTCACTTCTGCCTAAGTACACACATGTCAATTGAAAGAGAAAAACAGACAATAAATAGAAGAAAGTACCCTTCCAAAACCAATCAGCTAAAAGCTCGGAGATGAGCTGCCAGCACTCCTTAACTACTTTCAAAAGCAATGGGGAGGTTAACAGTCAAACCCTGCAATATACATTGTACTTTGTTGAAAATTAAATACCTGTGCTGGAACTCTGGCCGCTACAGATTAAAATGTAAATACAGCATGGGCCTGCCCTTCCATTAAGCAGCATCTAACCCATGCGAGATCACACAGGCCTGGAATGGCAGGCAGAAGGAAATGAAAAAAGGCAATTCAACATCAAAATATGTTAGCTGGCTCTACCCTTCCAATCCATCCCCCGATTCCCCAACCGGGGGCACCTAAAACCTTCCAATCTCCCGACTTTCCAACCGGAAGCAGCTTGAACCTTGCAATACCCAACCGGGAGCAGCTTGAACCTTGCAATACCCAACCGGGGGCAGATGAAACCTTTCAATCCCCTGACACCCCAACCGGAAGCAGCTTGAACCTTCCAATACCCAACCGGGAGCAGCTTGAACCTTCCAATACCCAACCGGGGGCAGATGAAACCTTTCAATCCCCTGGCACTCCAACCGGGAGCAGCTTGAACCTTGTAATACCCAACCGGGGGCAGATGAAACCTTTCAATCTCCCGACTCACCAACCAGTGGCAGCTGAAACCTTCCAATCCCCAGATTTCCCAACTGGAAGCAGCTTGAACCTTCCAATCCCGACTCCCCAACTGGAGGCAGTTGAAACCTTACAATCTGCTGATACCCCAACCAACTAAGTTTCCCAATCCCGCTGACTTTATCAAGTAGGCACATCAGCAACCAGAGAAATTATGTTCCTTGATTGCATGTGGGCCCCTCAGAGATCTGCTCCTCAAGGAAGAGGAAGAAAAAAATGGAATACTAGGAACTAGATAACTACATATAAACACCCACACCTCCAATACATGCCACTTGAGTGACAACATAACTGAGCCAAACAATTCTGATTTAAAACCATCAAGCCTGCATGTGAATGTACCTTTTCTAGATACGAGCTACAGAACTGAAGTCAGTACTCCAGGTGAGGTCTCACCAGGGGCCTGTACAAGAGCATTATCATCTCCTTTTTCTTCCTGGTTATTCCTCTCTATGCAGCCCAGCATTCTTCTGGTTTTAGCTATTACCCTGACACATTGCTTCGCTGTCTTCAGACTGCCAGACCCGATTACCCCTAGGTCGCTCACCCAGTCTGTGCATATTAGTCCTTCACCTCCCATTACATACAGCTCTTTTGGATTACCGCACCCCAGATGCATGAGTCTGCATTTCTTGGCATTGATTTTCAGCTGCCAAATCTTTGACCACTCTTCAGGTTTTCTTAAATCACTTTTTGTTCTCTCTACTCCTTCAGGTGCGTCCATTCTGTTGCAGATCTTAGTATCATCCTCAAATAAACAAACCTTACCTTCTATGCCTTCTGAAATGTCGCTCACAAAGATATTGAACAGAACCAAACCCAAAACCGATTCCCGTGGCACTCCACTTAACACCATTCTCTCTTCAGATTAGGTTCCATTTACCATTACATGGGCTCCTGCCAGTCAACCAGTTTGTAATCAACTTCATCACCTTGAAACCCACTCCCAAGCTTCTCATTTTATTCATGAGCCTCCTATGTGGGACCGTATCAAAAACTTTGCTGACATCCAAATAAATCACATTGAGCACTCTTCCTTGTTCAATCAAAAAAAAAAAAAAAATCAATCACATTTATCTGACTGGACCTTCCCCTAGTGAATCCATGCTGTCGTGGGTCCCGCAAACCACCGGATTTTAGATAGTTTACTGTCTCCATTAATTTTCCCACCACCGAGGTGAAGCTAACCGGCCTGCAGTTTCTGGCCTCCTCTCTGCTCCCACCACCGCACTTCTCCAATCTTGCGGCACCTCGCCCATTTCCAGGAGGTCTTCCAGTGGGACCCACCAGCACATCTCTGAGCTCCTTAGTATCCTGGAATGTACCCTCACCTGGCCCCCTGGCCTTGTCCACTTTCAGTTTCCCTAGCTTTTCCTGTACATTTTCTTCTGTAAACAGAGTTGTGACTACCCAATTTCCATCTACATTCTTGTCAATAGCAATGGTCCTTCTCCAGGGTATTCTTTAATGAACAGCGAACTTTCTGCCATTTCATCATCTCTCTCTCTATACACATTATTAGTCACAAACAAAAAAAATGTATAGTGTACGCCCCTAGAGTACAATAAAAGATGACAAAAAGTGGCTTAGACAAGGAGTGATATCTTACAAGCAGACAATCTGTGGCTGGCAACTGGGAGATATCCTTGGCAGCGTGGACAGGAATAAGTTAGTAAACTGAATGGTTCAACTGCTATTTTTCTGAGGTCATCTACTAGGTCACTGTGTATATGTTACGCTTTTCACCACCCTACTTTGCAGTTCTCCTAACAATCTTACAAAATCTACATATCAATGCCCCACAGATGAAAGAGTCCCGCTCCAGCTGTTTTCCCAGTTTTAAAGAGAAGAGAGAGCTTTCATCCGCCGCTCGAGGAGCCAGGCTCTTTGTACCCACTGGCGCGCAGACCCTCCCACTCCCTGGGGTACCATCTCCTGTGTACGGGGGGGGGGGGGGACCCCACATAGCGCAGGGCTGCCCTTCTCATGCTAATGACATCTCCAAAAGCCATAGCAGCCTCGGCCTGCAGGGAGGGGCTCTGGACTGATCGGCACTCAAGGAGTCCCCACAAACGCTCCCACGTCCAAAGAATACCACCAATTCTAGTGGTTTACACTGGGGTGGGCGGGGGGGGATTCATTTGGAGTGGGGTTCATGCTTTCCCTTTCAGAAGAGTTTCGTTTTGCCGTCACTTCCACCTAACTTGTACACGGTTCATTTTCAAAACGCACCCGAAGTTTAATGAGGATTTTTTTGTTGTTTTTGGGAGGGGGAGATGTCTCTGATGAGTTGCTGGCTTCCAAACAAAGAAAAGAAAAAAAAAATAAATACACATGAAGAAATTGTATTGGATAAGTACATAAATGCACATTTGAGATTTTCTCTTCCCTCCGATCTGAAGAGCTAATGTGGCTCAGCTCATAGTCTGCTTGCTCACTGGAGCTGGCAACCTGCTGAGAGACTCCCTGTGTCCTTGCTACCTCTTACTACCGTCTTTCTAGACAAAAGGCACTTCCACTCTGCAGAATTCATGAGCCACACAACAGTGAAGAGCCGGTGGCGTTTCCACCAGGACAAATTTAAAGATATTAAGGCCAGCCCTGGGCGGGATGGAGGGGGCAAAGGGGATGAAACCTGGCTCAGTGCCATGGAGATTCACTCATGGGCATAATTTTATTGCCCCCCGGTCACCTTTCCACCTCCACATTCCGTAGAAGAGAAATGCCCGACCTGCTCAGCAACAAAAAAAAAAAAACCCCTAGGTACCGATTCGCATCTGGAGCCAGTTTCGGCTCTCACGTGAAGAAATGCTTCCAGAAAACAACCCCCATCCCCACCTCCTTTGAAATTTGGAAAAAGGTAGGGGGGGGGGGGGGAAGGGAACTATTTCCACAGACACAAGTACACCTGAAGGGGAGTGAACTGGTTTTCTGTAGCATTTTTTAAAAGCAGATTAAACTGCGTAACTTGCTCTTCCTTCCCCACTGGCCCTGGGGGCACTCATTCCCTCTTCACTGTAAACCCCCCCACCCCCCCCCCCCCACCCCCCCCCCCCCCCCCCCCCCCCCCCCCCCCCCCCCCCCGCAAAGTGCTCTCCACATCTTACATCCTGCCTTCCTTCTGGAGTCTACACCCAGCGGAACAGCCCAACTAGGGTGGGAGTGGGGGAGGACAGGACCCAGGACACCCTGCACCCTCAGCACCTCACTTGTCCTGGATTCTTTTCAACAATGCCCCCCCCCCCCTCCCTGCCCCTCAACCTCACGATACCGGGTCTCTCTCTCTCTCTCTCAGACTCGTTTTTACGCTAGACGGAAAGTTACAAGCTATAAAACCTCCCGCAACCCTGGGAAGTCTCCTCCGTGCTCAGGCGCTGCCCACATCCCTGCAGCCCCCCCCTCCCTCTGTGTTACTCGGTCCTTACCTCACAAGCAACCGGCTTTAATCTTCAAATCTATCCAAAAACTTATCAAAAGGGGGAAAAAAAAAAAAAAAAGACAATCTTCGGGGCATGGGGACCTTAGCTATCCTGACCGGTGGAATGTGAGGGCCGGGCTGACGCGGCACGGGAGATGCCGGCAGACAGGGACCCGCTTGGCCCACCCAGTCCGTCCGTCCGTCCGGTCACCCCCCCCCCCCCCCCCCGACTGCGTCGCTTTACGTCTCAAAATCTTTGCCCTCGTGGCCACCCTTCTGGCACCTGCCCCAGTCCACGTGTGGCCCCCACCCCCAAAATGTCAGCAATGTAAGATCACAACAGGGCCTAAGAAGCAGGGAGTTAAGAGCCAGCATCGGCTGAAGCGCTCCAACGGGGACAGGGAAGGGTTAAAAATCCCACGTCAAGGCAAGCCTTGGCCAGGGAGCAAGGAGGACATGGGAACCGGGGTGACTGAGCCATAAAGGCCCGATTGTAGTGGCTCAGTGGATTGGAAACGACAAGGCCCTTAATGGAACGAAACTCTGGCAGTATAAAAGGGAAAGAAAGGAATGCGCGGATGAAAAGGCAGGAAAGAAAAGTGGAACGCAGATCTTTCAGCTTAGCAAAATAAGCTGTACTTTGTTTCTGGAGGGGGGGGGGGAGGAGAGGCAAAGCCGATTAGGATAAAGCAATGACTAAGCACAAGCCTTCCAAACTAATTACGTGGCTCGCTCTGGGTGAAGGAGCGTTAGCCCCCCTCCCGGGACAAGGTCACCCCACAGCGGGTCCCTGACCTTCTGGGGTGGGGTGGGGGGACAGACACCCCCCTTCCCCAAACTCCAGTCTCATACAAAGGATGCAGAGCGCACCGGCAGTTGGCTTTGGGTGCAAGGTGAGTGCACGGAGGAGGACACGAGGGCTGCACAAAATAAGCCTCCTGCTGACCTCCCTTCTCTGGAAAGTTCCTGGTTTTGTGGCTTGAGAGAAAGGAGAGAGAAAATAAGATTTTATACTGAATGCACTTACGGCCGGGGTGGAAAAGAGTTTCTAGGAGCCGGGGAACGTTTTTCCACTCGGCTTACTTCTCCCATCTCTATTTATTTACTCTACTTTTTTTTTTTTTTTTTTTATTTCTGAATTTTAGGTGCCCCAAGTGCCACTCGGGATTTTTCCAGCCCTGCTTTGAATTCTTTGGTTCGTTCAAATGCAGGGGGGGCGGGGGGGAATCACAACCAGAGTCAAAAGGCTCCTTCAGGAGAGGGACCCCACTTGTATAAATAATGACTGCAGAGCAAGACAACAGCGCGCCGGGTCTTCACGCAAGCAAGATCTCAAAATGCTGTGGCCCAGCGATTAAAGCAAAGGACAGGGGGATATTTCCCCACTTTATGACCTGCAGATAGCAAATCGGGGTTTCCCCCAGGCCGCCAGGGGAGAAAGTCTCTCGCGAGAGGGCCAGCGCTTCTGCATGAGCCACAGGGCCCGCCCACCGTCCCTCAGCGACCCCGGGGCCAGGCCGCTCTACTCTCCCGCCGCTCCTCCTCCCCATTCCTGCATTATTTACCTGGCGGGGGGGGGGGGGGGGGAGGGAGGAAGGGTCTTACAACAAATGACGGGCAATGAGGGTCTGCCCTGAAGAGCTTAAACCGGGGCCGCCGAGAGGAGAATAAGCGACACGGCCCCGAGGTCGGAGAGAGCCGAGCACCACTCCTTTCACAAATGCACTGCAAGAGTGGTGCACGCAGGCGTGCCCTACAGGACTGATAGACACGGTGATTCTTTATAAGGCACCTCGGCCATTGCTCGTGCAGCCAGTGTCGAGGGAGACCGTGAGTACGACAACTCTTCCTCGCTACGGACGCCTTCAAGGAGGTGCAGCCTAGAAGTGGCTTAGGCAGCAGAAAAATCCCCCGCCCCGTCACCCCGAGATCAAGCCCTACCTGCCCACTAATCCTCTGATCCTGCCCACGGCCCCGGTTTTACCCAGCCATCACCAGCTCACACGCCAGCTCACATACAGAAGCTCCCATGCATATCCGGTTACCCATAAACTTTCCACCCCAGAAATGGCTGCAGGCACGTGTCTAAGTAATGAACCGTAACAGCAGGATCGGTCTGGAAGAAACCCGTCCTATAGATCCAAATGTTTATTATTACTGCTGCTCGCCAGCATTAGTTGTAACAGATTAAGGCTCTGTGTCCTCCCGACTTCTCTCCTCCTTAAGGGTGATTAATGTTCGGCATGCTCGTTACAGCAGTCCTGCCCACATTATAAACGTTTATTGCATTGGTTAAGAACATAAGAAAATGCCATAATGGGTCAGACCAAGGGTCCATCAAGCCCAGCATCCTGTTTCCAACAGTGACCAATCCAGGCCATAAGAACCTGGCAAGTACCCAAAAACTAAGTCTATTCCATGTAACCATTGCTAATGGCAGTCGCTATTCTCTAGGTGAACTTAATAGCAGGTAATGGACTTCTCCAAGAACTTCTCCAAGAACTTCTCCTCCAAGTCACTGATGCGCATCCAAAACGCACATCCAACCGCTCTTTAAGTTATGCGCTCGGCTGGGCGCACTTTATTACATCGGCCCCAGAATGTGTGGGAGTTCACCACTCAGTACCACATTCGACACCATATCTGTGCCAATCCCACCCTCTTGGACTCAGATGACTTCAAAGCGGAAGCTACCGATGATCACGCTCAGGAAATGCACTGCTGAGTAGGGATGTGAATCGTTTTTGAACGATTAAAATTATCGGGCCGACGTCATACGGGCGACGTCGGCCCGTATGACATAGTGAGGGCAAAGGTAGCGCCGGCGCCATTTTGAATATTGACAATACGGCCCGCGTGCAGGAGGTCGCTCCCGGACCCCCGCTGGACTTTTGGCAAGTCTTGTGGGGGTCAGGAGGCCCCCCCAAGCTGGCCAAAAGTCCCTGGGGGTCCAGCGGGGGTCCGGGAGCGATCTCCTGCAAGCGTGACGGCGGGAGCCAGGAATAAAATGGCGCCGGCGCTACCTTTGCCCTGTCACATGATAAGGGCAAAGGGCCACCGGCGCCATTTCTCTTAACGCAGCCGTGGCCAGAGAGCGGGAGATCGCGCCGGGACCCCCCCACTGGACCCCAGGTAATTTAAAACATTTTGGGGGGGTTCGGGAGGGTGGGGGATTTGTTTTAAAGGTTCGGGGTGGGTTTTAGGGTTGTTTTGGTGTGCCGGTTTTCCCACCCTCCCCCGATTTACGATTTTTAACGATTTAAAAAACAAAACAAAACACGACGATCAGATTTCCCTCCCCCTCCAGCCAAAATCGATCGTTAAGACGATCGATCACACGATTCACACCCCTACTGCTGAGGAAGCAAGCAAAAAAAAAAAAAAAAGGCAGATCCGTGGAAACTCAAATGTCACAAAAAGCACAGGTGAGAGGAACCACGAAGCCAACAGCAAGAAGGGACAACTTAAAAGCTCAATTAATCCTTTCACAGAAAGATGCTAAGGATGCACACATCCTGCCGGAACTCAAAGGACCTCAGTCAATTACAAATATTTCTGAATTTATCAGCCACGCAGGAGACGCAACTCCCAACTCTGACGGCAATTCTCAAAGCAATTTTTGCAAGTAAAAGGCACCCACATAAAATCGACTGGAAACTGCTCTACCTCCGTGTACCTAAAAGCCCAACGCACTTGACTTTTAACCACACTGAGAGGATGTGGTCTCCGGGGCATGGTAAGGTCAGGGGAGAAATACAATGCGCATAAGAAAATTTCCCAACTCCATGCGGGAAATTTTACTTGCACAAAAAGCGGGCACAAGCCACGTTGTGTGCTTTGCAACCGTGGCAAGTTTCAAAGTGGCAGCAGTTATCCAACGCTAGCCCCCCCCCCCCGCCGCCACCCACAGGTACAGGAAACAAAGCGTGGGATTGAGGGCGCAAGCAACTGAGCAGGAAGCTCAGAGCAGAACGAAGAATTTCCACGCACCCAAATCTGGAAAAAGAACACTCAAAGGTCCTGGAAGCCAAACTAAAAACCAGTCCCTACCACCTGCCACTAAATTTTAAAGAGAAAGAAATAAGGGCCAACACACAGACAACTTTTTACTGGACTAACAATTCATCCTCGATGAGCTTCGGAGAGGCCAGTGCAGAACGGAGCCAAGGATGGCGATGTTGGATCAATTTTACAAACCTAAGAGGGCTAAGCAAGGCAAGAGAGAGGCCAGATGTTGAAAGCAGGAATCAGCTTACACAGACACAGGATCAATCATCCCAGGGAGGACCAAGGCAACACCCTCCATGGGAGTGGAAGCACCTTCCAGGATCAATGACCTTATGATCAGGATAGTTAAAAGGAAAATTTAAAAACAATGCAGACACAAGTAAAACCTTTGAAGTTGAAATGATCAGACACTTTGAAACAGACAAGAAAGGACTCGACCAAGACCAGAGTTTCTTAACTCATTATGAGCCATAAAATTCTACAGACTGTCACCTTCTGCTCACCCATCGAACTATTCCCCTCCTTCCCAGTCTCGCTATCCACCGGAATGCTTTTATATTTACTTATATTTTCTGGTAGCATCAAGTTTCATTCATTCTGTGCTGACCTGAGGAAGGGAGTGTAGGCCTCCGAAAGCTGATCACGAAACGTATTAGGTTGGTCCAATAAAAACATATCACCTTTTATCATCATTTTTTGTTTTTTTTATTTAAAATATCTCTATCCCACATACGCCAAGGTTTGCAGCAGCCGGTGGACCTCGATTTCTGTGCATTCAAGTGGACCAACATGGCAAACCCCACAACTTTATTCAAGGAGAATGTGAGGTATTTCCATCCTTGGATTTTAGGGGCTGCTTTTTCAGGGATCCGAATGGATCTGCTCAGAGAAAGGTCCAACAGCAGGGGTAAAGCTGAAGGATGGGTGCTGGGGGCATTTATTACCGCTCCAGGACCCAACCCACGTCGCCCGAGAGAGTGGCTGAGAAAATGTCTCCGCTCGACTCTCGCGGGCCACGTGCGCACTCGACACATCAGCACCGTGGGCTGCAAGATGGAGGCAGAAACATCAGCATCTGAACAGAGGGGTCAGAATGGCGCTCTTTCACTTGCTGCCCAGCCGAAAAGCAGATGCCATCACCGGGGCCAAGTTTTCCATTTTCTGCTGCAAACAAATCAAAATGCCAGTCCCACCGAGTTTTACAATAAACCCCAGAAGAGCACTTGGAAGTCTGCCACTCCGAGACCCTGTGTGTTCGACTCATGAGGAAGTGACCACAACATGGCCACAGGCCCCACCCACCCCAATATGAGTCAAACAGGCCGGTTTGCAGATCTGTGATCCTTCAGCCCTGGTTCTCCTTGGACCTTTGTTCCGAAGTCCTTTCAGCAGAGGTCTGCACTCTCCGTGACCTGGCAGGGGAAGGCCGGGTTGGGTGTCCCTTTGTGCAAAACCTCCAATTAGCACCCCCCACCCACCAGGGGGGATTACAGAGAAGCAGATGGAGGATGGAAAATGCTCTCATTAACCTTCCTCTCCCACCCCACACACAGTGCTGCTGCGTGCAGCACAGAAATACTCAGTCTATACTAATTAATCATTTTCAGAAGACTACTCACTTCTCCACACACACACACACACACACACACACACACTCTCTCTCTCTCTCTCGCTCTCTCCAGGGTAGCTAGGCCTGACTCCCAATCCCAGTCCAGTCCAGGCAAAGAGATTTGCAAATCTGGGTCCTCTGCTACTCCAAAGGACCTGTGCCCTGACACTGCCCCTAGACTTTTGCATCCAAAGCCAGAATTCAAGAGGAAATCATTTTTAAATTAAAGAAAAAATAACCTAAAAAAAACCCCTTTTAATCTGCCTCCAGCTCCCTACCAATGTTACTCAAACCATCTGTGCCCATCTTCCCAGGCCTGCCCGGCCCAGCTCCCGCTCCTTCTCTCCAGCTCAGTACTCTCTGTAAAAGATGTTCCTTCCCTCCCTGGGAGTCTTTTAAGTGAGTGATTGGGAGGGAAGGAAGCTGGGAGCCAGAGCATGGATGTTTCAGACAGATCTAGCAGAGGATGGGGCAAGTCTGGTACACAACGCCGAGTGAGGGTAAAAGAACATCCCCGAGAGACCGCGTCACGCCGGTACCAGCCTGGCACAATAACTTGTAATCCATTTAATAATTTTATAGCCGGCCTTTGCCAATGATGCCCCTGGCGGCTCCCGGCATTATTTAAATTCAGGCACAGCTAAATCCCCGGACCAAAGAGCTCATAATTTAAGAGGGGATCTAAGGCAATGAGAGCATCAGTGGGTCGGGGAGGAAGCAGAATCTGTATCCTGGTTTCCCTGGTTCTCAGCCCATTGCTCTAACCACTAGGACACTCCTTCTCCAAGGCCATGTGACAGCTTGGAGGTCACTAAAGCACCAGAGATGCACAATCACTTTTTTTTTTGGTTTGGTTTTTTTTAAGGGGCAATTCTAATCTGACTTTTCCTTCAGTTGTTTTTCTGCTGGCTCTGAGTGCAGGTCAGTACTTCCCCGCTATGGACACTTTGCAAGCCCTAGACTGTCAAAATGAGCCATGTCCCATTCCAAGTCTATGGGAAAATAGCTAAATCCGAAACCAGGATACAGGAGCTTACTGCAGTGACTCATTTCTGCCAGCACCTCGCTCAGACGTAACCCTTTCTGATGCGAAAGGCACAGAAATGCAACCAGAGCAGAGAACTGCTAGGGCCCTGCTTCAGTCCCGAAGCATCAGGAGGACCCTCCAGCCACAGGCGGCAAGGGACGTAAGGCGACATTTCAGGTTCCCTCCAGAAACCGAAGCTCTCCTGCTGCACCCCCCCCCCCCCCTCTACAGAAAAGAATACTTCCAATCCCCTCGAGAAACGCTCCAGCACCCCCCCCCCCGCGTGCAGGGGGAAGGAACTGCTTCTGGCAGATACTGACCAGATCACCGCATGCAGCAAAGCTGCAATTCTGCTAAGGATGGCACAGAAAATAATGCTCCTCGCCATCGTCGATGACTAGAGAGCCAGCGTAGCTTCCCCAGCTTCCGCTTTCTGGAGTCCACCCTCGTTAATGCGCAAACACACACACACACACACACACACACACACACGTGCACGGAGGAGGCGACGCACAGATCTAAGGGGGCCGCCTCCTCTGTCCCAAGTTAACCAAAATCTGAGCCATACCGGCAATGCACACCACTGACCCTCATCCCCTCCGGAAACCGCCGTGCAGTCAAAAACACCAAAACAGTTGCGGATGGTTTAGGTTTGTCCATCGTGCGTATGATACCTGCCTACATTACAGGTTATTTCCTATGTTCCTTTGTCTTTCATGGAAATTGCTGTGAGTTGTACACATATAATCTATCTAATCCAAAAACAGAGAACGCAGATCTGGACCTACAAGGTGATTTTTCACAAATCTTGGCCAAGGAGACAAGACACGGATCAGTGGTTTAACGTAACCTCGACCGTGGCGGTTGGTGGTGGGAGGGCAGACCACGCGACTCTGCTAACGCGGCTTCTGTTTCTGCGTCATTCTGATGTGCACCGGGACCCATGACACAGAAAAAGCTTCCCACCCTCACACCCGCTCCAACAACGCCCGTAACGCAACCCGCCGTCGGCTCACCGGATCCCGGGACTCCCCCGCCGCATGCAGCTCACAGGGAAGCAGCAAAAACCTTAATCCTCACTGCGCACTGTGAGGCTGAGCCTCGGGAGCTCGCCCACCGCGGACAGCACGGGAACCGGACACGTCTTCCTCCACCTCAAAGGTACCCCCCCCCCACCCCCTGCCCCTCTATAGCAGAACATCGGGGGGGGGGGGGGGGGGGTCAGGCTCAAGCATCTCCCACACATTCATTCCAAACACTTAATGCCCCCTACCCGCCCCGCCAATCTCAAGTCCCGCTCCCAACTCCCCCCCACCCCCATCAGCCCTGGAGCAGATGGATCGCTTTCCCCGATAGGGAATGTGATCTTGCCTCTCCCGCAGCCGCCCCCATTCACATTATTACTGTAATAAGCTTTCCAAGACCCAGCGCCGCTCTCTCTTCTAACCAGAATGATTCTCAGGGGATTTTCCTCGGCCCTGCTACCTTAATAAATGTAAATTCTAGCCGTGCTTGGGATACCGCAGACTGCTCCAGAAAACCGAGGCCACCGACGCGGCACCGGTGTCGTTCCCCTTCGTGCCCCCCCCCCCCCCCCTCCCCGGGCTGCAGGCGCCACAGCGCCTCTCCGGCACCCTCGAGCCAAACTCAGAAGGGGCACGTTTTCCCTCCATTGCACAATTATGAAATGGAAGAAAGCAACGTCCCGGTTCTGGAGTATTTCCTGCTGCTGATGTACAGGAAGAGGAAGGTGATTCGGGGGGGGGGAGGGGGGTGTCAGGCCTTTCCTCAGGTAGGTTGGCTCTGCAGTAGCCGAAGCTTCAGTTTGATGGCGAGGACACCGAGCACACACACACACGTGACACGGAAGACCTGGGGAGAGCCGACGACAAGAGAGTCTTGCTTTCACAATGGCAGGCGCGCTGTAACCGGAGGGGCAACGCGCTGTCTTGAGCAGAAGGCCCTCTGGGACAGGAGCTGCACCTCGTGTCAGCATTCGGAGACACGGCCACCGCGTCCCCTGGGCACCTACCTTTCCAAACTGTTCAAAGTATTGCTTCACGTCTTCCACTACCGTATTCGCTGATAATCCACCGACAAATATTTTCTTTGTTCTCGTGACCATCTGTAACAGGAGGACAGGACAAGTCAATTAATCAGACTGCCGATGATACAGAAACAAGGAAAGAGAAGGCTCGTCGGTGCTGAGGCCGTGCCTACTCTGGTAATCAGGGGAAATCTTCCGTGCTCCGCTCTTCAGGATTCTGAGGAGGGGTAAGACTTTCATGTGACCCGGAGCTGGGTCAGACTAGGATTTTCCCTCCTAAAGTATCTGCAATCAATTCATTCATTCAACCATCATGGGCCTGCATTTTAAATTCCACTCCCAAGAAAGTATGCATTCGCAGACATTTTTTAAATTACTTCCCACAGCTATGAATTTAAGTAAATCGTGAGGGTACTGCCATGCTGGCTACAGCATCGACAGCCAAAGAGGGGCTCTTCACCAGAACCCCAAGCAGACGTCACTGATGCACATGAAACATGAGTTCAGCACAGACAACTGAAGAGCGGATCTTCATCAGAGCCCCGTGCAGGTGCCACGCAGATACACATAAAGCATGAATACAGCACGGACAGTTGAAGAGATCTTCAGAGCCCCGTGCAGGTGCCACACTGATACATGTAAAGCATGAATACAGCACGGACAGTTGAAGAGATCTTCAGAGCCCTATACAGGTACCACACTGATACACATAAAGCATGAATACAGCACGGACAGTTGAAGAGATCTTCAGAGCCCCGTGCAGGTGCCACACTGATACACGTAAAGCATGAATACAGCACGGACGGTTGAAGAGATCTTCAGAGCCCTATACAGGTACCACACTGATACACGTAAAGCATGAATACAGCACGGACAGTTGAAGGTTCAACCCAAAGGAGATTGGTTTTAAAAATAAAGGGTGTGAATAAAAGGCTTGTTCCTCTTATCCAAACAAAGTACAACAAGATAAGAGATACATTAGGCTAAAAAAAAAAAAAAAAAGCAAGTAACAAGAGTAAAAGATAGCACTGGCACCAAGAGAGGGAGGCACACTATGGCTGGAAGAGCTTTCCTGCGCTGGCATACGCCACCTTTGGCTACAGCTGGTCCAGAATGGAATGGGAGATTTTGAGGCCAAAGGTCAAGTGTACTTTCTGTCCAACTGGCTAAACCTGCTGTGCCGCCCTTCCGCCCCCACTGGCTCTGCTCCTCAGCTTGCTGCCACCTCTAAACCCTGCCCTCTGCCCCCCACCGAACCATTTTCCTATTCTCGCCCCACGAGACGCCATGCCGCTTCAGGAGTCACGCGCTCCCAGAAAGGATCTCCTACAAGCTCGCTCCCATCTGGCGAGGGGCTGCTACCTCACACCCCAGGCCAATCCTGTCCCGGACTTTGCCCTACGGCACTGCATGGACCGGAAGCACGGATTTTCCTACGGGGAATCAGAACCACATCTCCATGCATGCAATGGGGCAAAACCAGGAATGGATCACGACCTCTCCGGTCTGACCTGGGGTGAGGCCACCCCCCCCCCCCCCCTCCTCTCCTCCACATCACAGCAAGAAAGAAAACCTTCAGTACAGGAGGTGACCAACTCCAGGCCTCGAGAACCCCAACAGGCCAGCTGCTTTTCAGGATCTCCACAATGAATATGCAATGCATGCCCATCTATTCATGCATATTCACGGCGGATATCCTGAAACCCACCCAGGCCCGTTTGTGGTTCTCGAGGACTGGAGTTGGTCAGAGTGAATGAGGTCCTCCAGAAACGGCAGTGGTGGAGGAAGGGGGATGGGGGATGGGGGTGGGGATGGGAAATCAGAAACCTCTAGACCCTCTCCGGAAGAAGATCCCATTCCTTCCCGCTGCTCTCCAGCCGCAACGGACCTGCGATGCCTCACGCGCGTCGCAAAACTGCCTCAAATTAATTGAACTTCAGAAGGAGGCTAATTACATCCAAACTGAAGAGTTTCTCGGAGAACCTCCACCTTAATGGGAGCATTACAGCTTGTTTTTTGCCTCCTCCCCAGCCTGACATTTCATCTTCTGCCGTACCAATGGCTGCCTCGCGCACAAAGGATGATTTATTTTTTTTTCTTAGCTTCGAAACCCATCAGCCGCAACGCATCTTTCATCCCCACTTTACTCCGGCTTCCACATTACCTCTGATTAAACAACAACTCACCTAAATGGGAAAAGTGATTTTCTCCCTAAATCGCTGCAGCCAGACAGATCTCTGGGTAAATACGGTGTCTGTGCACGGGTGGCTGCACTCATTAACCAGAGCTAAAAATATCATCCCAAAATGAGCGTTTTGCGTTCAAAAAAAAAAGATAAATGCGAGGCATTAAAAAATGCTTAAGGAGGTTACGTGGGAAATTACACTTTGAACTGACCCCTTCTGCAGCTTATACCTGGCTGTGCCGTGCGTCTAAAAACTCGTTTACATCGCCCCCCCCCGGGCTGCCAGCACAGCCTCGTGGCTCCAGGGTATGGGGCTGCGAGCCAGGACCCCAAGATTCAGTACCACCCACACCGTGTGTCACCTTCCCCTCTTCTCCCCAACTCACTGCAAACTCTCTCCACCTCCAAGCCTCCACTGCACGGAGAGAGGCGCGAGATTCCACAGGAGGGGTCTCTACTAAGGGCCCGGCAAGGACAGGGGGTTCAACAACTCCCAGCCCGGCTGGGGATGCCGGGGAGGTCGCGCTCAGGCCTCCAAAACAAAAGGAGACGTTTCACCAAAACAAGAGAGTTTCCCTGCAACTGCAGATTAATTAATCGTGCCACACACACACACACACCCCCGTCAGATTCCCAGCCCAGAACGCAAAGCAGAACTCCGCAGAGCCCCTTCCCCACAGGAACCCGGGGCTCCCGGGGTCAGCGCGTTACTGGTTATCCGGCCAACCCGCGCTCCAGCTCCTCGTGGCACGCCCAACCCTTGCAGGAGTGCATGCACCAGATCCCCGAATCCCGACCGTCCTGGGGCACAGGGGATGGAGGGAGAGGTACATTCCCCCTCCGCCCTGGCTGTGGATTAGGACTTCAGGGTCAGACGCAGCAAAATAAAACTTCCTGGAGACCGGGAGCGAGATTCTCGTCCCTCAGCACGGGTATGGAAACACAAGGTCATCTGTCTGTGCTAGCCGTGAACCACCCAAACATAAAAAGAGCAGAGGAGCAAGGTGGCAGAGCCGGGGGGGGGGGGGGGGGGGGTGCAACTGTTTCTCGCTGTGAGCGAAAAACACAACTAGGGGCATGGATTCCCAGGCCAGAATTCAGACCACGGGCATGGAAGGAGAATATCTGAGCAAGACAAAGACGGTGGATGAACACCGTGGTCTCGACAATTCTTTTACTAGCACAAAAAATAATAATAATAATAACGTCACAGCTAAAGAGGGACCGGTTTACACCTGGACCAGTAAGACTAACAGCGCCCGGCCCTGCTGCTCCACGGCACTTTTTCAGATCCTCTCACAAGCCGCAGACAGAAGGCCCAGCCCATGGCACTCGGCAGCAACCCCGCCGCATTCGGTTACTTCCACGCAAGCTGGCATTCAATAAGAAGCGCCGTAGCCAACACGCAGAGGAAGGGAAAAGAAGAGATTTCGGTAAAGGACCAGGGTTTCCGGGTGATGCAGACTTCAAAACGGAGGCAGCACGGAAGGCCATCCCCCGAGCCGGGGCCACGCACAGTGTGGCTACAGCACAGCAGCCTGGGAAACGGGAACTTGGGAAAGGCAAAAGATAGCAGAGGACTGCTCCAGGCTCATCTACAAAGATCTATCAAGGATCTGCACAGCTGAATGGCAAACGGGGGAACAATTTGCACAGCGAGGGCCAGCTCCCGCCATGTGGCCTCCCACGGGCAGAAGAGTACAAAGTCTCCTGCCAGCGGGCAAAGCCACGCCTCCGTGGCTGCTGGCTGATAGGGACCACGAGGAAGGTAGTCAAGTGTCAAAAGGAATCTGGAGGGTCCGGGCTGTGCCAGGCAAGGCCTGGAAGGTACCGGCGATCTACACCGCTCCACCTGCTGCGCACTGGTTTAAGCCCTGGCAGCAGCAGGTTCAAATTCCACCACCCCAGCCACTCAAACCACAAAAGCTCTTCCACGCACAAATTTACCCTTCCAACTCTTCGAAGCCGAGGCGGGCAAGAATATAACTCATCTGGCACAGTGCTTGCGTACTTCAGATCAATGGGTATGAGTAAAAGGAGAGAATCCGGCTGTCTCTCTGCACGCTGTTCCTGGAATCCCATCTGGGCTTGTCGATGATTTGGGCTCAAGAGTTTCCACGTTTAACTTTAAATGCTGTGAGCTGCTCGGCGTGTAAGAAAGGAATGTGTGGCATTAATCTGCAGAGCAGTTACGTTTGCCTTTACAAGTTACACGTTTGTTTTATGGCCTCGCTCTTCCTGTCCTACAACCACCCACCCCACTTCCAACTTTTTCTTACACAGAGGCAGAGATCCGATTTCCTGCAGCTTTCAATTAATTCCACACCCCTGGTTCTGGTTCACCAAAATTATGCACTTTCTTGATTTTAACCCCAAGTCTTTTGCTCTGTCCGTCTTGTCCAGACCAGTGGTTCTCAACAGGTGTGCCGCGAGGTCACGGAAGGTGTGTCGCACACCCAGCAGAAGGCTGCCCTTTCCTCATCAGTCTGGACAGGAGTTGGCTGATTTCTCCTTTACTGGGTATGAGAGGAGGCTGCTCTGGCTTCCTTCTCCTCTTCCTGGGAGGTTATTCCCTTCTCTTTCACCCCAGATCAGAGCGAGGTATCACCAACTCCTGTTCATATGGGCCCGGCAGGACACCAACTTTATCTTCCTCTGCTGGGCCTGAACATGAAAGCAAGAGGCAGAGAGGTGCGAGCTCTACAGATCCGTTGCTGCTGCCTCATCTTCTTCCTCTCCTCAGTGCTTCTTGCTCTCGTCTGCTGCTGGTAAAGCAGGAGGGAGACTCTGGATTGGACGGCTGGGAGCCTGGAGGAGGGCGAAATGTGCTGGGCAGGAAGGCCTTGGGAGATAGGGAGTCAGGAGTCTGCTGGCTAGGAAGGGGTGGGGAGAAAGGAGGTTGTGGTTGCTGGGTAGGGAGAGGTGGAGGAAAGAGGGACTGGGGCTGCTGGGCAAGGAGGAGAGATGGAGGTGTGGGGCCTGCTGTGTTGGGGGAGAGGTGAGGTCAGGGGTTGCTGAGCAGGAAGGGGAGGTCAGAGGTATGCAGAGGGTGGGGGGTGTCGGAAATGTTGGACAGGGATATGAGCATGTGAAGGGATGATTGAGTAGTTGGGAGAAGTGAGGGGCGATGGAGGCACAAAGGGGAATGAACAGGGTACAAGGGCCATACTGGGTCAGTTTTGAGAATAAACATTTCTTCTATCTTTGAACTTTGCTTAGTGTAGGAAGAAATGTATTTCTGTTTCTAGTTCTCCAGTTTTGCACTGTGTGCAGAAGGACTTCTTGGTTTCCTTTCCAGTTTTGGTTTCCGCATTTGTCATTTGTGATATTTTATTCTATATTAGTTTTAGGCAGGTCTGTAGGTGTGTGACTGAGATGAGATACTGTACTAGAGGTTTGTATCAGTCTTATTTGCTGTACTTTCTCAATAGGATATTGTACTGGTGGGGAGCTGCTGCCGTTTCATGGGTAGGGCTATTGCTGTTTCATTTCTTGCAGTTAGTGCTGCTGAGGTATGGCAGGTTTGATAAACACGTACAGAGTGGAGTTTGTGGGGGTTTTTTTTGCCAGTTTTTGTATTATTTTACAATGCACCTGGTAGCAGAGGGAGTTTGTGATGCTGTTGTTGAGATGAGACCAGACTCAGAATATCTTTTTTTTCGTATGGTGAGTTGAGCAGGGAAATGTCTTAGTTCTGCTCTGCACCCATTGTTAGGAAGTGGGGACTCCTGTGGATGCAGAGCATGTGTTTATATTTAGTCCCGTGATGGTCAGGTGTTCAGTGAGTCACGCATGTGAGCCTCCTCTCCCAGGTGTGGCCTGACAGGAAAAAGGCCGAGAACCACTGGTCCAGACTGGGAGCTCCAAGGAGCAGGGGCTGCCTCTCGGGCACTTGTGTCTCATGCTGCGCGAGCCTGGCAGTATTCCTGCATACAGCGCAGGGCGTGGAGAACAGCAAACCATTCGCCTGACCGCCAAGTAAAGAAATCCACTGGAACACAGAAACTGAATTCTGAAATTCTCGCTTTCTGGAAGTTTTCTTCCAACCTCTGCTTTCCACCACTCCTACCCCTCCTCCCAAGCAACGCACTGTTCATAAAAACCATGGCTGGGATGGGGAGGGATCTTCTCTGAAGCTTTTTTTTTTTTTTTTTTAAATTATTCCAGCTGATTTCACCCAGCGAAGAGATGGCAATGTTAACCCTTCGCCTTGATTAATTTCATTAACATATTTTTACACGCAATCAAACCTTGATGAGCTGGTAACAGCTTATCCGCCGTGCATGCACAGATAAGCTCGTACACCGCCTGTGCAACCTCTTGCGGCCTCCGTGAGATTTTTTTGAGGCAAAGCAGCTGAAAGACCTCGCCGCTCTTTGCCGCAAAGAAGCCTCAACCACTCGTAAGCAAGGACGGACGGAGCCGGCCCTGAGCGGCACGATGGATCAGCAGGAGAGGGCAAGGCCTGGGCCTGGCTCTCAAGGCCAGCTTCCTGCTCTTCAGGGCTGCGGAGGCAGCGTTCACAGCCCCCAGGGAGGAAAGAATGGCGCCCTCGGCCTCTCCACTACAGTGACCCCTAGAGGCCAGAGTCAGGACGTATGTACAACCTGTTATTCTGATTTTGATTTTTTTTTTTAAGCAGTTTAACAGGGAGTAGTATACCTGGGAACCAAGAACCTGGCCACCGCCATTCTCCCTCCCTGCACTGCCAGTTTGGTGCTGAGGGTCTCTGCTCGATGGGCTCTGCCAAGGTGAGAGTCTGCAATTTGTAGGGGTGGATAAGACCCTGTTTCTGACTTTGGATAGCAAGGGCACAAGAGCTTCTTGTGTTTTCACATTCCAAAAATGCCCATATTCGGCTGTAAATAGTTATCTTAGAGCAGCGGGTCTTTGTGTGTGTGTGTGTGTGTGGGTGTGTGTGTGTATATACACACACACACACACACACACACATACATACATACATACACACATACACATACATATACACACACACATACATACACGTTCCAGAAGAAAGTGCGGCCTCCAGCCCAGGAATGCCATCAAGATGGCGCGACTAGATGAAGGCAAGGAATGAAACATGAGAGGCCACCCCCTAGGATAGCTGCAAATGAAAGTTCACGTCACACGGGTCTGTTTCAGCTGAAAGCCCAAAGGGCACCAAGGGAACTTGCCAGGGTAAGAAGCCCCACTGCCCTAAGATAATTATTCACCGCCGGACATGGGCATTTCTAGAACGTGAAAAAACACAAGAAGCTCTTGTGCCCTTGCTGTCCAAAGTCAGAAACAGGGTCTTATCCACCCCTACAAATTGCAGACTCTCACCTTGGCAGAGCCCATCGAGCAGAGACCCTCAGCACCAAACTGGCAGAGCAGGGAGGGAGAACGGCGCCCACAACGGGTTCCTGGATCCCAGGGTAAAGTGCTCCCTGTTCAACCGCTTACAAAAAAAATCAGAATAAATGAAATGAAATTAAAAGTAAAGGGGGAGGAGCGTGAAGAGCTGCTGCCTCTCGGACAGGGGAAAGGGCGCTGTGGGTCCAGTTTCCACTTCCCGTCATGAGAAGCAAATGCCTATGCTATTAAATTACCGTATTTTTCGCTCCATAAGACGCACCTAGGATTCAGAGGGGGGAAATTTAAAAAAAAAAAAATTGTGCTAAACCGGCTCTGCGTCTGGGCGTCTTATGGAGCAAATTAGGGGAGTGCATAGCTTTTTTTTTTCTCCCCATTTTGTTTTCGGGTCTGGGGAGGGCCATTTCGGTCCACTCCCCAGATCAGAAAACTTTTCTTTCTCTGGGAACCCCCAAACCCCCCCATCCCAACCCTTTAAATTAACAACCTCCACCCCCCTGACCCCCCAAGACCTGCCGAATTAATTTCCTGCAACCCCCCACCCTCCTGACCCCCCAAGACCTGCTGAATTAATTTCCTGCAACCCCCCACCCTCCTGACCCCCCCAAGACCTGCCAAACGTCCCTGGTGGTCCAGCGGGGGTCCAGGAGCGGACCGGGAACGATCTCCTGGGCGTGAGCCGTCGGCTGCCAGTAAACAAAATGGCGCCGACGGCCCTATGCCCTCACTATGTCACTGAGACCGACCAATAGCAGCGGTCGGTCTCAGTGACATAGTGAGGGCATAGGGCCGTCGGCGCCATTTTGTTTACTGGCAGCCGACGACCCACGCCCAGGAGATCATTCCCGGACCCCCGCTGGACCACCAGGGACGTTTGGCAGGTCTTGGGGGGGGGTCAGGAGGGTGGGGGGTTGCAGAAAATTAATTTGTCAGGTCTTGGGGGGGAGTCAGGAGGGTGGAGGGTTGTAGGAAATTAAGTCGGCAGGTCTTGGGGGAGTCGGGGGGTTTGTTAGATTTTTGTTTGGTTTTTTTTTTATATTCGCTCCATAAGACGCACATACATTTTCCCCCCACCTTTGGGGGAAAAAAAGTGCGTCTTATGGAGCGAAAAATACGGTATATCATAGGTAAATAGATACATAATTAAAAAGGATGTTTATCTAAGCTGGATTTTCAAGCGGTAATCTTGTCCCCGAGTAAAATTTAGGATGTGTAACGGCCAACCACCTCCTCTAACCGTTCAAAACTATGGACCAACACAGCAATCACGTTAACATGCCCCAGGTCATCAGGGATAACCTGAGCCAGTCCGCGTCCGACTCCCACCGCAACCCTGAGAAAATGGAAGCAGAAGCCCACAGATGCAGTTAGGGGTGCACTTTGATGCTCTGGAGTTTGCTAGAAAGCGGGCACCTCCGTGTGCACGAGCCACTGCAATGTAATCCAGTACCCGGGCTCCTCAAAGCCCCCCACCTCTGCGTGAACGTTTATCAACGAAGCCACCAAAACGCCCCCCCCCTGCGAGCCAGACATTAAGTGCCATTAAGAGCAACATCTCTTACTTTTCTTCTCATCTACACCTACTCGTGAGCAGTCACTCCCTGGAAAACCGTCACCGGCTGCGAGCAGCGACTTTGGGGCCCCCTTTCCCTCCCTGCCCTTCTGATGGGGGCGGGATGCCCGGAGAAACGGAGGTCAGAAGCCTCACACACCCGAGCACAGAAAAGCAGCGCGGCCCGAACGGAGCCAGGCACCAACCTCCGCCACGCTGGCAAAGGTCTAAGGGCCAATATCGGTCCTGGTGGGGGGGACAGCCGCACTCCTCAACCCGGATTAGCACGTCGGATGCTGTAAGCGTGCAAAAGCCTTTGAGATCTCACAGGTCCTGTCTGCAGACGGAAGCCAGGGACATCTCAAGATGGGACCTGCCTAAAAAGAGTACGATTTTTTTTCCCCCCTCTTTATTAACAAGAGCATGCCTGTAGATGGAGATGGGAAGGAACCGGTGGGGGGGTGTCACTGCCACGGGGAAGATGTACTGCCCCCATCCATGCAACCTAGTACTGGCTGCATATACATTTCCAAGTGCTATAATGGTGAAACATATTGCAGTCTTGTTTGGAGTACAGATTTCCCACATAAATTACTGCTATCAAGTTCACCTAACATATCAGACACTTTGCAGAACATAATATTAGACTTAATAAACACACATACGGAATGGCAACAGAATGGGAAAACATGATAAGACTTTTGCAAAAATATTAAGCAATCAAGTGTTGCTAGAGACTCCAAAGACATAAACCGCCCCCCCCCCCGATTTTAGTACGTGTTCTCACATTCCCAATGGTGACGAGAGAGATTTTCTCTCATCAGTCTTATTCCCTGCTGCAAACCACTACTAAGAACAGGTTGTACTGTCCCCATTCACTACATTCTTTACTTCATCTGTCGTTCTCTACCCTGCCCAGTCCACCGCTCTTCCTCATCATCCAGCCATCTCTACTCTCCCTGAGAGCACTTCCTCCTCATCGCTGTCGTCACACCACCACCTCTCTTCCTCGTTATTATCCTGCTCTTCCGCTTGGCTCTCAGCTGAGGATATCAATCCCAGTCCTGCAACTCCAAGGCAACTTTCACCCCATCTGTCTACATCAACCTTATTCTATTCCCCTGAACCCTCCCTCTTTTCTTCCTCTCTCATGCTCCCTCTGGAATGCCCACTATTTCCTACTTTCATGACCTCTTTCTCTCTCAAACTCTTCATAGAAACATGATGGCAGAAAAAGACTGCATGGCCCATCCAGTTAGCCCATCCGTCCAATTAATTCAGCATTACAATTCCCATCCCTCCCTCAGAGATCCCCTGTATTTAGCCCATGCTTTCTTGAATGCAGAGACTGTTTTTGTCTCCACCACTTCCACTGGGAGGTCGTTCCACACATCCAGCACCCTCTCTGTAAAGAAATTTGCTAAGATTATTCCTGAGTCTACCCTCTTTCAACCTCATCTCATGACCCCTCGTTCCACAGCCTCCTTTCCATTGAAAGAGGCTGACTTCCTATGTATGGAAACCTTTGAGATATTTAAATGTCTCTATCATATCTCCCCTATCTCGCCTTTCCTCCAGGATGTACATGATTAGATGTTTAAGTCTACTCCATATGTTTTAGAATGAAGACCACTGACCATTTCAGTAGCCACCCTCTGGACTGACTCCATCCTCTTAACTTGACTGAAACTTGGCCTTCCCCTGAGGACTCTGCATCAGTTGCTGCTCTCTGTCATGGAGGGTATCTTTTCTCCCATACATCCTCGCACAGAAGGCCACAGTGGTGGCGGCGGACTGGTTCCCTTCCCCCTCCCCCCCACAAGTATCAATCCCTTCTTCCACCTCAATCTCACTTCTTTTCTTTCTCAGATACTCCCTCAGGTGTCTATTCACCCAACTTCCTCTCCGGCTGGCTGACATTTATCGACCTCCTGAAAAATTTCCCTCCTCCTTTCTCACCAACTTTGATTCCTGGTTTTCCTTCTTCCTTGACTCATCTCCCCTCTCCCTTATTCTTGGGGACTTTAACCACCATGCTGATGATCTATCTGTCTCAGAACTCCATTCCTTAACCTCCTCATTTCATCTCCAACTCTGCTCCCTACTCACAAGCATGGCCGCTGCCATGACCTAATCCTTCTTTCCAACTGCTGACTCTCAGACTTCCCCTCTAGACCATCATCTGTTCTTTCAAATTAAACCATCCTCTCCCATAGCCTCATCCAGTCACCATCAACATCTCAGGAATCTTCAGACTATCAACTTATATCCTCTCCACAACTGACTCATCTTTTCTCTCTTCTACCACACAACATTCTCTGAGTCAGCTGATTTTATTTTATTATTTTTTATTTATTTATATTCCACTTTTCTGGCACTTCAAAGCAGATTACATTCATGAGCCAGCTTCTTCTTACAACACTATGCTCTCCTCTGTTTTAGACACTCTTGCCCCTCTCCTACCCATCCTGTAAGGAGCACCAAATTCCAGCCTTGGCTCACCCTTAGAATTTACTTCCTCCATTGCTGTGTCCACTCTGCAGTCCATCATGGACTAAAATCCCATGCCCATGGCACTCCATACATTTTAAATTCATGACGATCTTCTTCTAGTCTGCTATTGCTCTTGCCAAGCAAGACTACTCTGTCCATGTGACAAACTCTCTTGCCTCCAATCCTCGCCATCCCTTTGCCACACCCAGTTCCCGCCTCAAACATCCTTTGCGTCCCACCCAACCTCTTCCTCTTCACTTACTGGCAGACTATGGCTGACTACTTCCATGACAAAGTTCTGAAAATTCGTCTTGAGTTCTCGACCAGGTCAGCTCTACCTTCTCCCTCATTCCTCTTCCCTTCCCCTGGTCCCTGCAACCCTCTCTTCCTTTTCTAAAATCACGGCAGAGGAAACTGCCTATTTTCTCTCCTCCTCCAAACTCACTAGCTGTTCCTCAGATCCCATTCCCAACCAGCTCCTCAGCAGTCGTCATCTCTTCCATGTCTCATCCTCAATCTATCACTTCCCACTACAACTGTTCCTGCTGCCTTCAAACGTGCTGTGATCACACCACTCCTCAAACACCTCACTGGACCCTACCTGCCCTGCCAACTATCATCCCATCTCCCTCCTCCCTTCTGCATCCAAACAACTCGAACAAGCTGTTCATGTCCTCTGTCTTGACTTTTTTCCTTCTCAAGCCATTCTTAACCCACTCCAGACTATTTTTTGCCCTCTACATCCCACAGAAATGGCCACTGCCAAAGACTCCAATGACCTGTTCATGACTAAAACCAAAGGCCTTTACTCAGTCCTTAACCTCCTTGACCCATCTGCTGCTTTTTAACACTTGATCATCACTTACTCCTTGATACTCTATCCTCACTTGGCTTTCAGGACTTTGTCCTGCCTTGGTTCTCTTCTTACCTCCCCCATTGCACTTTAAGTGTATCCTCCAGTGGGATCCTCCTCTACTGCCATCCTACTATCAATCGGTGTGCATCAGAACTCTGTCTGGGCCCTCTTCTCTTCTCCCTGTATACCAATTCCCTTGGTACTCTGATCTCTCTTGGCTTTTCAATGCCATCTTTATGCTGATTCCCAGATTTACCTCTCTACACCAGAAATTTCATCACAAATTCAGTCCCAAATCTTAGGCCAACTTGCCTGACATTGCTGCTTGGAAGTTTCACCACCACCTTAAACTCAATATGACCAAGATGGCACACTTCCCTTTCTCCCAAATGCACTTCCCTCTCTCTCTCTCTCTCTATTTCTGTGAATAACTTGTCATCTTCTCAATCCCTTCAGCCAGAAAATTTTATTTATGACCTTGAAGTCATCTTTGTCTCTTTTTTTTTTCTCTACACTTTGCCAAAATCTAGCCCTTCCTTTCTGAACTCACTATCAGAATGCTTACCCACTCTCTCAACACCTCCTGCACAGACTTCTGCAACCTGCGCCTCACAGGTCTCTCAGTGACCCATCTCTCTCCACTACAATCCACCCAAAATTCAGCCACATGACTTATCTTTCGCCAGTGTTGCTACAGCAACATGAGCAAGTCGCTACACTGGCTCCCTGTCCGGTTCTGCATACAGTTCAAGCTCCTCTTACTCATCTACGAAAGCCTTCACTTTGCAGCTCCTCACCATCTTTCATCTCTCCCTCCACCCCTCCTCATGAACACCGCTCATCAGATAGGTCGCTCCTAAGTATGCTCTTCTCCTCTACCTCCAACTCTAGACTCCGTGCTTGGAACAGACTTCCTGAGTTGGTGCATCGTGGCCCTCCTTTTGCCTTATTGAAATCCAGTCTAAAAACCCACTTTTTTTTTGAGGCTGCTTTTAAATCTTAAACCCTGATTCTTCCACTCACAGCCTTATTGGCTCTAACCATTTTCTTAGTAAATGAGTTCCCCAAATCACTTTTGCCCTGTATATTTGTCCTAATCAGATTGTAAGCTCTACCGAGCAGGGACTGTCTTTGATGTGTTTTTGTACAGTGCTGCCTAAGTAGCAGCAGTTATCTCTAATAATAACTCTCTAAGCCTGAGGCTGATAAATTGAAAAAACGTAGTGTGCCAAAAAGAGATCAGCCTTCGGTTTTTGCTTTCTGACAGAGGGCAAAATGAACCCAGACACACACACACACACACACACAAGCCCGTGGCCAGGCACAGCTGGCACATTACATCCGGGTGCAAATGCCTTGCCATCCCCACCAAAGAGATTCTCCTCCACCTGTAAAATGCTAATGGTAAAGCTTCTCTGTTCATCACTCAAACCCTTTAATCCAGAAGCAGAAAGTGATCATGTCAAGCAAGAGATCACAGTCCACTCTAGTTCTATGGAGCCAGAGATGCAAGAAGTAACCGTCCTTAACCAATTCACTGCACGAGGGGAATCTGTGGTCCTGGCTTCTTACCTTTCCCATCAGCGACACGGGATGGGGGGGGGCAGAGGGGTAAGACAAAAAACTCCCCCCAGAAATTAGACTCCAAACACATCCCTATCGGGAACAGGCAGACTCTGCCCCAGTTCTGCTCCCCTGCATGGATGGAGCTGTATATGCCTCGTTTCCAAAGCAGGACTACATCTCCCTGCATGCAACGGGACTGGCTCAGCCTGCCTCCCAGGGCCTGCTGCTACCTGAGGTGGCATAGCTGGGAACAAAAGACTGGTTATATTTCTAATCCCTTCCTCATCAATAGGATGCAGAGCAGGGTTTTGGTTGCCCTTTTGGTCCAGAAGTAAACTGGACTCTCTGTGGGCCATAACAGAATAAGAAGGACCACAAATGACCAACTAACTGCAGGGATTTAAAATGAGGGACCTGCGCCCCGCATTCTCTCCCGATTATGTCCATGGGCTGCAAACCCGACTGGGTCCCGTTAGGGAAGCTGTTTCAGAAACACCTGGCTGCTCTAATGAGAACATCTATCTATGAAAAGTCAGGATGCGCACATCTGCATCCATAACCACCCAGAAAATTCAAGGGGTTCTAGGACCGGGGGAGGGGGGGGGAAACTCACACGAGCTTCTTTCAGAGTTGGCTTCTGAAAAACATCTAAAAGAAATAAGGCAATAATACACGGTGTCATTTTAAAGGAGCAGGAAAGCAGGCGTGCATCAGGCCCAAGAAGTTTACAGAATAAAAATCACATTTCAGGTTCTCTTCATCAGTGCAAAAGTGTTTTCTGCCCTCACCACTTCCACCTGCCTCTCCGTATACAAGTATCGGGGGGGCCCTCTCCCTGGACGGATCCCGACAAATGCATCCGAGCGGGCACAGGGGGGGCTCTGCTTCGGCAGGAGCAGGCGGGAACCGGGGTGTGAAACACGACCGCCCCATGTTACGCTGGAAGCGTGCACGCCTCCAATTTGGAGGGTTTTTTGGCTTTCTCCAATGCAAAACAAGCGTATTTAAAAGCACTGGCAATCTAGCACCATGGCAGGGGGCAACCCCGTGCTCAAATTCATAACGCTGGGTCCACAAATCGAAGGGAGACTGACGCAGATGGGACAGGGAAGGAGCACTAACTTCTCACAAAGAGGATTACAAAGGGATGATCCCCCCCCCCCCCCCCACCAACCAAGCCAGAATATTCTTTGTAGTATGGGTGGGAGGGGTAGGGAGGCCACGCATGCAATGGCTCCCTGACGAGAGCCAGATATGGAGTCAATGCCAGACAGAACAAAAAAAAAAAAAATACCCCAAAACAAAAAACAAACTAATCTACTCCAAAAATCTATCTGAAAGGCCAACACCCCTGGTTCCTCAATCATCAAAGTGTGCACCTGCCGATTCTAGTTGTGCTACCATGTAGACCCATTAAAAGAAATTATCCAAAATAAGGTTGTAAAACAGGGAACTGCTGTCTCGTTCTCCAAGCGGCAGGCCCCCCCCCCCCCCCCCCCCCGCCAATGTACTGTACACATTTGCAAGTGTAATTTCTGTGTCGTTCTCTGAATGCATCCCCCAGCTCAGAAGAAGAAGTCAGCAGGGCTTAGTGCATCCCAAGCTAACTCAATCTGACAGCCAGAACGCTGAGGGGCTGCCAGGCCGGACGGATTGGCCGGATATATTTAGACTTGGAAAAACCTGCTGCTTCGGTATCTGGAGCGAGCTGGCAGTTCAAGGCGACAAGCGCAGCACCAGAGAAGGAACGCTGGAAAAAAACAAAACCGTTTCTCAAAGGATTTCATTACAAAAAATATCAAAAAACTAACGGGGACCTTGTAAAGGATAAATGGAGGCCCCCACCTTCCGGATTCGGATCAGATGTTTAATTTTCCAACTTTCAATGCTACAACAGTAACCAACTTTGCCGGAAGATTTGTTTGTTGGGGGGTGGATGGGGTTGTTTTGTTTTTTCTAATTATACACGGGGGAATCCTGACAGTAAGGGAACCGGAATTACTCTAAAAGATTCAGCGAGTGTCAGAACAAGAAGAAACCACTATAGCATGAAACAGAACCCCATACCCAGGCACAGCCAATCAGCCCTCCCTGTGACTTACCCCCTACCCTACACAGATACCTCTCAACCTCACTCACAGCCATCCTGCACTCCCTGTGACTCACCCCACCCTGAGTCCTACCAACCCCATCCACAGCCATCCTGCACTCCCTGTGACTCACCCCGAGTCCTACCAACCCCATCCACAGCCATCCTGCACTTCCTGTGACTCACCCCACCCCGAGTCCTACCAACCCCATCCACAGCCATCCTGCACTCCCTGTGACTCACCCCACCCTGAGTCCTACCAACCCCATCCACAGCCATCCTGCACTCCCTGCGACTCACCCCACCCTGAGTCCTACCAACCCCATCCACAGCCATCCTGCACTCCCTGCGACTCACCCCGAGTCCTACCAACCCCATCCACAGCCATCCTGCACTCCCTGCGACTCACCCCACCCTGAGTCCTACCAACCCCATCCACAGCCATCCTGCACTCCCTGTGACTCACCCCGAGTCCTACCAACCCCATCCACAGCCATCCTGCACTCCCTGTGACTCACCCCCAACCCTGAGTCCTACCAACCCCATCCACAGCCATCCTGCACTCCCTGTGACTCACCCCACCCTGAGTCCTACCAACCCCATCCACAGCCATCCTGCACTCCCTGCGACTCACCCCACCCTGAGTCCTACCAACCCCATCCACAGCCATCCTGCACTCCCTGCGACTCACCCCGAGTCCTACCAACCCCATCCACAGCCATCCTGCACTCCCTGCGACTCACCCCACCCTGAGTCCTACCAACCCCATCCACAGCCATCCTGCACTCCCTGTGACTCACCCCGAGTCCTACCAACCCCATCCACAGCCATCCTGCACTCCCTGTGACTCACCCCCAACCCTGAGTCCTACCAACCCCATCCACAGCCATCCTGCACTCCCTGCGACTCACCCCACCCTGAGTCCTACCAACCCCATCCACAGCCATCCTGCACTCCCTGTGACTCACCCTGAGTCCTACCAACCCCATCCACAGCCATCCTGCACTCCCTGCGACTCACCCCACCCTGAGTCCTACCAACCCCATCCACAGCCATCCTGCACTCCCTGCGACTCACCCCACCCTGAGTCCTACCAACCCCATCCACAGCCATCCTGCACTCCCTGCGACTCACCCCGAGTCCTACCAACCCCATCCACAGCCATCCTGCACTCCCTGCGACTCACCCCACCCTGAGTCCTACCAACCCCATCCACAGCCATCCTGCACTCCCTGTGACTCACCCTGAGTCCTACCAACCCCATCCACAGCCATCCTGCACTCCCTGTGACTCACCCCACCCTGAGTCCTACCAACCCCATCCACAGCCATCCTGCACTCCCTGCGACTCACCCCACCCTGAGTCCTACCAACCCCATCCACAGCCAACCTGCACTCCCTGTGACTCACCCCACCCTGAGTCCTACCAACCCCATCCACAGCCATCCTGCACTCCCTGCGACTCACCCCGAGTCCTACCAGCCCCATCCACAGCCATCCTGCACTCCCTGTGACTCACCCCACCCTGAGTCCTACCAACCCCATCCACAGCCATCCTGCACTCCCTGCGACTCACCCCACCCTGAGTCCTACCAACCCCATCCACAGCCATCCTGCACTCCCTGTGACTCACCCCGAGTCCTACCAGCCCCATCCACAGCCATCCTGCACTCCCTGTGACTCACCCCACCCTGAGTCCTACCAACCCCATCCACAGCCATCCTGCACTCCCTGTGACTCACCCCACCCTGAGTCCTACCAACCCCATCCACAGCCATCCTGCACTCCCTGTGACTCACCCCACCCTGAGTCCTACCAACCCCATCCACAGCCATCCTGCACTCCCTGTGACTCACCCCCAACCCTGAGTCCTACCAACCCCATCCACAGCCATCCTGCACTCCCTGTGACTCACCCCACCCTGAGTCTTACCAACCCCATCCACAGCCATCCTGCACTCCTGCGACTCACCCCCAACCCCTACCAACCCCATCCACAGCCATCCTGCACTCCTGAGACTCACCCCGAGTCCTACCAACCCCATCCACAGCCATCCTGCACTCCTGAGACTCACCCCACCCTGAGTCCTACCAACCCCATCCACAGCCATCCTGCACTCCTGAGACTCACCCCACCCTGAGTCCTACCAACCCCATCCACAGCCATTCTGCACTCCTGCGACTCACCCCGAGTCCTACCAGCCCCATCCACAGCCATCCTGCACTCCCTGTGACTCACCCCACCCTGAGTCCTACCAACCCCATCCACAGCCATCCTGCACTCCCTGCGACTCACCCCACCCTGAGTCCTACCAGCCCCATCCACAGCCATCCTGCACTCCTGAGACTCAGCCCCGCCCTACACTGACACCTCCTAATCTCACACACAGCCATCCTGCACTCCCTGTACCCTTCCAACCCCATCCACAGCTATCCCAGCAGTACCTGTGACTTACCCACCGCCCAACACCGAAACCTCCCTGCTTTATAAAACTGACCCACATTCAAGCCACTTAGAGGGTAACTGGGGTAACTGGTTTTCTGCAGCTCTGTCATTATACTTTTCTGCCATTAGCTTACATCTGAACCTAAACTGTGAGATGGAAGGGGGGAGGGGGGCGGAGTCTGGTGGGCCGGGAACCAGGAGACCACAGTTCCAGTCCTGCTCCTACTGGTGACAATCCCTTCATCTCACAGCGTCTCGGGAGCTCACACAGACCACAAACTCTTCAGGGCAGGAACTCCGTATGCTTGGAGGCAATTTCCTGTACTGCCATATAAATTTCTAAATAAAATAAATGACCTTATCGAGGTCACATCGTGAATGGGAAGAGGAGGGCCAGGACACCTCACACACCGCAGCTCAGCCTTCTAGCCAATAGGTCACAATTTTAAAAATTATATTGGCACTGCGCAATACATTTGAAAGGGATAATGCGAGCATTTGAAAGGGATAATGCGAGCCAGAGCCCAACGCAAAGCGCAGCTACTTCCGGCCTTGTCCTCCGCAAGCTCTTAACCTTTAATGCCGCGGGTGGACAGACGACACCCTCTGCCTTTCACTGCAGGAAACATTAAAAAAAAAAACTGGGGGGCGGGGGGAACTCAGAAAAGAAAACTGAGCCCTGGAAGGACAAACGTAGTCTGAACCAAGGGTTAAAGCATCAGTCTTGAGAAGTGTCCTAGGTGCCGCAAAACACCGCCCCTTTGTAGCGACCAACCGAGGAACGATGCAGAAGCAGACATGCTCATATTTTTTTTTTTTTTTGTTATCTAAGTGGAAAGTGGTTGGCTTGGTCCCAGCAGGTGGCCTAGAAACTCATTCTGTGGAAGCAGAAGGCTCTTCCAGGGCAATCAGAGCTAAGTGCGGAACTTAATTAACGTGGCATCAGGGCTGGGGGAGGCAGCGGCACCGTCAGACGCAACAATTAATCCAGGGGACACGATCCACAGATGGCTTCTAATTGATAAATTATGGGTTCCGGGCTCTAATCTGCCCAAGTTCGTAAGGATTTTCCCCCTCCCACCCCCCAAACCAAATCTTGCATCTCTTGGAATAAGGGCCTGGAACATGAACGAATGGGGACGGAGGGGAAGAATGTCTCTTCTCGTTTCTCATTAGGATACTTTCTCAAGCACTGTAGCACCCGAGCAACCAGAAATGCCCAAAAGCATCTTCAGTTCCTCCATCCAAAAATCACAATAAAAGGGATGGGGGTACACAATTACTCTTTACTGCTGTAAACCGTGCATCCTCCTTTGACATACAAAACATTTGAAATCTCTTCAACAGGATACTCAGGCTGAGGAGAACGGGTCTCTGTCTCCCCAGTGACAGGGACCTTTTTAAATGCAATTTAATAATAATTCGGATTTTTATTCCACCTTTCCAAATGATACTCAAGCAAGCATACAGCATTACTAGTATTCAGGTGCCAGGAGTTCCTACCCCCAAAGAGCCTACAATCTAAACAGGCTGATGCAATAAGATGCGCATTACAACGGGAGCTCAGATTGAGCATCCATTTTCCTAACGCACGCACAGCCACGTCCCCTGGGCGCCAGATGCAATAGTTAAATGAGCTGCTGTGTTAAAAAAAAAAAAAAAAGGATGCGCTAGGGAAGAACTGTGCGTCCCTAGTGCTCAAACGCATCGGGAGCCCACAATTGCAACGGGCGCTCAATACGAGCATCCGTTTTATCCCGCTTCAGGTCTATTTCGTCCAATAAACACACACAATAAGCAAGGGGCGAAATCGGTCTGCAGCACGCCTATTGTGCGCGCCCGGAATTTTTTTTGCTTCCCACATCAAGCCATTACATTACATCTTTATTCTTAAACACCACAAGTATCGCGACAATACTAAGCAGGAGGAACCACGGAGGGCGGTATTTTTTAAATTCCTCCTGAGCTCTTGACTCACAGATTGACTTGACGTCACTTCCGGGGCTGGAGTTAAATTTGCCATGTTAAAAAGTGTGTGTTGGGCGCCCAGCGATTTTCTGCATTGGGAGGCAATAGCTAATAATATCATCTGCATGGAATTTTCATGTGACGAGCGCCATCGGCTACGCATTTGTTTGGGCACGTGTTTTGGACCCGCTAATCTCCTTATTGCATCGGGTGCTAGTCTACAGAGAGCAAATGTGCGTAAACCTGTGTGCTAGGCCAAGTGCACTTTATTGCATCGGTCCCCTAAGTGGAAGCCAGAGACATCAAGAAAAAGTAACTTGCCCGAGGTCACAAGGAATGACATTGGGGGATGTGGGATTTGAACTCTGGCTTTCTTGGCTCTCAACCCACTGCTCTAATCACTAAGCCACTCCTCCACTGATGCACTGGTAGCAGTGTTCACAAAACTATTAGGTCAGTGGTTCTCAACATTTTTTTGGCTGGGACACACCTGACAGATGGTTCTCACATGCGTGACACACTGAAAATGTGACCATCACGGGGCTAAATGTAAACATGCACTCCGCATCCACAGGAACCCCCTCAACCCCCAGCAATGAGTGCAGAGCAGATCTAGGGCATTACCCTGTACAACTCGCCATGCAAAAAAGATATTCTGGTTCTGATGACATCCCAGTAAAAGCAAAACAAACTCCCTTTACTACCAGGCACAATAGCCTTCTTTATGAAAAGACAGTAATTTACCACTAATGCATATCCTATTGAGAAAACATAACAAATAAGATTGATACAACTGCCTTCATGCTAGTAAAATACCTCACCTCGGTCACACACTCAGAACTGACCTTCACCAAGTACAGAAAGATCACAAATTACAAATATGGAAACAGAATCTGGAATGGAAAACCAAAAAAGCCACTCTGCATGCAGTGCGAACCTGGAGAAATGGAAAGAGAAATATAACACCTAACAGACTCTCAGGATTTGCAATAATGCACACAAACTAACCCGCACAAAGTTACACCTGCATTATGGAACACACTCAAACAGTAACAACCCTATCTAAGAAATACAAGTATTAAACCAGGCCCTAAACACTAATACATTTCCTATTGGGAAAACAGAATAAGCCAAGCTGCCATAGAGCCCCACAAGGAAATAATTGTAAAGCTATACTAAAAATGTTACAAAACAACTGATAAACAGAATAATATCCAACAATTAAAAACTCATAAAAATTATTAAAACATGTCCAAATATCAATAAAATATTTCATAACAGCAGACATTACATAATACCCAATAATTAAAATGGCAGTCAATCAAGAAACATAAATTTAAAAAGCCACCTTTACTTACCCTCTCCAGGAAACTCTCCTACTCCTTTCCCTGCCAGGCCAATAGCACTCACCAGAAGCAGCAAGGGCTGCTGAAGCTCTGTCCTCACAGTCCTCTTCCCTAGTGCCCAACAACCAGTCACTCACACACACACACACAATTAGACCCCACGATCAATCTCAGTCTCTCATCTTCCTGACCAGTCTCTCTCTCACATACACACACTAGTCATCTTCCTGACCAGTCTCTCTCTCTCACACACAGAAACACATCACCTCCCTGACCAGTCTCTCTCTCTCTCTCTCTCTCTCTCTCTCTCTCAATCACACTCATGCTTTCTTATATACAAGCTCTCAATCACACACAAATGCTCTCGCACCCACGCACACCAGCTCTCACCCAGGCACCGATTCACACACACACACACAAGCTCTCACCCAAGCACCCATTCACACCCACACACACACACAAGCTCTCACCCAGGCTTCCATTCACACCCACACACACACAAGCTCTCACCCAGGCTTCCATTCACACCCACAGACACAAGCTCTCACCCAGGCACCCATTCACACCCACAGACACACAAGCTCTCACCCAGGCACCCATTCACACCCACAGACACACAAGCTCTCACCCAGGCACTCATTCACACCCACACACACAAACTCTCACCCAGGCACTCATTCACACCCACAAACTCTCACCAAAAACTTCTTCCTTCATTGCAGGGATGTGCTCCAGTTCCACCTCGGCTTTACTCCGGCGTGCCTTCTTTTTTCGCCGTCACGGGGATAGGCTCCCGTGGCAGCTTTGCTTGGTCGGGGTCGGGTTTTCTTCTTCGCCGCCACGGGGATGGGCTCCCGTGGCGGCCTTGCTTAGTCGGGGTCGGGTTTTCCTCTTCGCTGCCACGGGGATGGGCTCCCATGGCGGCCTTGCTTCGTCAGGGTCGGGTTTTCCTCTTCGCCTTGCTTGGTCGGGGTTCGACACTGCCATTCCTCCCACCCCACCCCCAGGCTATGCAATGCCTGCCTCACCGGCCAATCAAAGGCTTCCTCCCTTCTTCCTACTCCCACTGGCAGGTAGAAGGGAAGAGACTTCCGATTGGCCTGCACGGGGGCAGGCAGAATGAAGGAGGCTTCCCATTAGGCAGTGGGGGCAGGAAGAAAGGAGGCTTCCAATTGGCCCGCGGGGGCCGGAAAAAGGGAGAAGAAAGTACAATGGGGCAGTGGGACACCAGGAGAAGCAACACACCGGTTGAGAAGTGCTGTATTAGGTCATGCTAGATATTCTCTGTTTTGAGTAGCACTTTAAGAAACAGTCAGGCAGGGAAAGGGAGTGAGCTGAATCTAAATACATAAACAAATGCAAATAAAACTGTCTCCATACCCAAGTTGGCAAGTCAAGAGTTGACATGGTTAAGATGGGGGATACTCTCCAGACCCCAGACCTTCGGTTGTGACAACAGACAGACCACGCAACACCTTCTGGTGCACCCACTGCTGAAGGACGGCTCCTGCATGGCACAGGATCTTGCTGAGGACAACTTACAAGCCCTGAAATTGTGTGTTTGTTGGTGGAGAAAACTACAACACCAATGGACACAAGAAGAGGGCATCTGAGAACAGGGCACAAACTGAGGCATCTTATGGAACCCAGCTCCACTGGGCCAGGCACCGGCTCCTCACAGCAGACCACTTGGTTCACCAACATAGTAAACGAAGGCAGAGGGGGACCAAAATTAGCCCACCCAGTCTGCCCAGTCTCAACTTTGCGCAGAAGCACATATAAATTCCCATGGGCAGTCCAACATGAACTCCTCCCTTCGCCATGTCTCATCTGACCTCTCAATCCTTTTCCTACCACTGCCCTCCATATCCGTCCCAAGCACGCGCAAAACATGCCGCAGTGGTGAACTCCAACACCTCCACTAGTAGGCCCATCTTAGGCCTAGCCATCTTCAAGTTTGCTTGTAAACTAGCGAGGACGCTCATGGCATCGACTTTGTCAACTCCCACAGTGTGAGAAATCCCAGACCCTACAGCCCTAGGCTACCTGATCACAGGTTTGAGCTGAACGCTTGCCCGCTGGGCCAATAAAGGCCTCCCTGTCCGGATGCCTTCAAGCCGCTGCCTCTATGCACCCAATCAGAGCCTGAATAAGAGGCTGTGCAGGGAAAGTGAGACCCATCCGCTGCAGTGCGGAGAGGTATATAAAATTTATCTAACACAGAAGCAAGCAAAGGTTTGCAAATTAATTGCTGGAACTAAAAGCCATGGAGGGCACTGAGCAGCTTGTAATTCAAACTGTAAGAAAGATCTTTTCAGCCAGCACTGTCAAGCATGTTTATCGGAGGTGGGGGGTGAGAGAGGGTTAAAAAGTGGAATATAATTTGAATTAAGCATCACAGATCAGGTCTAAAAATAACACTGCAAAGCTGTGGGGCTGTTCTGTAACATCAACATTTGTGGCTCTTCCAGGACGGCTTTCCACATTAATCATTTCTGACACTCGCTGCCGATCCCCAATTTAATTTCAGATCCCCATTTGGCAGCATGGTGTCACTCCTGATTTTGGTTTCCTCATGCTGTAAATTATTAAATGCAGAGCCGGTAAACAGCATTGGGGGGGGGCCCATCCTGCTCCTGCTGCAGGAACCCCGGGTGGGTGTCTGGCCCTTGTCCCAGCGGCAGCGCCGTGCATGGTCACGCACGGAGGGGCCAGACACGTTTGTTCCCCCAGGGATGGCTGCAGAGGTGGCGCTCGCAGCCTTTGAGCAACAGCAGCAGCCACACCCAGTGGCGGATTTAGGGACCTTGACAATAGGGCTCTGAAGGGAGCCAAGGTGTGTCCCCACAGCCCCAGGGCTGCCCTTGCAATGACCAAGCTAAGGAAGCTGAGAGGATGAAATCAAACAAGGGAAAAATCTCTGGCTAGTTGCCAATGAAAGCTAATAGCATCCCCAGCTAATTGCCAATGAAGGCTAACTCCAATTGAGCTGGAGGCCCAAAGGAACAGACAGAAACTGCCAAATTAAAAATTACAACCTAAGAAATCTGTGCTGGGAAAGCCCATCTCCCTCTCTGTAATAGCCTCCGTACCAGAGCTACCTACTGGCACCTAACTCCCTACCAAATACAAACCCACACAGCCTCCCACCTAACAGCAGCCATACTGGGTCAGAACAAAGGTCCATTAGCCCAGCATCCCGTCTCTGACAGCGGTGAGGAGATGGACAACGTGCAGAGGATGTGTTGAGCGGCCCTACCACAGTCACACCCTCAGGGCAGTCGTGGGTTGGAGGTGCACGGACTCCTGACCACCGACGGCGCACACAACTCAGTTATTAGATTGCTGGCGCTGGATTATGGTAAGGAAGAGAGCTCGGCCCCCTCTTAAAATAGACAACTGCGCACGATGCCTTTTTATCGGAAACAACAACAAAGAGATAGCGCCTACAGGTTTTGCCTGTCGACCTGTTCTTTCTATGGATGCACGTGGACTGACATAGCACCCATGTGACTTGTATTGCAATTGTACACAACATCAAGACAACACCCTCCTTGTAGCAAAAATAAAACCAACATGCAAAACCATTGTCAGGTTTTCTGCTGAGATTTATTTATTTATTTATTTTTAATTTTTATAGACCGAAGTTCTTGTAAGAATTACAAATCACTCCGGTTTACATAAAACGATGAACTGCCCAAAAGAGAAAGGGGCTTTACATGGAACCATAGATCTTGGGCTCTGTTTAAATATGCTTAGACTGGCCAGCGCACCAGAAATGTTGGGGGGGGGGCCGCAAAATATTAACAGAAGGGCCCCTCATCCTGTCGTCCTACATCCTTTGAGACATCCAACAAATACACGTGGACTGGATTATCTAACGGCCAAGTCACTTCCTTCTCTAAGTGGCTGACAAAGTTCCTGAACAGAGGCTCTAATGCTCCCCCTCTCATGATTTAGGACACCTTCACCTGCTCTTTCTTGCTTTGCTTTTTTTTTACTTTCTGGTCCCGTTGACGTGACTCCTGCAGAGAATACCATACAGCGTTCCCCCCCCCCTCCCCTCCGAGGCTCATTGCTCCCCCTATTTTCTCTCTCTGTCAAAACGAAGCAGATAAAGTAGGAAAGCTTCACCTTGATGATGCAGGAAGCAATCCTGTAGCTAGGACCTGCCCTCAAGGTGATGCAGTATCCTCTGGCACCAAGGACAGGTCTCCAGGGGCATGTGACCAGGAGGGAAGAGTTAGGACAGCCGTTGCCTATGGTGATTCGATTATTATTAGGAATGTAGATAGCTGGGTGGATGGTTGATGTGAGGACCGCTTGGTAACTTGCCTGCATGGAGCGAAGGTGGCGGACCTCACGCATCACATAGATAGGATTTTAGATGGCGCTGGGGACGAGCCGGTTGTCTTGGGGCATGTGGGTAGCAATGACACAGGAAAGTGCAGGAGGGAGGTTCTGGAGACCAAATTATGGTTTTAGGTAGAAAAAGAACCTCCAGGGTGGTTCTGGATCTCTCTGAAATGTTCCCCATTCCACGTGCAGGACCCCAGAGGCAGGCAGAGCTCCGGAGTCTCGATGCATGGATGTGACGACGGTACAGGGAAGAGGGTTTAAGTTTATTAGGAACTGGGCATCATTTTGGGGAAGGGGGGGGGGGCACTTTACCGAAAGGATGGGCTCCACTTTAACCAGGGTGGAACCAGACTGCTGGCACTAACCTTTAAAAAGGAGATAGAGCAGCTTTTAAACTAGAACAAAGGGGAAAGCCGACAGTCGCTCAACAGCACATGGTTCGGAGGGAGATATCTTTGAAGGATACTAGGAGAACAGGGAAAATAGGACATCCCAGTAGAAAGGTTCAATAAATGCCAAAGGGGACCAGGTGCCTTTAAGTAAATTGTGAGAGGATTAGAAATAACCCCGTCAACTGAGGAGCAGGTTGTTATTATAAACAAGAAAAATATTTTGAAATAAGATGGGAAAATTAGAGTGTATAGCACTGGATGAAGAGGTAGATATTTATTTTTTTATTTATACAGTTTTCCTATACCGTTATACAGAAACAAGTTTCTATCACTACGATGTACAATTCAATTAAAAAATAAAACATAAAATATAAATAATTAGAATAAAATTACAAAAACAGGATTAATAAAAATAAATAAGACTACATTCATTCCTAAAAACAGTAAAGTAAAAAACTAGAAAATATAATATAATATAATTGGATCTCAGAGACCTGTGATACCAGGGTACACGTTGTATTGAAATAAGATGGATCAAACTGGTAAAGGGGTGGTATTGTATGTTAAAGAGGGCAATGAGTCAAACAGGATAAAAATTCTGCAGGAAACAAAATGCAATGTTCAGTCGTTATGGATAGAAATTCCAGGTGAAAAGAGAAATAAACTAGCAGTTAGGGTGCACTACCGTCCACCTGCCCAGAACGAACAGACAGACAATGAAATGCTAAAAGAAATTAGGGAAGCTAACAAAATCAGCAGCATTGACTGGGTGAATGTTAGCTAGAGAGGTAAAGTTCCTAGATGAAACGAATGCTTCATGGAGGAACTGGTACAAGAACCAACAAGAGGGGAGACTGTTTTAGACCTAGTCCTTAGTGGGACACAGGATTTGGTGCGAGAGGTAACACTGTTTGAGCCACTTAGCAATAGTGATCAAAACATCACCAAATTTGACTTAACTGGAGGGCACGCACTAAAGACATCTACTGCAACAGCATTTAACTTTCAGAAGCGCGACTATGATAAAATTAGGAAAATATTAGGAAAAAGGTTAAGAGTTTAGCTCAGGTATGGATGCTGTTTAAAAATCCATCTTGGAAGCCCAGACCAGATGTATTCCACACATTAGAAAATGTGGAAAGAAGGCTAAATGACTATCAGCATGGTTAAAAGGTAAGGTGAGAGAGGCTAAATTATCAAAAAAAAAAAATCTTTCAAGAAATGGAAACGAAATCCAAATTAAGAAAAGAGGAAATAGCATAAGCATTGGCAACTCAGATGCAAAGCACTGATAAGGAAGGCAAAGAGAATTTGAAAAGAAGCTTGCTGTGGAAGCAAAAACTCGTAATAAAACTTTTTCAGGTACATTCGAGATAAAAAGCCTGCGAGAGAGTCAGTTGGCCCATTAGATGATCAAGGTAAAAGGGACACTTAGGGATGACAAAGCCATGGCAGAGACTAAATGAATTCTTTGCTTCAGTATTCACTGAGCAAGATGTAAGAGATATACCCATGCCAGAAAAGACATTCAAAGGTGATGATTCAATGGAACTGAAAAAATGTCAGTGAACCTGGAAGATGTACTAGGGCAAATTGACAAACTAAAGAGTAGCAAATCAGCTGGGCGGTATATATCCCAGAGTGCTGAAAGAACTGAGAAATGAAATTTTGAACCTGCTATTGGAAACTTGTACACTATCAGTAATACTGTCTATGGGACCTGAAGACTGGAAGGTTGCCAATGTAACGCCAATTTTTTAAAAATGGACCAGGGGTGATCCGAGTAACTATAGACCAGTGAGTCTGACGTCCGTGTCAGGCAAAATAGTAGAAACTAAATATCATAAAGAACAAAACTGCTGAACAAATAGATAGGCCTAGTTTAATGGGACAAAGCCAACATGGATTTAGCCAAGGGAAGTCTTGATTAACACATTTGCTACAATTTTTTGAAGGCGTAAATAAATATATGGGTAAAGGTGAGTCAGTTGATATAGTGTATCTGGATTCCCAGAAAGCATTTGACAAAGTCCCTCATGAGAGACTTCTTAGGAAATTAGAAAGTCATGGGATAGGTGGCAGTGTCCTATTGTGGATTGCCAACTGGTTAAAAGATAGAAAACGGAGAGTAAGGCTAAATGATAAAATTTTCCCATTGGAGTGCCCCAGGGATCTGCTCTGGGGCCACTGTTTTTTTTTTTATATATTTATAACCAACCTGGAAATGGAAACACCAAGTGAGGTGATCAAATATGCAGATCAAAATTATTCAAAGTTGTTAAATCACAAGAGGATTGTAAAAGATTGCAAGAGGACATTGGGAGACTGGGCATGCAAATGGCAAATGAAATTTAATGTGGACAAATGCAAAGTGATCACTTAGGTAAGAGTAACCCAAATTATAGCTACAAAATGCAGGATTCCACTTTAGGAGTCACCACTCAGGAAAAGGAGCTAGGTGTCACCGTTGATAATAAGTTGAAATCTGATCAGTGTGCAGCAGCAGCAGCCAAGAAAGCAAATAGAATGCTAGGGATTATCAGGAAAGGAAAGGAGAATAAAACAGAGAATATCATAATGCCTCTGTATCGCTCCACAGTATGACCTCATCTTGAGTACTGTGGCAGTTCTGGTCACCACATCTCAAAAAAGATGTAGCAGAATTAGAAAAGGTACAGAGAAGGGCAACCAGAATGATAAAGGGGATGGAACGATTCTCCTATGATGAAAGGCTAAAGAGGTTAGGACTCTTCAGCTTGGAGAAGAGACGGCTGAGGGAGATAGGATAGAGGTCTATAAAATAATGAATGAAATGGAAGGAGTAAACGTTAATCAGTTGTTTACTCTTTTGAAAAGTACAAAGACCAGGGGACTCACAATGAAGTTACTAGGTGATGCATTTAAAAGTAATAAGAGAAAATGGTTTTTTACTCAATGCATAATTAAGCTCTGGGATTTGTTGCCACAGGATGTGGTGAAAGCTATTAGTTTAGCAGTGTTTAAAAAGGTCTGGACAAGTTCCTGGAGGAAAAAGTCCATTAACCATTATTAAAGGGAGAGTTGCAGAAATCCATTGCTTATTCCTGGGATAAGCAGCCTGGAACCTCTCTATTCCTTGGGAGCTTGTCAGGTACTTGTGACCTGGATTGGCCACGGTTGGAAACAGGATTCTGGTTTTCATGACCTTTGGTCTGACCCAGTACGGCAAGTCTTGGTTTCTTGATTCTTACAAAGTGTGTGTCTGTTGGGGGGGGGGGGGGGGGGAGTTAGGGGCACCAAGAGGGCTAGTGATTAAAAGGTGGGAAAAAAACGGGGCTTAGTCACATGACCAGACACGGGAAATGTAAACTGGATTTTGTCGCCAAGCAGAGAGGCCCAAGAGAGGGTGGGACGGGGAGCTTGTGGTGCATCCTCAGCACCCTTGGAGGATCTTCATCATGGTGGCAAGAAGCATAGCACATGCAATGTCGGACTACAATAAAACTAAACTAAACCAAACCACACATTCACCAGTTCTTTAGCACCTGGATCTAACACCTCCTGCACACGTCGTCACCCCCCCAATAACAAACACAGGGCCACTACCACCAGTTTAATTCCTCTTTACAGAGGCTGCTCTAAATTTAAAAAAGATTGGCAGGCCGGAGCGAGAATAATCGCAGATGACTTGAAATGAGGAACCCCTCGGCCCGTGCCGCTGGAAGAGCCTGGGTTTGACTCTCAGGCTGCCATCTGCTCCCTAGGACAGCTGGGGCTGGGGCATGCTGCACAGGTAGCACTCACAGCCCCCTGAGGAGGGAGTGGCGGCCATCGCTGGATGGAAACATCCAGCAGCCAGGCACAGGCTGCACATTAGCTGCAGTTTGTGGGCCCCCCCCGAGACCAGGGATGTTTTCGTGATGACTGCGCACTGAGCTGGGAAAAGGATTGAAAAATAAAGCAACCAACCTCGGGGGTAGGAGTTGTGAATAAAAGTTCTCAGTGCTGGAGTTTCAATTCAAGAGAACCTGAGGAGACCTCGGCAATGCAAACCTTTCCCCGGCAGCCGAATTTTTGGCTTAAGCAACGTTTGCCAGAGGCTCCGATCTAAAATGCCAAGCCTGCTGTGCACACAGCTCCGGATCTTCGTCCCGCGCGGTTCAGCTCCCTGGCTGGGAACTGCTTACCAGCGAGAGGTACAAATAAAGCACACACTGTCCACAACCTGTGAATCTGACGTCTTTCTTTTGTTTTGTTTTTTTTAATAACTACAGCAATATTAAATCCTTCCGAGTAAAAAAAAAAAACAACCCAGAAGTAATGGCAGCCAAATGCGGGCCTCTTACAGAAGAGGCCAAGAGGATCCTGGTTTGGTGCGAACCTTAAATCAACAGGAAGCAGTGGAGATTAAAAGGGCTGCAGTTGCTGGCGTTTCTGTGCACGGTGGCCGTTGGCCACCGGCTTTATCCTCCCCATCACCCACACGTGTCCACGTGTTTCTGTGCGAATGCATGCACCTGTGGGTCTCCATACATGCGTGCGCACGAGTGCACACGTGTGTTACAGCTGTCTCTGCACAAGGTCTCTGTATGACTGTGTGTGTGCACTTGTGCGTGTTTCCTCCGACTCCTCCTGTGCACACTCATGTCTGTGTCTCTCTGCGCACACCGGGGCCCCGCCGTGCAGAAGATCCTGCCTGTGGTGTGTGCTTCTCCTGGGAATTTACAGTTAAGCCAGAGATGGCCGGGGACAAATTTTCCTTCTACTGCCCCTAGGCTTGTTGCCCTCCACCCTTCATAGACCTCTGACCCTCATGACCTGCAATTTCCTCTCTCCCCACCCCCTTCCTTCGTCTGGTCCTCCAATTCTCCCCCCCCCCCCCTCCCAAACCACCTCAGATCTCTGGCTCAGACGCTGCTGTTATCAGGAAGAAGCATGGCAGGGACCAAGGAAGCCCACAGACCAGAGCCCGCTGGCACGAAAGCGCCCCCCGCCCAAGCCAGGCCTCCCTACAGGAGGCAGGGCCTGTACGGGTTTACTCAGCCCCCGGGGTGCTTCCTTATGATAACGGCCGTGCCAACACCGGAGCCGGAGGTGGCGGGAGCGAACGGCAGGAAATCAAGGGGGACCCACACAGCGCAATGGGAGGGGTGGGGGGAGGAGCAGGACGGGATCGAAGGCCAGCGGGGAAAGGGAGAGAAAGTTTCAGGGCCTCAGCCCCCCTTCCCCCAAGACTTTTTTGCGCCACCCTAGACATAGGCCTAGCGCATCGAGGCCTGGAGACAGCACTGAAGCTGCCTCGACTCCCGTGCTTCCTCCTGGGTCTCCTTTCTAAATCCTCTCAAAATAATTTCATCAATGACATTTTCCCCTCCCGGCCCCCCCCCCCCTTTCTTTTTTTTTTCTTTAATTAAAAGGCAAAATGTCTTCTTAAGGTCACACACAATTGTTTTACACACACTTCACACAACCATTTCTGCATCCTGCATCACTTTGATACCCGCGGGGGGGGGGGGGGCCGCGAGGTGCAGCACAGCGAAGAGGAGCTTGCAAGAACTCACCGCAGTGATAGCGCTGCAAGAATTTAATACAAAATCTGAATTACAAGCGAGAACGTTTCAAGGATTTTGCTCCAAACTGCTAGCATGCGTTCTTCACGCTGAGACACTCCCGTATCCAACAGCCTGACCGAAAAAGCAAAAAAAAAAAAAAGAAAGCACACAGCCGGGCGTCATGGAGGAAGCTCACGCTACCTGCCAGAAGGTTAACACGGAAAGCAGTGCAAACAGCGACATATCTAATGCATACAATAAGCTGTGTGTAACTTAAGCACCTTATCAGCCAGGGGAGACTGCTATCATACATATGTACATATTTTAAATCAATTGGACATTTTGACACGGCGGGACTGCAGATCTGATTAAGCCACCTGAGAGCCGATAGCTTATTTAACACATCCCGCCTGCGATAAAAAAAAAGTAGTCAACCCTTGTCAAAATGAGATCTTCGCGCACTGGCTGCCACGCTGAACGGCCTGGTGCCCCGAGCGCCAACCAGGAGCTTGATTTCATTACGCCCCACGCGCTTCGCTTCCTGCGGAGCGGCAACGCAATGGGAAGAGCGAGATGCGTTTCCGCCACCGGGCATCCAGCCACGCGGTCCGGGCACTGCGCGATGCTGTTGGGACACCCCTCCGTCCCTCCCCTCCCCTGGAGAGGACAGTCTCGCCCGCAGGGCAAGGGATGACAACCCCGGTTGCCAACCGAAAGCCAGCTGGCTCGAGGGGCTTGGGATTTTATGGGCCTTCCCCCCCCCAATCCCCGTCTACCTCTCGCTCGTGACGGGACGTTAGCCCTCCAAGAACGAGATCAAGCAGTGCTGGTCAGCAAGGTGGCACCCGTCAGGGCGGCAGGCTTCAGGAACGCCGCCATTTGCCGGGATACGGTTAAGTCGAGCCACTGCACGCGTTCCTGGCCGCAGGATCAGGGGGAGAATTGCTTAATTAAAATGCTCAAGGTCAGACATTAAAGAATCCGGCTGCCCTCGTGGCCGCCATTCCCGCCAAACGCGACCCCCAGAAGTCGGAGAGGACAAGGAGGCAGCCAGATGCTTTGTTTCTCTATCAATAAAACTTGCGCCGGGGGTCCCTGCAGTCCCACCCGCACTAGAGCAGAAAGAAAACTAAACGAAGCCGAGAGGGGGGGGGGGTCAGATGCTCCGCCATAGGCCACAGCACCCAACTAGGGGTGGCGTGGGGGGGAGGGCATGGATACCAGGGTCCACCTAAGTCTAGGAACTTCTGCTTCCAAGGCACCCAAAAAATAAATGTAAAAAAAAAAAAAAAAATCACAATATTTCTTTTGTCTTTATAAAAACCCTCACTGAAAAAGCAAAAATGAAAAAATGCAGGCAAATGCTGAAATCAAGTATCTCACCACTCCAGCTCAGGCACTTTGGCCAAAGTACGTTCCTTTGTGCCCCAGAGCCACGAGTTCAAGTCCCACACTTGCTGTGGACCTTGGACAGTGCGGCTTTGTTTCCTTGGATCGTAAGCTCTTCAGGACAGAGGTTCATTACATCTCTGCGTAATCCACCTCACAACAAAATACACACGGTGCCAAAATTAATTAATTACTCCCTAGTGCTGAACCGGTGTTTACTCTTCTGCAATAAGCCGGGTCCTATCCAGGTCAATTTTGTACCCGTATTAAGCGTTCAACAGGTTTTCAAAGCAAAATTACGTGGGTACTTTCTTTCTGAGAACATGGGTCCAAAAAGTTCCCACATGCCCTGCCCGGAGCCCGCTCACTGAAAATGGACCCCCACCACCACCACAACCACGAGCCTTATTTTCTTGCCAGGAACTGACGACCAGGGGGGGGGGAGGTTACAATCCGGGATTAGTACAGCAGGATTGTGCACCCCCCCACCCCCACCCCACCAGGCGCCCGACGCTCCTCACGTCCACCTCAAACAGAATTTTCAAACCAATTATAGCTCCGAGAGAAAGCATGAAGGAAAAAAAAAAAAAGCCAAAAAAAACCCCCAGAGCGGCGCCTTCCCCGTTCTAATTGCCGGGGCCCATCCTGCCCTGCGCCTAACGAGAAGCGAGACAAAGCCCGTCTACGCACCGGGGCCTGCTTCAAGCATCCTCGCCGCTTTGCAAACAGACCCGTCTTTGTTCGGCTTAAGCACCAATCACTCAGCTCTTTCTAACCTGTCAATGGCTTTGAAATTAGGGCACCCCTGTATCTCTATCCAGCGCCACAGCGAGTCTGCAAGGGGGGGGGGGGGGGATGGAGAGGAATAACAGTGAGAATATAAAAAAAAAAAGAAAAAGAAAAGAAAAATCCACTAGGGTTTTTCAATCGCCAGGACTTTGTACTGTGATAAAGCTCCTTTCAGAGGGCTTTACTTGTATTGAGGGCGGCCGTTCCCATCAGCGGCCATTCTTCTATTATTGAAATATTAAAAAAAAAAAAAAAAAAGTAATATTTAAAAAAAAAAAATAAATAAGCAGCCAGGCTGCCGATTCACCGTCGGTGCACAGGGAAGGTCCCCAGGTCGGCTGGGGATACTGCCGGGGACGGGGGGGGCGGGCAGCGGTGGTTATTGCTGAGGGGTGGCATCCGATGGCCCAGTTTCCAGGTCCACGGTTGCAAGGTTAGGGAGGAGCCCTGCTGTCTGCGCCCAGCCCAGGACCAGCGCCTGCAATGACCAGGCTAACGTCCCACCGGATCGCAAGCCCTGATTCCGACTAAGCCGGAAGCACAAAAAAAAAAAAAAAAAAAAGTGTGTGGTGGGGGAGAAACTGCAGGGTCAGAAATGAAATTGATATAACGGAGTGGGAGAAAAGATTTAAATGTATAGCAGTATGTGATGAACGAGGTTCTCTGTGCTGTGCTTATGCACTGCTGTAGTGGGGAAAGGGAGCAGAAAATCAACAGCTCACATTTATAAAGAAACTCTCAAGCCTACACCGGTGCCTCCTATTGGCCAGAGACAAAAAAAGCGCAGAATTCACCAGCGAGGCAGAGCTGGTACGTCACTGGTTGGGTGTCGCCCAATCAGCCTTGAGTTCTCAACTATTTCACCTTTACCTGCCTCTCCCTTTCCCCTAGCCTCCGCCTTTCCGGAAGTCACAGTGGAGGAAACTGCTCGTCTTCTCTCCTCCTCCAAACTCACTACTTGTTCCTCTGACCCTGTCCCCACCCGATTCCTCAGCTCCATCTCCACTGCAGTCATCTCTCCCATCTGTCACCTCCTCAATCTATCACTCTCCACCGCTATGTTCCTGCTGCCTTCAAACGTGCTGCGATCACACCTCTCCTCAAAAACCCCTCACTGGATCCTACCTGCCCTGCCGCCAACTATCGTCCCATCTCCCTTTTGCCTCCAAACTACTTGAACGTGCTTTTCACCACCGCTGTCTTGACTATCTTACATCTCAAGCCGTTCCTGATCCATTCCAGTCTGGTTTTTGCCCTCTACGTTCAACTGTTTCCAACTGCCAAAGTTTCCAATGACCTGTTTATGGCTAAAGCCAAAGGCCTTTACTCTGTCCTCATATTCCTTGACCTGTCTGCTGCTTTTGATGCTGCTGATCACCACCTACTACTTGATGCTCTGTCCTTGCTTGGGTTTCGGGACTCTGTCCATTCTTGGCTCTCTTCTTACCTCTCCCATTGCACTTTTAGTGTTGCCTCTGCTGGTTCCTCCTCTACTGCCATTCCACTATCAACTGGTGTGCCTCAGGGCTCCTCAGCCCCGGGCCCTCTCCTCTTCTCACTATATACTAATTCCCTTGGTGCTCTGATTTCCTCTCATGGCTTTCAATACCATTTTTATGCTGATGACTCCCAGATCTACCTATGTACACCAGAAATTTCACCAGAAACCCAATCCCGGATCTCGGCCTGCCTGTCTGACATTGCTGCCTGGATATCCCACCGCCACCTTAAACTGAACACGGCCAAGATGGGCCTCCTTATCTTCCCCCTAAGCCCTCCTCCCCTCTTCCTCCTTTCTCTGTTTCCGTGGATAACGCGGTCGTTGCCCCTGTCCCATCAGCTGGTAACCTTGGAGTCCTCTTCAACTCCTCTCTCTCCTTCTCTACGCATAGCCAAAACACTACTAAAACGTGTCATTTCTTTCTTTATAACATTGCCAAAATCTGTCCTTTCCTTTCTGATCATACTAGAACCCTTATCCACTCTCTCATCTCCTCCCGCTTAGACTACTGCAACCTGCTCCTCACAGGTCTCCTGGCAAGCCATCTCTCTCCACTGCAATTTGTTCTAGATTCAGCTACATGACTTTCGCCAAAGTTGCTACACACATAACCCTTCTTTGAAGCCACTGCATGGGCTCCCCATCCGCTCCCACATATAGTTCAGACTCCTCTTTCTCACCTACAAATACCTTTACTTTGCAGCACCCCACTACCTCTCCTCTCTTATATCTCTCTATACCCTTCCTCGTGCACTCTATTCATCAGACAAGTCCTTGCCGTCTCCTCTATGCCAATTCCCGACTGAGCTTTCTACCTGGCTGTGCCGTGTGCTTGGAATAGACTTCCTGAACTGGTGCATCATGCTCCTTCTCTTGCCATGTTTAAGTCCCATCTAAAGACCCGCCTTTTTTAAACCGCTTTTAGATCTTATGCCCAATTGTCTGCTTTTAGTCTTGTTAACTAACTTTCTTTTCACCAAGTCTCTTGTCCTGTATGTTTGTCTTATTAGACTATAAGCTCTATTGACCAAGGATTTTTTTTTTGTGTTTGTACAGTGCTACGTATGTCGAGTAGCACTATAGAAATGCTAAGTAGTAGGAGTACTAGTAGTAGTATGCACGATCCCTAGGAAGTTATCTACATTCTGTGCCTACAGACTGATGCTATGGCCCCTTTTCTCACAGCTCCCGGAAGGCAGTGCACACTCCAATTAGACATCACAGACAAGGGGACTTTGACGGAGATGATGGAGAGAGTGATTGAGGATGGGGGAAGGGTCATCAGATATTGGGGACTGTTCACCTGAGCCCCCTCCTCTTACCATGTCTACCTCGCTGCCAATAAGAGTCCTGCTGCTGGACAGCACCCCAGGACAACCCTGACCCAACTCCACCACACTGCAATCTGGTGCCATTCTACTACATAAAGACGCTCTATTGCATCCATGCCTCGGTCCAGAGATCGTGGTTAGCAGGAGGCGAGCCAAGGACAGAAGCTCCGCAGCCTTTGAGTGCAGCGGGTAAACAATTTCACACCAAGCCACGGGTCTTGGCTTTGCTTGCCCATTCTCGGGGCATCCGATGACCTACGCAGAACGCCCTTGAGTCTCGTCCCAATGTGGGCTAACAGGATGAACCAGACCCAATGGGCTTATCCAGGAGCTGCTGCCTGCCCTCCCCCATCCCCCATCCTCTGATTCCCATTCATTGACCTTGCCCAGTAAAAGGCCCCGACTTCACTGTTCCAGATTTCAGCATAGGTACCAAATTTTGAAGGCACCGAATACCCTTGGCTTTAGGGCCATGTGCTGGCAGAGCTTCAAAGGGTTGTTCAAAAATCCGCCAAAATTCCAGGCCTGCAGCCTGGGCAAAGCATCTTGACACAAGCTTCAATCTTCCAGCAAGGTGCGATCCCCTGACCTCTCATTTGTCTGGCCCGCCTGCCTTGAAGTGGATCGTAAGCAGGGCCCGCCTCTTACTCTGTGACCGTACAGGGCCGCGCAGACCTTGCAGTGCTACAGAGGTGAGGGATATTAGCAGCCTTTCATCAGGAAAAAAAAAAAAATAGGAAAAAAAAAAAAAAAAGGACAATCGTTGAGCATCTGGAGCCCCAGAAGCACCAAGAGCCATCCGTCACTGGGGGTCGAGCCATTCTTCCGCCTTATCTGACCATAAACACTCTGCCCGCAGAGCCCAGCCCCGTAACAAAGGCCTGCAGGAAGAGAACGCCGCTGGAAGCAGGATGTGTGCGTGTGTGTCTGTGTGCGCGTTCTCTCATTTTTAATTCAACGTTTTTCTTGGAAATTAATACAAACAAAAAAAGGGGGGAAGGGATGCAACAGCCAGAGAGGAGGGGAAAGAGCGGCTGGGGTTTAGGGTCTTGGAGGAGGATAGAGGGAGGGAGAGGCAGAGAGGAACCCCCTTCCCCCCCAATCAAGAGCAGGAAGCAGTGGCTTTCAACTGCAAATCCCACACTATCTCCCTTTGTGGTGCGACTAAATTGCACAGAAGAAAACCGCAGCAGTAAATAAAAGTGCCCGTCAGAAAAAGGAAGCGAGGGAGATGGAAGCCCTGCTACGTGATACATGCGAGATAACACTCGCACGGGCTCAGCCACGAGCGCCCTTAATGATTCATTCATGCCACTGGAATAATCACGCTGGAAACAAGTCCCCAGGCCACGTCCCGGAGGCAGAGCCCCCCCCTCCCCGGTCCCTTCCACCTTCTTGCCTCTTCCCAGCCTGATGCTCCAGGGACCACCAGGAGAGGTGCCGCAGCTTCAGCTCTCCCCACAGCACATTTGGGGGCTGTCGGGGGAGGGGGGACACGTGGAAGGGCCACTCTCCTCCAATGCTATCCATGGTGCAGGCCTCTCCTATACCAATCCCCGAAAAACGGGTTTAAGCTCACCTCGGGCCCCGAAAATGTGTCTGAAGTTCATGCCATCCCGGAAAAATAACACGCAACAGTCACAAAATCTTCTCCGTACACCACAACTGAGCTTCACTGAGGGCACGTGGGGCTCATCTGGTAGTACAGTGAACCCCCCCTCCCCCACATACCCAGCCATGGGGCAGGAGAGGCTTTCCAGCCCCCCCTCGGCCCTCTCTCCTCTCTTCCTCCCCGTTAACTTTCTGGGTTCCTTTTTACCATGATTATTTCGCGTTCCGCAGCTCCTTTTGTAAACCGTGTTCCCCTCCCTGCCGGCTTTCAGCACCCCCGGAGCCCGGGCACATCATCACAGCGTGCAAGCCCAGACAGGGCAGGAGGGTCCGAGAAGGGAGAAAGGTTTCAGGAAGCGCTGCAGGACCTGTACGGACCTTTGCTCCAGTTCCGCAGACCGGAAGAGAGCTTTAAAAACGCTGGTCTGGGGCTCATTTTGCTGGATTTAATGGCCAGCCTGGGCCACATCGCCAAGCCATGGCAGATGCCACCCTGCATCCAGCTCCAGAAAGTCCCCCGGTGAGCTGCAGCTTTCCCGCTCACTGCCCTCACGGAGAGGTGTGGGGGGGACGACTCGGGTACCACCCGCCAACCCCACCCGCTAAGAGGGGTAAAAGATACTCTGGTACCACCCACCGCCCTCCCAGGGAGAGGAAAAGATATCCGGGCACCGCTCGCCATCCCTAGGCACATGTCCGGTTAAAGCTTAGCGATGTCAGGCCTTCTCTCTCTCTTTACACCTTTAGACTTGGTCGTTCAATGTCGTCCGAGCATCTCTTCACCGCACCCATAAAAAGCAGCTTTTCATGAGAGAAACCGCCCATCCTCGAGCTGCAGGCACAGTCCATGCTCAGCCAGCAGCCCCGGGAGCCTTAACATTAACCCTAGCGGTGGCAGGCAGGCCACAAAGCAAGAGGTGCCACAGGGTGGTCCTCCCCTACCCTCCTGCAACTCTGCTCTACACCTCTCCTCCTCCACTCTCTCCCCGCCCCCGCCCGGGTCCCAGGCCAAGCAGCAGCCAGAGCCCTGGCTCCTCCCAACTCGGAAAGGTCTGCGGCGAGCGCATCCGTGGCGTTGGGCTCCCTCCTTCCGGGCTCCGCAGCTTAAGCTCCACCCTTACTTTCTTAGCTCGGAGCTGGTCCTTCCCATTAGGAGAAAGAGGCATTTTTTGCTTGTGCGATCTTACCGGCTGCACCTTAACGCCGGCCGGATACTCAGTAACCCGGCCTTTGATTCGTTCCTCTATCACACGACGGGAAGCCTCAGCGCTTTACAGCTCTAACCCCTGAGAGAGGTGCACGCAGCCAGCCCTGGGGGTGGAAAACCTGGCCTTCAACTTTCAATCTAACCTGTTTGTTCCAAAAAAAAAAAAAAAAAACCCAAAAAAAAGCACGGTCAGGAGAAACAGGAGTCTCCATTCTGTGAATCCAAGGGCATGCGAAAAAGTTAGGACCTACAGGGCAAAGCCAAACACCCTCTTCCCCCTTAAACCCCCATGAGGCCAAATTATCTTTTCATGCAGCTCAAGACAAAAAAAAATCTCAGGCCAAAAGCCTCCGGACAGTCAGCCTTCTACGTCCTGCAGGAATTTCAGAGAGCTGAGGACACATTATCCTCACTGCCCTGGTACAGCTGGGTAAACTCTTGCACGGGGAGGGGTCCATCACTTTTGCAAGGTCGAACAAAGGCAGTAGGACTACGGGAGGGGGGGGGGGGGCGAGCTCCCAACCCCAGCGCCGTAAATACTGGGGGGGCCACACGTCGCATTCGCCAGCAGAAGGCCCCTGGCGCTCCCGCACCTTCCAAGCCAAGGCCAAGTCAGTGGTACCCAGCATCGCTTTTTTTTTTTTTTACAAACCAGTTAAGAGATTACCCAGTCCCTGCCCCCTCCCCTCAAACAGCCACCCACCTACCTACACGGCTTTCGACCTCCACCAAGATTCGGCCGCACAGACGCTCAAAGGTTAAATTACACTTCCGCAGCAGATCATGTGAGGATGCCAGAAGGAAAAGCAAGAGTACCGCAAAGCTTTTTAAATTATGAGGCTGGCACCTCCTCCACCCAGGGATGTACGTGGGGCTCACCGCTGGGGCTATTTAAAGCGCAGAACGCACCGAAAACCAACCTCGGGTGGGCCGGCTCAGCGTTCAGGCTGAGATGCTACACACACACACACACACACACACACACACACACACACCCCTCCCTTCCATAGGCTCCGTGTCGGCTCCACTTCCCCCACCGCTCAGGGTAATTTAAACCCAGCAAGGAGGAGAAGCTCAGGAGAAAGGAAGCTGCGGATTCCTCCAGGCCGAAGAGACTCCGGCAATTACCTCCAGCATTCAGGCCTTCATCTGACTTGTCGGTAAGAAACAGCGGTACAGGGGGGGGAAAAAAAAAAGAAAAGAAAAAAAAGATACCTTCATCTCTACCATCCTTTTGTGTGTTTTCAGTATCTACATAACACATCAATTACAGAAAGAGGTAAAACAGGCAGGCGCGTGTCACTATATATAAACGCCCCGGCTCTTCCTCCTCGCGCTTTCTGTGCAAGCGCGTTAAAAGGCGAACACACATCAAAGTCAAAGGCGGCTGCACCGCCAGTGCTTCAGGCGGAAGAGGGAACGGGCTCGACGCGTGCGGATCGCTGCAAACCCACCGTCGGGAAAACACACACCCCCCCCCCCCCCCCCCCCCCCCGTTCCTCTTCCCGGCGGACTCGCGAGGGGAGGAGACCTGGTCGGGATGCAGGTTCAAATCCCAGCTCTGGCGGCCCGCGTGAAACGAGACCGAGGCCTCAAGCCCAGCTCCAGGACCAGAGGCCGGAAGCACTCCCGCCAGACTCCTCCGCACCCGCGAGTCCTGCCACGCGCCTCGTCGCGGAAGGACGCGATGCGGAGGGAGGGGGGGAAGGAGCGCGCCGGCGCTCAGCCGCGAACGGCTTTGATGACGTCACGACTCCCGGGAGAGGACGAGCAGAGCGACGCCTTTTAAGATGCCACCTCCTGGTCAGTCCGAGAGCCTCAAGGAAGCGGCTCTACAGGGAGCTGCAGCATTTTGGCTGTTCTAGAGAGGGCGGGCGTCACAGCTTTCAGATGGGAGACTGAGAAGAGGGAACAAAGGAGAGAGGAGTTGCAAAGAAGTGCAATGAAAAAAACAAAAAATTAATTATAATTCTGCAATTTCCCTCTACGGCCATATCATCGACAACTTCCCTTCCCGCCCTCGGTTCTTCCCTAAACTACCGGACTGCTCCGTTTATCGCTCAGTTGGAAATTCTGAAATAAGCCCGGACTCCGGTTATTATTAAACAAGGCGAGTTCTATATTTAGCACTTTTTCCATGTGCTGGAACGATCTAAGGGCTGCTGAGCTGGGAAGGCATCTGGAGGTCGAGCGGGTTATCTGAGTGTGCACGTTGCTGACCCGGCTCCTCATGCAAGGGAGGGAGGGAGCAGGCTCTCTCTCTCTCTCTCTCTCTTACTTTCAAACCGATGTTAATCGGGCACTGAAACTTTCCAACGTCGGGCAAGACAGAAGCGCAGGACGACGTTAGCTGCCTTTCTCTGGTCACTCGTGGCAGCGAGACGAGCGGCAGGGGAGAAATCCGGCTGAGATTGCTAACCCAGTCCAGGGTCGTTTTCCTAGAAGAGCGAGAGGTGAAACAGAGAAGGGAGAGAGAGAGAAAACAAAGAGAGCTCCTCTTCTCAGCCATCAGCGAATAGAAATGAATGACGGAAAAATGACTCCGGCGGGTAAAATCCCACCGCAGGAGCTATAGAAGTGGAGGGGGGGGGGGGGTGAAGAGGAACCAGGGCTGTAAAATATTAAACCATTTAAAAATGGGTAAGGAAAGTCCATTTCATCATTTAAACCCTTCCTGTCTGCCGACTTACAGGCTTCCCCTTTTCCAACGCGGGTTTCCTTATGTCGGGGGGGGGGGGGGTGGACACACAGGCACCCCGGGGGGGCTTCCTCCCTCACCCCACCCCCAGCAGCTGCAGACAGTTCTTCCAGGTAGATCTCGCCGAAATGGTTAATGTTTTAATCCTCAGCAGTAACACAGCAGGTAAGGACAGGGAAAAGACCCAACCGGCTCCTTCGGTCTGCCCGGATCTTCCTCGTCCACGCTGCTACGGATATCTCCCAGCCGCCAGCCATGAAAGCTCGACAGCTTGTAGGATTAATCACTCCTTCTCCAAGTCGCTTTTTTCTTTTCATTCCTCTCCTTCTCTACTGTCCCGGGTCGATGAGCACACGAGGCCACCGTGTGACATCCGGCCCAGCTTCACCGCGGGGGGCGGGACCCTCTCACCCACCCACCCACCACTTAAAATATCTAAACCACTACCAAAACCATCGAGGCTGCTGCCTGAACTTCCCAGGCTCCTAGGACCCCACCCCCACCCCGTGACCTTGCCGGACGGTAGCCGGCCACCGCCAACCTGCCAAAGTACCAAACCCGGTCGGGCTTCTGGGAGAGACGCCGCCAGCTGGTACCAACCCGGCTGCCCCGGGACCTGCTCCGAAAAGCCCAGCGTTTAATACTTCTTCACCAGGGAAGAGCAAGGGCAGGCGCGGGCTCAGAGCAAAGGTCCGGAAATTCATTCTGCAGGGCGCAGGCTGCCGGGCAACTCCCGCCCCGGCGTCAGGAGTGCCCTTTTATCCGAAGTTACCTTCCCGGAGAGGAGACCTGAGAAGCGACGTCGGTGGAGACCCCCTCAACGGGAAAAGCCCTAATGAGCGAGTTCAGCCTGGAAAGAAAATCAAAAAGGTAAAGCCATGCCAGATCTAGTTCTGCCTGCCACAATAAACGCAGAAGGACCGCTTGCTCTTGTGAAGCAGGTTTCTATAATCCAGAGGGGATAAAGCAAGGCAGAGGAAAGGTTCAGACTGGCAGAAACCGTGGACATCCCCCTATAGGAAAGTCTACGTGTGCCACACGTGGCCCCCCCCCAATACATTTCGAAAAACCGCAACCACCTGGTGAGGAAGAATCAGGATCTACTGATGGAGTGGGGGAGGTGGGGAGGGGAGGAGCTACCTGGCTCCAGGACATGAAGAACAGGCTCGCCTTGGGTCCTCAACATTCGCCTCCTGTAAAAATCCCACAATGCCTTGAAAAAGAGGAAGTGAATGCCCCCCCCCCCCCCAGACAAGAGACATGGGGGAGGGCGTCCCCATGTCATTTGATCTTTCTCCCACTCTGCATCTCGCCTCCCTCACCTCCCTGCAGCCCCCATCCAGGTTCCTGAAATCCAAATTCCTACCGCAAGCGAGCCAAGCGGCCAACGACATCCAACACCATTCACTGGCACCGCCAGACTCCAATTCTTCCAGAGCCCGATGGGGACGGCTGCAGGGAGAACACAGTCCAGACTTCACTATTCATTTTCACCATGCAGTACCCAAAGAAGCTCAAATAATTTAAAAAAAAAGTCAGGAGGGAAGGGTCACACAGACATTACCTGATCTGTTATCACGGTCGCTATCTCCGGAGGCATAGGCTGTTAAATATATATCTATGGATATGTATATGTATGTATTTTGGGAGACCGGGGCTCTATGAGGACACACGTGATCACAAGCAAGATGCACAGGAGAGAAGGGAAGCTGCTGGCCTCCCTTGCCACGAAGATCTGGGGTCTGCTTTTGCCTCGTTCAGGTCTCTCTCTTCCCGCCAAGGGGCGTGCCGGCCTTTATGAACTGGTGCGCACCCACGACATCGCACAAACAGCATCACGAAAAATGTAAAAACACACACCCACCAATTGAATTCCTTTAAAATTACAAAGCCGAAAGCGGAGTGGAAAGCACGGATCCCAAGAAAGACAAGAGCGGGTCCAATTGAGGGGGGGGGGGAGGGGGGGGGGAGTGGGAGACACAGGTTCTTCGCCTACCTCACGCTCTGGACCTGTCCCAAGCACGTTTGGATCCGGCCCACTGTTCCTCTGGTTCCTGGCTTCTTCCGCCGACAGCTGACGTCAGGCATCCGCCGCCACCCTCTCAGTACAGACGCGATGTCCCCTCGTATCCAACCCTTCAGCTTAAAATAAGCCTTACAAATAAATAAAATCTCAAGTCGCGCTGCACTGTCTAGCCGTGCCACTGAACGACGGGGGTTCGCCGCACGCAGCTGCAGTTTAAAACGGGGAAAGGCGGGGGCAGAAGGGAAAAATACAATTTCCTCTCCCTGCCATCGCGTATTGCTTAAACCAATTATCCTGTACACTAACTCTAGGGGCCCTCCAATACGTATTTCCTTTAGTACTGGAAAACAGAGTATTTGTCGTGGGTCATGGGGAACAGAGACCCTTTAAAAGAACGATTCTTAGAGTCAAACAAGGGCCGATATTCAGACTGATAAGAACATAAGACTTGCATACTGGGTCAGACTAAAGGTCCATCCATCCCACTATCCTGTTTTCAACAGTGGCTAATCCAGGCCACAAGTACCTGGCAGGATCCCAAGGGGTAGATGGATTCCAGGCTGCTTATCCCAAGAACAAGCAGTGGATTTCTGCAACTCTCCCTTAATAAAAAGGTTAATGGACTTTTCCTCCAGGAACTTGTCCAAACCATATTTTAAACGCAGCCACACTAGCAGCTTTCACCACATCCTCTGGCAACAAATTCCAGAGCTTAATTAGCTTTGAGTAAAAAATATATTTTCTCATAAATTATTAGTTTTAAATGTACAACTTTGTAACTCTATTGTGTGTCCCCCTGGTCTTTGTACTTTTTGAAAAAGAGTAAATAACTGATTAACGTTTACTCGTTCCATTCCACTCATTATTTTATAGACCTCTATCCTATCTCCCCTCAGCCGTCTCTTCTCCAAGCGGAAGAGGCCTAACCTCTTTAGCCTTTCATCATAGGGGAGCTGTTCCATTCCCTTTATCATTTTGGTCGCCCTTCTCTGTACCTTTTCTAACTCTGCTATATCTTTCTTGAGATGTGGTGACCAGAACTGCCCACAGTACTCAAGATGAGGTCACACCATGGAGTGATACAGAGGCATTATGATATTCTTTGTTTTATTCTCCTTTCCTTTCCTGATAATCCCTAGCATTCTATTTGCTTTCTTGGCTGCTGCTGCACACTGAGCAGATTTCAACTTATTATCAACTATGACATCTAGATCCTTTTCCTGAGTGGTGACTCCTAAAGTGGAACCTTGCATTTTGTAGCTATAATTTGGGTTACTCACTTTGCATTTGTCCACATTAAATTTCATTTGCCATTTGCATGCCCAGTCTCCCAGTTTTGTCAGGTCCTCTTGCAATTTGTCACAATCCTCTTGTGATTTAACAACTTTGAGTAACTTTGTATCAAAGCGGCCAAGAAGTTAGGTAGCTAAGTCCGAGATCAGGGTAGGAAATTTCACTTTGCTGGGCAACTAAAATTTGGCCACCTTGTTTCACTAGACACAGCTACTGAAAAGGCAGGAAGGCCCTGAAGCCCTCCTGGGGCACAGGAGAAGACTCGGCTGGCTAGGGCTGATTTTCCCTGCTAGCCAGCTAAATTGCACAGGCTAACCCTGAGCATCCTACGAGCAGGCCAAAATCCAGCCGGCCACATTTCTGCCCGCTAAATCGAGACCTAATTTTAGCCACAACTGAGATGGCTTCACGGTGGAAGTCAGGCAGCCTGCCGCAGGCTGAATGACGGAGCCATGGTGCCTGTTTACAGAGCAGTGCTTCCCGCCGGCCCGGGGAGCTTCCCGAGACCGGTCCCGATTATCTCCGTGCCAAGGGCCGAGCTCCTGGCATTTCACACGCGCGCGCCCACCGCCGGTCATAAACAAGGCCCGGAACTTTTTCTGCGGCGCTCGGTGTTTTGAATGTGTCCAGAAAGGGGGGGGGGGGGGGGGGGGGGGAGGGGAGTTAGGCACATCTCAGGCTTTATGTACCAGGAAAGCCGGCGGCATGACCCAGAACTGCAGTAAAATCCCATTGCTCCCCCACCCAGCATAAAAGTCCAAGCCGTGTCTATCCCTCACCTCCATACACGGTGGGGTGGGGGTCACCACCAGCTGCTGAAGGCAGAGAATGAGCTGAATGCCTCCGTCTGCTCCCTCCCTACCTGTGGCAAAGCTTCACTGGGAACGGGTCCCTCAGAGACGCTCAGCACGAGTTCAGGGATGCTGGGTTTCATTTTACTTAGCAAGCGAGAGCCCAATTATCTCGAGTAAAAAGCCCAGCGTGGCCTCTGCCAGGCTGGCAGTAAAGCCCAGGGCTGAGTATGTTGGTCTGGTTTCAACAATTTCGACAATTCCAAGTGACGTTAATAGACTTCTTTAAGAAATCTTAACAAATCCACTGGAAGCCTGGAGCATGTGTGTGTATATGTGTGTGTGTGTGTATATGTATGTGTATATGTATGTGTGTGTATATGTATGTGTGTGTGTGTATATGTATGTGTGTGTGTGTGTGTGTGTATATGTATGTGTGTGTGTGTGTGTGTGTGTGTGTATATGTATGTGTGTATTTGTGTGTGGGGGGGGTGGGGAAGTGTGTATACTGCTCCTGTGTATCTGCCTGTGCCTGCCTGTGTATCTAGTGTTGCTTGCAGTGCTGCCTGAGCATGTCTGTCTGTCTGTCTCTCTTGCTTGCAGCACTGTGGACGCACTTGATGCAGGCCTTCAAACTCTCCTTTATCCCCACTCCAATGGCTGCCACCAGTGCGCACACAGATGCAGGCTACACCGTTAAATCACAGGCATGTCGAGGCCTGCCAAGTTTGTAATGGAAGCTGCAGGAGTCTCAAGATAAAATGGAAAAAAAAAAAAAATCCTGGCATGAAGAAGTTTATTAAGATTTAAAAAAAAAAAAAAAAAAAAAAAAACAACCAAATTCCGTTCCCTGTGCTTCTTTCGTCCCACTCGGTCGCATCTGTTCCAGCACGTCTGGTGTGCCGTGGAGCCAGAGCCCATCCAGGTGTGGCGTTTCCGTGTACAGCATGTGCAAACACATCAAATCCGTCCAACGTCCTGTCCCCCGGAAAGGATCAGATGCCTATCTCGGGCAAGTCCCACCCCCTTCCGCCCGCGATGCAAAACTCACAAATCCCCTTCTCCGCCCCCCCCCCCCCCCCCCATCCCCCCACCGCCATTCTGCCTGGCAGGGCCTTGTTCAAGCAGCCCCTCCTGCGATGACAGGTGCTGAATGCCGGAGAACAGGGCTGCCCGGGCACAGCTGCTGTGGCACACATAGGGCTGGTAGAGTAACCAGTTCTAGGAACCAATTACCGGTAATCTGATTATGTGTCTAGGAGACGGAGCGCAGAAAAGAGAGGGGGGCGGCCAGGGGGGACTCACTCTTTGGAAAATCAGATTAGCCTCCAAGGACAAAAGTAAAAACAGCGTTTACTCTCCATTATGCTGCCAACTCTGGAGTCAGCAGCTTTCTGGCGCGGGCATCGGCCACGGACACCCAGGACCCAACTTATGCGAACATGAAGTGCATTCTGGTTTCTCCAAGTCAGTGGCATGGGAGCAGGACCCCAAAATGGTCGCCATGGTGTAGGGTGACCAACTGCCCCTGTTTTCGACCGGACGGCCCGGTTTTGCAGCCTGCTGTACGGTGTCCGTTGTAACCGGACCACGGTAAAACCCGGTCAGGCGAGGCCAGGGGCCCAATCAGTGGTGGCAGCGCTCCAATCACCTGCCTGTTTTCGGGGCTCGGTTTGACTCTCCTCCGCCTCTGCCTCTCCCATGGCTGTGCTGCCCTTGTTGCTACTTGGAGCTGGTCCTCCTGGGAATCGCAGAGGAAGAGGAGAGGCGAATGCAGTCCTGAAGACAGGCAGGCATAATCTGCCTAGGAAAAAAAAAAAAAAAAGCAAATAACTCTCGATTTAAAAAGAAAAAAAAGAGGGGGGGGGGCTGCGGCCAGCCCCCACCCCCTCCCCCCCCCCCAAGTGTCCGGTCCTGCTCCATGGAAAAGTTGGCAACCCTACCATGGTATCAGCAGGAAGAGGGATACCGCACGGACAGGTGTCCCTCCCAGAGTCTATGCTTGGGCCCAACACACAAAGTCTCCCCCCCCCACCCCCAGCCCCAGCCCCACAATAAAAAAAAAAAACAACCAAGATTCATACACTCGGGCCTTGATAAATCAACCAGAGTCCGCTGCATGCAAGGATACATTTACAAGACTGGTATACAAAGAGTTATTTGTGAGTGTTTGCTTTGTATTTATACGTGCGCCTTCAGGCTTGCCATGGGCCCCAGCACAAACTTCCTTAAACCTCACCTGCCCTGGGATCCAGCGTCTCAAACCAGAAACTCAGCCCCTGGATCTCCAGGGACCCTCCCCCCCCCCCCGTCTCACCCTACTCCCATGGCAGAAATCAAGCGAGCGCTCCCTGCCAGGCCGGCACCAGCCTGGGGGACAGGATACCCGTCAGCAGTAACCTAGAACTTTTTTTTTTTTTTTTGCAAACATCGCATTTTGTAAGTAAGGCCCTTCTTTAGGAGATCTACAATCCCCTGGTGGGGGGGGGAGGGGATGCCATACGCTGCTGCTGCTTACCCAGCTCCTTTGAGAGCTGCAGGATATTCACCTTCAAACAGCAACGGGAGCAACCGTGAGGATGAAAGCGCAAAGCGAAAGGTTCCCTTGCCCATGTTCCCCCCACCCCTATCACAGCCCTCACACACCCCTGCTCCGCCTTGGCTGAACCCTCCCGTCGGAAGCAGAGGGAAGCGGCCTGCTCTGCTCGTGCAGCCCCAGGTCACGGCACGTGTGGCGGGGCCGACTCTGCTGGGGGACGCACGAGGGCTCGACTGGGCCCTGCTGGAGGCAGGTTCTAGCCACACAGCCGCCCCCGCTGTTACTGGAACGGCAAAACAAAAGGGCTCTGGACTGTTTACAGCCCCTATCTCCCCCCCCCCCCCCCCACACACACACGCACAATTTTGGGGGGAAAAGCAACACACTCTCAAGGAAGCGGCTGAAAGGCAGAACTCGCCCTGGTGCGAGTCCTGGGCCTGGCGCAAGATGAGATTTAAGGCGTCATCGTGTTTATTATGGACTGGAATAACCACTGTGACCTGCCGGGGAAGACTTCCCTGTGGCTGGTTTGTCTCCTTCAGAATAAAAGTTATTTAAAACAGGCACATGTTTCACACCTACTGTATTAAAAACACTGTTTGCGAGCTCGCCCATACACCCCCCCCCCCCCCCCAATCCTTTTGCTGTCCTCACTGTGCCACTCCCAGCCCGTCCCTCCTGCCTTCCCCTGGTTCTCCTTCACCTCTAAACCTTTCCATCTCTCCAAATTCCATCCCTTTCCTTCTGAGCCCGGTACCAGAGCACTTCTGCGCGCTCTCATCCCCTGTGACTTAGACCACTGAAGCCCTCTCCTCCCAGTGACCTCCACTCAGACAGGTCACCCTCACCTATGCCCCCTCTCCCCTACTGCCAACTCTGGACTCCGTGCCTTCCACCTGGCTGCTCAGCCTGCCCAGAACAGACTTTGCCCCGAGTCGACGAGTCGTGCTCCCTTGTCAGGTCTTATTCTAAATAAGCCTAAAAGCCCACATTTGTGAGGCCAAGGTTTTAATCATTTTCCTTTATAAATTAAGTTTGCTAAGTCTCTTATTTGTCATTTGTTTGGCAAGGATAGACTGAAAACTCTACAGAGAAGGGACCATCTCCTATGTGCATTTGGACAGCCCTTCGATACGTCTGATCGCCCTACAGAAATAAGGAGACAGCAGTAGCCTCCAAAGTCTTCAAATGGCCCGGCCTATGGTCATGCTAGCCAAGCACAGCGCTCATGTAACCCACCAATCATGGTCACAAGAGAGCAGATGTGGCCAGGTGACCAGGAAACTCTTGGGGCTCCGAGTTCTAATCCTCATTCTGCCAACCACACCTGCCTCGGTCTGCCCACCTGCCATTAGGAAATCACAGCAGCCATTTTAAACAAGGAGTACCATTCCTTCACTCCTGGGGTATCAAACCTAACAGTCACACCTTACAGGCTAATGCATGGAGGTTTCTGAAGGGCTGAGGGAGCAGCGCATGCCTGGCGCTATAGAAAAACCAATTTTTGTATTTTTTTTTTATCAACATCATCGTGGTCACTATGCGAGGTGCATTCTCCAGCTGAAAGAAGCAGCAGCGGGAACAGAGAGGGGCTTTTCAAAGTGATGTTAATACCCTCTCCTGTTGAACAGCTTAACCCAGACTGGATGGGAAATTCCCCGCCTGGATTCGAGACTTTTCAGCCAGAGCCTGGATCCAATTTTATCTGGGCAAGTTTCCTGACAGCTCTGACTATGGAGCGTCCCACTGAGGTTAACCACTAACACCATAAACGACACCAAAGGGGATTGGTGCAAACCCAATCTGGAACCCCATCAAAAGCTGGGGGGGGGGGGGGGGGGGGGGCGGGGGGGCAGGGGGTCTAATAATAAAGCAGTTACAAGCAGAACCACCCAGCGACGCCAACCTGACTTTCTCCGTATCTGGAAAGACCTGTAACAGAGTTAGCAGCACCCCGAAGCCCATGCTAAAATCATCTCACCACGATTAAATCCACTAAGTATTTATTTCACGAAATCATTAATGCCGCATTCTCCGGCCACGATGTTTCAGCCCCACACCATTTTGGATTATGGATTCCACGTGCCCCCTGCTGTCTAACACAGAGCTTTTAGTTGAGGTGGGGATGGATGGTACACCCCAGCAAGATGCATTATAAAATTTATATATATATATATATATATTTATTTATTTATTTATTTTATTTTTTTATTTTTTTTTTATTTTTATTAATTTTTTTTTTAAATCCATGCATTCAGGGCAGGACACCTCCTCCGCGAGATCCTCCCTTTATTCTTCACCGCACAGCTTCCTGCCACAAGCTCCAGACCACCCCACCCCCCCTTCTCCCTACCCCCAAGCAGCACAAAGTGCATCTTACTGGAGTGATACCTGCAACACTGCCAACAAGCCACTAGGTGTCAGAAAAGCAGCAACGGCCTGAGACCCCATCCCGGGCCCTTCCAGGCCAAGGAGCTAAAGCCTCGTGCCAAGCAATCTATCCACCTCTCCACCTGGCACTGCGGAGCACCCTCCCCACCCTGCTGGGAACACATCAGCCCAGCGCACGTTAAAACACTCTCTTCCGCCCCCTTCTGCTTGTATGCCAGTCTGCCCAGAGGCTCGTGCTGTGAGAAGCAACAGCAGAGAGTAAATATCCGCAGCACCGCGCGACATTCAGCGTTGCACAACGCGGGCAGACAAATCCGACGCAGGCAAAGAGCTGCAATAAGCACAGATACAGGGGAGCAGCAATGGCCTAGAAGCGCCTGAGCTTCTACGGCCCCGGCAACCGGGACAGATCCCCAGCGGAGCAGACTGGAACAACAAGTGCAGACTGGGTGGGCCACTCTGCTCTTTTGTCTGCCGTCATCCACTACGTTAACCCCCCCCCCCCCCCTTCTCGTCAGACGTTCTCTGGCACAAATGGTGATCTCTTCCACGAGTGCCGTGTCCGCTCCCAGGTACAGCTCTGGCAGGCACTGTCGGTAAGAGGCAGCCACAGAGGCGCCTCGCCCTTCACAGCTAACGCGCTCCCGCAGGACAGTCGCCTGCCTGCTCCTGCACTGACAGCTCACGAGGAGCGGAGCAGAGCAGGAGTCTCCATGGTACCTGCAGCTCCATGGTAAGCTGGCTGCCTCCTCCTCTGCTCCCCGAAGATTTAATTTGTGCTCCAGTTATACCCGGAGAGCTCCATGGCAGCCTCCAGTCGTGAAAAGCTACTACAGAAAATAATCCCAGCGCTGCCTCGTCTTCAACAAAATGTTAGGAGCACTTCAGCACCAAGCTCTGTCGAAAGGTTAACCTCTGAGGGGGAGCTGACTGTAGTGCCGAAACGGAGCGCTATGCGCTCGGGGGGGGGGGGGGGGGGGGGAGAAGCAACCTTCATAATCAACAAACTCAAACTTCAAGGGTACTTAGAGATCACCCAAACCCCACCTCTCTCCCCTCTGCGCAGAGGTCTCTAAGGGAGCCACCCACTGACACAGGTGGCCTCTTTATGAGGTACAGCGAGGTGAGGGAAGGGGAGGGTGGTAAGAGGGCAGACGAGTTGTCACATCCCCGAAACTAAACCCACAATTACAGAGAAAATTCTAATTCCTAGGGGCTGGCCCTGTCGCTCAGCACAGAGGGTCCTGAATTTGATTCCCGGCTCTGCTCTTCTGCTCCAGCCAAGGTTGGAGGATGCTCCGGAGAGAGAGCACTCACGGCTCCCTTGGTGGGGGGGAGAGGAGGGAGGAAGTGCCAGTTATTGCATTAGGACAGTACTTAAGAGCACGCAGCTGCATCTCCAGGACAGAGAAAAGGCAAACATTTGGGTCCGAGAAGCACACTGGCGGACCCTACTACCTGAACGGAGGGCCCCCTCCCCTGAAAGTGGGATTCCCCCTCTCAGAGCTCCAGAGCCACGTGCATGGTGGGCTTCCATCAAGCCCACGGTGGCAACACTGCTTCTGGCCCACGGATGCCACCTTCCAAGTACCAGGGCCCATTTCACCACCACAGACCAGGAAGAAGCCCTCCCGCGGGTCATGGTTTTGCCTGTGGCTAGTTCAAGGCACCTGAGCTGTCATGCGGAGCGCAGGTGCAATATAATCTGCTCATTCCTGGGGAAATCCCAGGGGGTGGTCACATTTTATTTTGGCACCACCTGGTCTCCCGAGGACTTCAGCGCTACCTGGTACAGGCAGAGGGACACAGGTGTGCCCAACCCCTCTCATGGCAAAACGATGCAGCAAGATTTTGCAGTATTGTGTTACAGGTTAGAGCAAACCTCATCACCGTCTTCCCTTTGGAGGAGGGGGAAGGGACGGAGAGAGAGGGGGGGGTTTGGCTGGCAAACTTCCTCTTAAATTCTGGTTTTCCAGTCCATGATCCACTCTGCTCTCTGATCATGAAGATGCGTGGGAGTAAGCAATGGGTGTGGGGAGGGTTAATGCTAGCAATTCCTTTGAAGTTTTGTGGTCCTATTGGCCAGCTAATGATGGAAAATGGTGGTCAAATCAGTTTACCTGGCCTCCACCGGCCACGGCTGAGCACACCACATGGCCCTTCACTCACAGGGGATGAATATTTGTGTCCATAATCCTCATCCACCCCCTCTCTCCATCACCCAAGTGTTGCGTCAGTGGCCCTCCTCCGAAGAAGACACACGGGCATTTGCTGCCCTCTGTAGAAGTACCCGGCTAGCAAACATCCCTGCGTAGCCAGGCTGATGGACATTCCCTATCCCCGCAGCACCCACAGCCCCGGAGCTGCCATCTGGCCCAGGTCATCGCAGAGAGGCTAACGCATTCCTATCTCTGGGCCCGAGAAGAGACCAGAGCTTGTCTGGGTCCATCCTGGGGGGAGAAACCTGCGCCGAGAAGCGAGAGACAAGGAGACTTCGGCAGGAGAGAAACCCCCCAGCGCGCGCCCAGGAGTCGGGAACAAAAGGTTCCCAGCGCTCGGCGCGCACTTCAGACTTAAAATTCATTCATGCAAACGACAATCGCAGAGCAGGAATTACTCCAAAGCGAAAACGACATTTTGCTCAAATGGAAAAAAAAAAAAAAATTAATCCGGAGAGACAGCTTAACCTTCAAACAGACAAAAACCAGAAATGCAAGCTTTCTTTGAAGGGGATTTAATAGCCAGATTTGCCAACGCTGGTTAACGCCTGTGTGCACAGAGGCTCCCCAAAACATTCCTCGAGTCATTTTCTTAATACAAAACAAAACAAAAATTTCTGTATCTGTGTATAAAATGTTAAAAGGTCTCCTGGAGCAGACAGACATTAAATGGGAGGATTTTTAACTTCCCAAGCCTCTTAACCCCAGAAACACACACTTTTCTCCTTCTTCCATAAACTGGCTTTGACTCCCTTAGATTGAATTATTCATCTAATTCCTATCCCAACCCTCTTCTTTCTACACAGTTTTATTTTTATTCTTGTTAAACCCTTTTTTTTTTTAATAGAAGTAAAATTTAACTGTAAAAAAAAAACAACAACAAAGCAACAAGGTTAACCGCGGCTCTGTTTTCCCCCGAGAGAGGCAAACTTCTGAATAAAAAATCGGCAGCTCACGTGTGTTACCGTGGGCACAGGCTCTATTAATCTTTCTTCTTCCGACAGCTCGTAAGGAAGCTTGCTTTACCAGCAAGGGGAGGGTGGGGACGACAGGAAGGAGGACAGAGAGAACAGACAGACAGACAGGCGGAGAGCGCCGGGAGGGGGGGGTCTGCTAGGCAAGCTTGGTAGAGGTGGGGGGGGGGGGGGGCACGAGCGGCTCTCCGGCCCGACCACCCTGGCACTAGCCAGACAGCGGCGAGCCCGACTCAGGAGAAACCAGCGGTCGTTCAGGGCGCAAGGCTTAAGGGCCTCCTCCTCCCTCTTCCTCTAGGGGGTGGTAGGCTAGGGACCTTCAATATCCTCCCCCCCCCCCACCATCCCTCTAGCAAGGCAAAGCTGCCACCACCCCCCCCCCCCCCCCCCGAGTGACCACAAGGCAAAAAAAAAAAAAAAACCCACAAATCACTTAAAAGGCAACTAAACTCCCCAACCTGGTCACAGATGGCGGCAAGAGATGGAGCGCAATCAGCCTCCGGGAAGAGGTCAGAAGGTAACGCAACCAGACAGCCGCAAGGAATAGGTCAGGCTGGTTCCCAGCTCTACCCCCACCGCATCCACGGCCCAGCCGCCTCCGATTTAGGAGAAAAGCAGCAAGGCACACGGGACGGACGACGACTGGGAGGGAGCAGCAAAAGAAATCATGGAAAGGCTCGAACTCTTGGGGAAGAGGGGAGAGGTGTCTGACCCCAGAAGGAAACCTAAGGGGATCTCCCCCAAGGGTGCGTCCGATTCAGTGTTCCCAGGAGCAGGATAAGGCAAGAAGTGCCAACCGCAGACGACGCTGCCACGGCAGGGCCGGGTAGCGCAGCAAGGAGGGACGATTGTGTTTGGGGGTGGGGGGCGCAGGGCCCTCACCCCATCGGTTTCCTAGCTGAATCGGAACGAGGGCCGGGATCTGACGCCATGATTCCCCCCCAGTTTAATTTCCCAGCTCACCACACTCCTCAGCCAGGGGCCTCAACCAGCGGCTCTTTCCGGATCCCAGCTGACGTGGTCCCCTAAGTCTGACCCGTCAGGCACTGCCGTTGCACGATGACCCCCCCCCCCCCCCCCCCGGAGGATATGAATGCTATCTCCCCAGCATCCCTGGCCACCTCGGGGGGGGGGATACAGAAGTCACGAGCCAGGAGTCACTTGCCTCTGAGCCAGTCCAGCACAGAGGATGAAACGGGAGAGGGGATACATTTCCTATCGCCGCACGCATTTGCAGCTTCTGGGCACCTGGAAAACAGGAGACTCTGCTGCTCACGAAGTCCACAATAAGGCAAGAAGGCATCTCTGCCGTCACCCTCCAAAGCCAGGGAGCGCACGAAAACGATTCGCCTACCACGGGCGTGCGTCAGTGCAACTATGCCCGGGTGGGCACCAGAAATATGGAAAGATCTGACATTACTACGCAGGCCCATCTACCACCGACTGCAGTGGGGTGGGGAGGGGAGGGGGGCAGGGTCGGCCTTTTTTTGTACTGATCTGCATCTGGAACAGAAACAAATCAGCCAAAAACACAGGGCTGGGGGGAGGAGGAATCTAACATCAGCTACTCGATCGTGGGCTTTACGGGGCAGAGCAAAGATGCCACGCTCTGTGTTACAACAGGGAAGCAGGCTCCACCCCGAAGCTCCCTGACAAATTCCCAGCAGGATCTCAATCATACGACACCCCCTACCTCCAACCCCGGTTTCGATAAACAGCCAAAATCAAACGTGCTCACATGCGGACCCCCCCCCACCCTTCCCACAGGCATTACTGAACTAGCGGGCCTGCCCACGGACACCGGCCACAAATACCGCCATCTCGCCTGCTATGGACCGCGCTGCCTCCGCAGCCGGAGGAAAAAAAGGGGGCAACGCGACGCGAATAGGGCCCCGGATTTGTGGGGTGAATAAGCCAGAATACGGAGCGGGGCCGCCCGCTGCCCATGGACATGGACTGCGCGCACGCCACAAAAGCGTCAGCCTAAGCGGTGAAAATCAAAGCAAATCACAGTGTAATAGGATCATTCCTTCTAAAATTCTATTTTTTTTCAGGCTTTAGAGGCGAAAACCTGTCTCTCCCTTTAATTACATTAGTTGCACCTGTGTATATTACAGGTAATAAATCAACTTTAATTCACCACCATACCAGGCTATTAATTTTCTCCAAGTTATTTATGGCTCGACGTTATTAGGACCGAATCTTTCTTAGTGTATTAATAAGCAGCGGTCTGCAGACCAACAGCCAGATGTCAGAAATCTGTCAGTGAACGATTGTGTGTATTGTGTACTTAAAAAACAAAGAACAGCCAACTTTAGCCACTGGTTCTTTGCCGATAAGTTCACTTCACAGTCAGCGTGACCACACGGTTGCGTCCAAACAGCAAACCGCAGGAGGGAAGGCGTAAGAAGGGGACAGCAAGACCCAAGAAAACAGAAAAAAAAAAAAACAACCCAGCAGGCAAGACAGAGGCTGAACCACTGCCACCAACACCCCGGGGCCAGGGTTCACCTAGCGCTGGATCTCGGATAAAACACTTCCTGCCCAGCCATTCCCCTTTCACAGAGGGAGATGCCCACAAGTCCCCAGAATGCAGAGCTGGTGGAACGATCCCCGCTGTGGCCACTTCCCAGCTGTGAACTGCCACGCCCCTAATGTGCCCCCCTCCCATAAACATGGCTGTAGAAACCGTGCCGGGAGGAAAGGCCTCTCCCACGCGCGCGCGCGGCCTGCGCCGAGCTGCAGAGGAGCACCTGGTAAATAATCAGCGCTGGATGAAGCGCAGAGGGGCCGATGCAAAAAGACAGGCGTTGAAAACAGGCACCCTGTGCAGTATTTAAACGAGGGGCTGCGTAAGAAAGGGCACAGCTAGGGGAGAATTGTGCGTCCCTGGCGCTCAAATGCATCGGGTGCTCACAATCGCAACAGGCCACTCAATACGAGCCTTCCGTTGTTATCCCGCTTCTTCTGGCCGATTTTGCTGAAGAAGCCCGTAGCTAAGCGCCCCTTGCTACGGGCGTCTAAACTGCGCAACCAGAAGAATTTGGTTTTTGTTTTTTTTAAATCAAGCCAATATACCTTTATTTTTCAACAACACAAGCAGTAAATTTAAGGGTCACAATGACGCTAAGTATGAGGAACCATACTTGACTCGCAGATTGACTTAAACGCCACCTCCGGGGCTGGAGTTCAAATTTGCCGCGTTTAAAAAAAATAAATAAATAAAAGAGTGCGTTGGGCGCCCAGCGTTTTTCTGCATCAGGACGCAAGCGCCAGTAGCCTCATCTACGTGGAATTTACATGCGACGGGCGCTATCGGCTACGCATTTGTTTGGACGCGCTGATCTCCTCCTTCCGTTGGGTGCTACTCCAACCCCGGGCAAACCTGTGCACTTTAGTGCAGCGCCCCCTCGGCTCGAAGCGAGCCCACCTTAACGGGCGCCGCCGGCAAGCTGTGTTCTAGTGAGGCGCATTCAGATTAGAGCGGGAGAGCCCTCGCTTTACTTCCGGCAGTTTAGAAAAGACGCAGGTCACCACTCGAACAGGGTCAGTTTTAAAGAGGAGAGCGGCGTGCTGAAGGCTTTGCATAATATTTTAACTCTTGCCTTTTCTTCCCTATCCCCCCCCCTCCCCCCTAAAAATTATTATATACCCATACAGAGGGCAAGCTTCATAATCCATTTACCCCGGCTAAATGGATGACAGGAAGCGTTTCCTGGAAGGGGTTGGTGGTGAATAATGCCCGTAGATTTGCATTTTCAGATTTACCCACGATGCTCTCCCATGGAAAGAGCAGGCGCAAATGTCCACAAAGACTTTTTCCTCAGCCGGTTTTCAAAACAAAAAAGTGCACTTGTAATTCTCATTCTGAGAAGTGGATCAAAATCCAGGGGGGGTTCAACGTGCCCCAATACCGGGCAATCTGCATGTACACTAAGCAGCCAATACTCCTAACCCCAGCACGCTCACACGACCGACAAATATAGATTAAAAAAAAAAAAAACCACAGGAGGTCGATATTCAATGCGCAGGAGAGTCACCCGGACATTCAGTAGAACATCGCCACCCTGGATCCAGATTCTGTAGTGAAAGGCTTCAGAGCAGAGCAGACAGAAGGTTGACCTGCAGGTGATTCTCCGCAGGGGACCATGACCCTTGCGTCCTGTGCGTTCCCTCCCCCCCGCCAAAAGACAGGACCGCTCGATGTGGTGGGACATACAGCAAGAGAACCCAACTTTCCAACCTCCACCGCCGAAGGGATGTACCCCAGGGAGCAACAGAACCTTGGGTGGGTGGGATAACAGTTGGAAGAGCTGTGTAGGCCCTGCAGGCGTAGACAAGTCAGAGGAACCAGGTGTGCCCAGCGGTAGCCATGTGTCCCCAGAAGGAGCAGGATCCACCTCGTTGATGCTCGGGCCTGCTGTCGAGAAGACCTCACCAAGCCCCTCGGCAACGCGATTCTTTCCACAGTGAGGAACGCTTCTTCTTGTAGAGGGCTCTACCCAGGTTCCTACAAACTGAGATGGAATCAGGTCGGGAGTTGGCGAAGCTGACCAGCAGGAACCTCCGGGTCGGGAGAAGCTAAGTGGTTGACTTGAGGGACTCCGGAAGCCTTGCCCGAGATGGACCCACCATCAACCAACCGTCCAGGTACGCAAGCACACGGACTCCCTGCCGATGAAGCTGTGCAGCCACAAATGCAAGGCATTTTTGGGCTGTTGAGCAGTTGGAGGAGGGAGAGGTAACCATTGTTAGACTAATGAGCATTTTAAGGAGCCGGTGAGGAATGCTGAAGGGGAACAGGGCACCATGGATAAAGGGTTGCCGCTGCTGCCCCATGCCCCTCATCTTCCCTCTCACCCCCCCCCCCCCCATCTATCTGTGGGGATCCCATGGCCCAACCCCATGTAAACGGCAGGCTGGGCCACTGGTGGCCAGCTTAGGGGGCACATAGGCATGTTCAGGGGGCAAGGAAACGAATCAGAGAGGGACTGCAGGAAGTGTGGCGAGTAGCTCGCCCCTCTTCTGTTTGCCAGTACTGTCCTTCACTGCCGCCCCCTCCCCTAGCAGGAATCTAACTTGCCTGCACAGATCGATGACCCCTGGCAGCGGCAATTCCATTCCACCCTCCCCCTGCCAGTAACAGCAACACAAATGACCTACTAGCATTTATTTCTATAAAGGACCGCGCGGTGCTGCAGCGACCCCTCATAAAAGAGAGAATCCCTTCTCGAGGAGCTTTACCCACAGACAGATCTTCCGTGCACGGGAGCCAACCCGCCCGCACCGGCTGTGGTGACAGAGGCTGCACGAACCAATCGGATCAGAGGCACGCAAGGGCCACGCGACAGCGCCACCGAGCACGGCCGCTGCCCCAGCGATACAGAGGCAGCAGCTCGCTGACGGTTAACGACCAGACGTCAACAGGAAACCAGCTAAAGAGAGACAGAAACAGCTCCGAGGCCTGTAGCTGGATTCCGGGTCCCTGGGGTTCCAGAAGTAGCCCTGAGGCATGGCCCCCCGCCCCCCCCGGCTGAGAACCTATCACTGCAAAGACTGGGCCAGGAGACTTGGAGGGGAAGATAAAAACCGGGAGGGCGTGGGGAGAGGAGGGAGCAAAGAATCCTCGACCACGATGTTCTGCCACTGCCTGGCTTACCCAGAGAGATTTTTTTTTTTTTAGAGCGCAAAACGCTAAGAGCGGCCCGGAGTCTCTTCGAAACACTGCCCAACAGACGGACATGTCTCCTTTATGGAAGACACGGAGATGCGCCATCAAGCCAGAACACCGATGCTTGGACCCTTCGGGGGGGGGGGAACGACCACTGAGCACACCCTGCCCTCACGAGCCCCCGGAATCCGGCTCCGAAGGCGGGGCTCACGGCGATGCCACCGCCACCACGGCCCGCGCGCGCAACACTCGACCCGCTCCTTCCCCGCCTCGCCGCTGCCAGCCCCCACTCGGGCCCCCGAACGCAGCAAAATCATACAATCGATAGGAAGAACAGAAAAGGTCTCCCGCCGACGAGAGGCGGCGGCAGCTCCCGCACTCCGCAGCCTGCGCGCTCCGGCACGTGACGATAATCCAGCGGCAGCAATGCGTGCAAGAGAACGAGCGAGGGAGGGCAAAAGCCAAACACACCACAGGACTCCTAGGTTGTTGAAAAGAAGGGAAAAAGAAAACAGCAGAAAACAGTTCAATATTTAAGAGAAGCGTTAAGGAAACCATTACAATGACTCAGCAAGGAGATGGTGAAGCGAGGAAGTCACATCCAGCTGAGGCAGCACAGTTGCGTCCGCCTACGCGTCTCCCCCTACCAAGAAAAAAAAAAATACCACCACCACCCCACCCCCTAAGGTTATGGGAAACCCAGGGCTTCGGTCAACGCAACAAAGGGAATTCAATGCCGCAGAAACCCATCCAAAAAAAAAAAAAAGTGTCAACCAAAGGGGACGTAAGAAGCGCAACCTTCCAGAAACTAAGGAGTCCTCCCGTATCAGGGAGACAACTAAACAGGTCAAACCGAACCCCACTCCCAGATAAAGGGTAATGAAAAACGCACTCAATCACAGGAGTTTCAGCCTCACAGGGGGCCGTGTCAAGGGGAAGAGTCCGACTGCAGGTCAGCACAAGGAGGAGCGGGGTAGGAGGGCTGGTGTGACTAATTTATCCCATCCAGGAACCCGATCCCGCTCAGGGCTGCTTCTCCGAGTCGCCGTCCCCCACATCCCGGGGGGGGGGGGGGGGGGGATACCTATTCTGGCCTGCTGCTGCACCCATCTACAGCCCCACAATTACATTTTCTCACTCGTGCAGTTTCCGCCCCATTTAAATCAGTCAGGTCTCTGGAAAAGACGCTCAGTGGCCCACGCTGTCGTAGGATGCCCTCTCCTAGTCTGACACCCCCCCCCCCCCCCCTCCCGGGCCGCACCGACGCCACACTCGTGTTCTCAGAGGCAACAGCGATGCGACCGCAGCGCTCTCCATATCCCCACTGAAAAGCCTCCGGTACCCGATCCAAACCAATGTCTACCTCCAATCAGACCTCCAACGAGGTCATTTTAAGAAATAATTAAATAAATAAAACCGCCACCACAAAGTCTGATAGTCAAGAGACCAAGTTGGCCTGCATGAGTTTTGACCCTACAGATCTGCATCAAAGGGAACACTGTTAATCATGGAGCTCAGCCTTTTTTTCCCATTACATTTCTTTTTTTTGGTTTGTTTTAATTGCCAAGCATGTGTTTGACACATTTAGAGCTCCTAAGATGCAGCCTACATGCGAGAAGTGATGCACACTGGGCCACCCTGAGAGCGGACGCTATAACATAGGTCAGCAAGGCCCTCTGATAAATAAAATAGCTCACACCACTGTTTTACCAAAATACTACATAAAACCTTAAAAGTAAAAAAAAAAAAAATAGGATTTTTCTTCTAATGTGACTGAGCACTTTTGGTGCTGTAATATTCCACTGCTGCAATGCTCGAATGGACGTTATCCACCACCTGCTGTGCCTCAGCCATAACCTCTCACCTCTATCACCCACCTCCTCCTCTAACCTGGTAGGAAGGTAGTGTCATCGACATAACAGCTCCCTGAGAGGAGGCCAGCAGTTAACTGGGGGGGCGGACACTCGAACATCAGTGAGGAAGGAGCGCATCTTCTCACTCAGCCACACAAGCCTCGTTAACGCGGCATGAGCAAAGCTTAAAGACCGTGGCGCACGACAAGAACGCAGCCAGAGGGCAAACACGGGAGGCATTTATCTGGGCAAGCTGTCCGTCTGCATACTGCCCTCGCTCTGCGCTGCTAAAAGCGCCCATGTGCGCAGCCAGCACCGCAAACCATTCAAAGTTGCCCTCCACGGTAACACAACACCGTAACATAGCAGCTGCCAGCAAACAAAGGCCTTTGGCCCACCCGGTGTGTCTAACTGCTGTCTCACAACCCCTCCACCACCCCCCACCCCCCCATCTACTGTGCCACCGCAGACCCCACTGGATCTCCTCTCGCCTCCCTCCTTTGCCACCCACCCCCCCCCCCCGCCCTCCCTCCTCCACTTCCCTCTGGCCTCTGTGTCCATCCAGAGCCGATATCAATTCAGCCAGCGATTACGGCCATTTCAGGCAGCCATCACCGCCCTTCTCACACACAGAAAACTTAGCTGGGCTGGATGGGGGCGGGGGGGGGGTCCCCAGAGGAAGCAGCAAACTATTTTGTGGCCCTGTTTGTACTTTTAACTTAAAAAATATATTTTTTAAACTTTTTAAACCCCCACACATCTTCGATAATTTGCAGGGCTGGCTGGTTCTGGAGCTTGGGTGTCACTGGGTTCATCGAGAAGGTGATTTGCGAGGGAGCAGGAAAGGGAACAATCTTTTCATGAGGGTGGATAATAGGAATGTGCATTCATTTAAAACAGTCTATTTCATTTCGTCAGAACCAAGAAACGAAAGAAAAAAATGCTGAAATTTCAGAGGGGGGGGGGCGGTTTCTTAGTTTTGTGGTCGCTGCACACTAAGACCAGTTAGTGCTCACTAACCACCAAAATAAGGAAAAATGGAAAAAAAAATAAATTTAGAAGCAAAATCAAGCAAAAATTACACAAAATAATAATAAAAAAAAAGGACACTGCACACACCTAGTGGATAGCACAAAAAAAAGGAAGGGGAGTACACACTCAGCCAAGTCCTATCCTCTTCAGACAAGTACAGTCTCCCCCCCCCCCCCCAAAATAACAGAAAATGAAGCTTCATTTCATTTATTTGACTGTTTAAGTCACCTCCTCTCCTAGGGTACATGACAGTATATTTCAGCATTATACAGGTTCTACACAGGGTTTGAACATCCTCCCAAGGACTCACAAAACATGCTCCAGACCCCCTCCTGCCACAATTCCCTCTCCTCAGGCCCCACCTGCCAAAATGACTAACATGGGAATCCCACACAAGTATTTTCTTTGTTAGATGGCTTCATAGTTTACCCCTCATCCCTTTGCTAGCATTCCCAGCACCATAGCAATAGGCTGGGTAAAGTCAACAAGAGAGACCCTTCCAAGCACAATCACTGCAGCATCGCCAACAGAAGACGGACTAGCCAAGCACACAGGGTACGACCCTAAAACATCCCATGAGCAAACATCACCGGTAAGCTCACCAAGGCAGGGACAGAGCAGCCAGGGCAGCTCACAGCACATATATCATGTTTCTTAATGACAGCAAGACTTGGGGGGGGGGGGGGGTTTGAACTAGGTCCCACTTACTTTTACAAAGGTCTCCATCTAACGAACAGGCACGGATCCCACTCCCCCTCCCCACACAAAAAAAAAAAAAAAAACCAACTAAACTTGCAATCCCTTTACTGTTCTCTTCTATATATGAATTGATGCTGCATCCTGATTAAGCCTGGCCTCCCAACTGCACATGCATCACACAGCTCATGCACCTGATCCCCGGGGTGCCCGTCGCACGGCTCCTCACCTCCGCCCCCCCACCAAAAAAAAAACCAGAGCCAGCAGCCCCCCACGTGAATTTCAGAGAACGGCACAGCGCACGCTCCGTGTGCCGCAGCCACAACCCCAACCACCTGCAGCTCACGCCGGAGGCTGCTGGGAGCGAGACAAAGGGATGGCAAAGACGGCTCGATTCTAGACAGATGGACAGAAATCTGAGAACTTAAGAGACAGACGCACGCACCCCCTCCCACCCCCTGCCTCGTTACAGCAGGAAGGACCCGTGGATGCAAGCGGGGCGCCGAGGGGTCCCCAGCCCGAAGCCAGGGACACAGAATCCCACCGGCAGCAAACGATCGTAGCAGAAAGGCAAGACAGAGTTTGGGGGTGTGGGGGAAGGGCTGCTACCAGTTTTAAGGCCAGCTGAACCGGGTGAAATCTCTGACTGCACTTGTGGGCATGCTCTGGGGACTGAAGCCACAAATAAAAAGTACTTTATAACTCCTGCATCTCATGGGGGTCTTAGAAAGTGAAGAAAACGCCTGGAGGCCCTAAGGTGAGGGGAGGGGGAGCAGGAAAAAAAACATAGGAGAGGGATACAGAAGAAAGAGCAGGAGAGATGGACAGAGAAGGGAGCAGGAGGGATGGGGGGAGAGGGAAGCAGAAGATGGGGTAAGGAAGGGCGAAGAGCAGAAGAGAGGGGGGCGGGTGGGATAGGAGGAGAGGAGGAACCTCCCGGCTTTCTGCAGTGCAAGAGTTAAAAAAGAAAAAAAAAAAGCCATTCTCCGAGCCTCCGGGGAGCCCCAGCCAATGAGAGGCCGCCCTGCCGAATCCTCCCCCCAGCCGAATCCGGCACAGCTGCTACCTGCAGCCACAGTCACTTGGTACCAAGGCACAGGGGGGGGGGGGGAGAAAGGTTCTGCAGTGCTGACCCCGGCCATTCATCCCCATGGTGATCGCCAGCCCCGGCTGGGAAAGCAAAGGGCGTCCGTCTCCCCCCACCCCACCCCACTCGGCAGCCCGCTCTCTCCTTCACAATGGCTGCTTTTCACAATATTTTAATTAAAAGAAAAACCTTTCAGAGCGCTCCATTTCCCAGCCTCAGGTTTATAAAAAAAAAACGTGCACCAATGAGGTTACCTCGCAGAACATTTCAAAATACCTGGGAAGTGCGGCTCCGAGAATCGAAGGGAAAGGGGGGGGGGGGGCATTGTGACGTCAAAAATCATTTAGGAATCGGACACGGGGAGACAGGTTAATAGCAAACAGGGTGAGCAGAACCTCATTAAAAAAAATAAAAAGAAAACAAAAACATAACTTACAAATTTGTTAAAAACTAGTGTAAGTCATCAGAGAACAGGTCCCAGAGTGTTTCTCCAGGACAAGGAGAGGGAGCAGGAAGTGCGGCCTGGCATTGGAGGCCAGAGAAGAGTCAGGACGTTTTCTAAGACTCTACCTCCCAACCTCGGCTGCTCGGTGACCTTGGGCAAGTGGCTTCATCTCCCAGGCGGCCTGGAACCTGGTAACGGCGACATCGCCGACTCCTCACCCAAGTGCCGGGCACGAGCCACCCCGAGGTGGCTGCACCCGGGTGAGCTAAGAAAAGGCACGCACCCCCCCCCCCCCCCCCCAGGGAATGGCCCCGCATCCGTAGGACACTGTGCTCCAGCCACCAGGAGGGTAAGGGAGGTTTCTTCTGACACCATACCCCGTGTATCACCCAGGTGAGTTCTGGCACAGAGAATTAAATCAAGAGTTCAGTTTAATTAAGAGGAGGGTCTCTGTTTCACTCCTGGTGGCTCCTTAAATGGGTGCACAAAGGCAAAAAGATACCAGCGGTCCAAGATGCCCAGTATCCTGCTTCGAACAGTGGCCAGCCTGGATCACCAGATTATGGTCTAGGGCTCAGCGAGGGGCCAGTGGCTGCAATGGGGGGGGGGGGGGTACTTACATTCCCTTTCCAGGCTGAGCAGATCGATCCCTGCCCCTGAGGGCTTACACTCTTAAGTTTGGAACCGAGGCAACGGAGAACAAAGCACCCCAAGGTCACAAAGAGCAGCAGTGGGGATTTGAACCCTGGCTTCCCTGGTTCTCAGCCCCCCATGTCCTAGCCACAAGGCTACTCCTCCTCCGCTCTCCTGTGGAGGGGGGGGATCTGTGCAAGATCACTCCTTCTCGCCCCCCTTCCCCATGCACAGTGCATGTACCCACAAATTGCGAAAGTAACAAGGCAAGGCACAAGAGAGAGCTCCGCGCTGGATAAATACACGCGACAAAGCAGAGGGAACACGAGGCACCAGCCGCCTGTCCGTACTAAGCCCGGCCCTTCTCTCCTGTCATATTCAGTGCCACCAGGGGCCAGAACATCTTTGGAGAATATACCAAGAGGATTATTGGCTCCAATTAAGCTCTGGGGGCAGCGGAGACACAGCTGCTAACCACTTAATTCTACCCAGGTCAGCTACTTTTGTTCAATATTAATAAGCACGTTTATGTAACCCTACTCCAGGAAAAGTAGGCCCCTCTGCTGTTACAACCTACAGGTGCCCTGATTTCATGTACATTATTAAGCAAATCTCCATGTGACGCCACGCCATCTCTTGCCTCACCTCCGCCCTAAAAATACAGAAAGGGAGATAAAAAAAAAATAATAATCAAAGCTGATCCCCCAGCAAAGGCGAGAAAGTAAACTGCTTCATTGAAGGTTAATAATATTGAGTCACTAGAGAAAAAGATCGGATCGGCTCTGGAGAAGCAGGTCCGCCTAGAGCGAGAGAGGGGGGGGGGAGCTTAAAACCAGCAGGATACAGAGGGGAAGCGAACAGCATCAGGGCTACGCAATCCACCATCCACCGCCCCTCTCCGCATTCAGTTCTCACCTCGCGCAGGCCTGCAAGGCGCCACGTGGCACCTCTGAGACTGGAACCCGGGCTCTGCCTCTCCCATCGGAGCGACAACTAGCCCAGTGGGGTCTGAAACGGGAAGCTCCGGCAGAGCTTCACCTCCTAACCGAAGGCTGGATGGGAAGGGGGGTCGACCGAGAAGACATCCGAGCCTCCTACCTGGGAGAACGCCGCAGAAGGAAGCTCTGCAGAGGCTCCACTTATTCGCTGCCTTCTCCTGCATGTCCAAAAGAAAGGTGGGAGTCCAAAGATGGGTCAGCAGGCCGGGTCGAGGCCTACTTTCATCCCATCGAACCATCCCCAGTAAGAGAGCGTCTGCAGAAGGGCAAGGCATCCTTAAAACAAAAACCCTCAATAACTTATCAGCAGTTTGACTGGGCCCCACAGCAGGGCGACTGCTTACTGGGGGTAAAAAAAAAAAAATAGGGGAAACCAGCTGGCTCCGGTTTATGCAGACAGGTCCCCAGTGAAGGACCTGCAGCTTTGATTTCCCTAAGGGAATCAGGTTTTGGAATCCCGGGTTGTATTTATTATTTATTTAACTGGATTTAGTACCCGCCTTTTTTTTTTTTTTCCCAAATGCAGGACTGGACTGGTCTTTGCCGAACAAGCCGTAGTCAACTGGCCGCTCTTCCTGGAAGGCCATTGCCACCACTGCCTTCCACGTTCCAGGTGCAGGCTGAATCATAATATGCAATGTTTTTCTCATCGCAAAATAGAAAAAAAAAAAAAACCACCTTGCGAGGCACATCCGGCCTTGCACGTCCTCTGAAGCGTCTCTAGCTGAGGACAGCGTGGGCCCTGCTTATCAAGGACTCTGGCAGCAGGCCCGAGGAGGGAACCTTCAGAGATGCAGCAGGTTCTCCCAGAGGCGCCACTCAGGCATGTAGTGACCAGTTGCCACCCCCTCCCCCCTCCACACCCACGGCAGTGAGCACAGAGCTCTAGCTACAGCCTCTCGGCTCCAGAGCCCACCTCCGCCGAGGAATGGGGCCCGGGTCCCTGGCACCAAGGTCACGCACAGCCAAGAGAATGCACAAAGACAGCACCAAACCAGAAACATCAAAGCCCCCGAAACAATGCACTCCTGAAGGCGGGGAAACGGCAGATTTCCACAGAGCAGCTAAGCAAAGAAAGAACAAAACTCAAAAGAAAGGCAGGTGCTTTTTTTTTTTTTTCTTTTCCCCAAAGCCAGTTCCTGAAAGGAGCAGAGTTGCAAATTCTCTCACGGGTCCTGTTAAAAAGAAGTTGTTTGCTTTTTTTTCCCTCTTTTGGCTCATATCTGGTCAGCGCTTGGTTGCCAGGTACATCTCTCTTCCATTCGGTGGGGGTCCTGCCCATCTAACCAAGGTCGTCAAAAGCAGGCCCAGGCCTGGATTTCGTAGCCCTCTTCAACCAATCACCGATTCGCCAAAGGGCGAGTTCCAGGACCGGGGCTCGGCCCTTACAGAAGTTTGACAGACGCACGGACGATGAGGGGCAGCTCCTTGGTGCCATTCAACCCGCAGGGCTTCTCACAGAATGTGCCCGCCACGCTCCCCCCCTCCCCCACCATCTAGCAGTGGTGAACGAACATTCAGTAATTAGCACGGAAGCGCACGGATCGATGGTGTTTGCTCATTTCCCTTCGGTTTACAGAAGCTGAAAGGCTCCGGGGGACATTTCAGCTTCGCCCACTCAGAGAGATGGCGCGGCTGAAAGCTTCCCCAGTGGGGTGGATGGCGCCAAACTACAGCGCCGCTGAACCTCGCTTCTCGCTTTAGAAGAGGTTGCCTCTCCACGGTTTTGGGGCTTAGGACCCTGGGCCTGCCCCACCCTGGATTCTGCATTAACCTTCCCCACCCATCCCTCCCAGTCTCTTATTAGGAGGGGGGGGGGGGGGGAATGGGTCTCACTCCATGGAGAGGGGAGGAGAAAGAGCTGCCAAACAGGAAGAGACCCATAATTGGAGAAGTCGTCACTTTTAATTTCGGGGTTTGACGGCGTGCGACGGTAGCGCTATCCACTCTCCGGGAAACTGCTGACTTTTTCAGTCTGTGCCGCCATATGCAGCCATCCGTGATAAGTGTGGGAGGGGACAACAGAACGGACAATCTGAGCCCTGACTGACTCTCTCATCACTGGAGAAACTGCTGTCCCCACCTCAAAAACACCCGAGGCAGAGCGCGGCTTTGGTGGCACTCGGCCTCCGTCTCTCCGTGCGGCGGGAGGCAAGGCTTTCTGTCATCTGTCGAGGTGGGGGGGGGGGGGGAGTTGCACGTTTGACAGAAATCACAAGATCCTGGACAAGGTATTCTGAAACGGAAAGCTGCATCCCCCGTGGGCTTGACGGCGGGTAAGGACAGCAAGGCCCGTCCACTCTGCCTGATTTACTTCCCTGCTGCGATGCCACGGACACCAGCCGACCTCCGCCTTGCCCTTCTCTTCGTCAGGTACGAACAAAAAGACAAAACAAACCAGCCGTGGGCAACACCTTTTTACTGGACTAACTCGTGACATCTGTGATTAGGATTGTGGGAGCTGCACCCCCCCCCCCCTTCATCAGATCCGGGCAAAATGCAACAACATGAATGTTGCCCAAACAAGCAAGCAAATCACGGGTTGCATTATAATCGCGAAGTACAGCAAAAGGGCGAGGGGAGCGGAGCTGTGATAAACCTGACAAAGAGTCTGCAGAATTGCATCTCTCTATCAGAAAGGAAGCTACTTTTTTTTTTAATCATACTTATTACGTGCCTTTCAGAAGACTATGATCAGTTTAATTTTGAACGTCTTACACTCTTAAGATCGTGCTGAAGGTCCCTTTTAGCATCTTGATCCCCAGGTCAGTGGACTGCCGGAGGGGGCCGCCTTGCTCTTCTCGGTGACGAGTCACTCTTGGTCTTTAACACCTGACCTGCGTCACCTGCCGGCTCGCAGTCCCTGCGCCGGATATCCTACAGGGCACAAGGGGAGGATCCCGTCACGTGCACTGGCACACCTTGCAGGAAGGATCTCCGCAGGCTTTTAAGGCCTTATAATCTTTCCCAGCTTCTGGTTGAAGCTCGCTTCTTACTTGCCGTCGCTTCGGATTAGGGGGTTGTCACTTCTTCACAACCAGGGAAGGCTCTGCTCTCTGAGAAAAGGAGTCGCATCTTCTGCCTATTTTAAAAACCGCACGGTTGATCAAATTTGGAAATTCCTTTAAAAAGTTGCCCACCCCACCACGTCCACCCAGTGGCCCCGAGAACAGCCACGTCTAGGAGGCATCAACGCATTACATCCCGCACAGGTTATCTGATCGCTGCCAGGGCTGAGAGCAAAGAACAGGGGGGGGGGGGTCATTTCAGGAAAACAATTTGAAAGTGGCACATTTCAAACCCATGGGGGCCCCCCCCCAAGGAATGCTCCTAAAATACCAAAATGTTACACGACTGCTCTCCAGGGTATTACTGGCATCACAGAAGACCCAATGCCCAGCAGCCACCACGGAAAGCGCAATCACAAGACAGGGGGGGGGGAAGCCATCCTGTATTTTTTTTCTTTTTTCTTAATAAGCTCTCTATTTCTTCAGTTTTTAATTACAACATGGTGCTTTTCCTCCTCAGGTGACCGGCACGGAGAGTGTATTTCCCGTTCCCCTGTAATAAAATACCCAGTCCCGCTCCCGACCTGTTCTGCGCTACCAAACCATCTCACAGGCTCCTGGGCCATCCCTATGCCCCTAATTAAACAGTGGCTGTTGAGCCCATATGTCTGCCCCGCCCCCCCACCTTAATGTGAAACAGTGGGGGAGGAGGGATTACACGATGAAGATTTGGGTTCCATGCCCAGTTCTGCCTCTAGACTACTTCTGTGACCCTGAAGCCGCTTGATCTCCCCCCACTCCCTCAGCTAGGATCAGGCAACCCCTACTTACAGCACCAGATGCTGTACTTGGGGGGGAATCGGAGAACAGGCACTTAACTTCAAGGAACCCCAGAATCATAAAGACTTGGGCGTATATGAAGGTAACCAACTAAGGAAAAGGAGGCGAGATTCCCTCTGGACGAGGGCTATGGCACCACGCCATAAAGACACGGGCGAGATCGTGGGTGTTCCAGGGACAGAGCGCAGGGGGCTGCATCCCCCGAGACACGGGATCTTCACCACAACAAAGAGGACGTCTTCGAATGAGATCCCACGAGGGCTGCAGAGGCTCGGTCAGGACAGAGGGAACAGGGACAACAGTAGCCCAACGTTCCCGCAGGGCCCGGACCTCGTCCCTGATCTGGTGCACCGCAGACGGCTGAGGACGCAGCACGCCCACACGACATGCCCTCTTCGTGGCATGGAATCCCCCTATCGTATTGACGTGAGGAGAGAACACCACAATACAATACTGCTGGAAGGGTGCACACATGATTATGGACAAACGAGCTCGAGAATCTAGGAAAGGCATCACTGATAGGCCAGGTGAAGATCCAACTGAGCCACCTTCAATTGAAGCATTTAAAAAAAAAAAAAAAGTGAATGCATCCTCGACTAGTGAGGACATCAACAAATACAGGGGTTGTAAGACAACCAAAGTCAACGATGGCCAACCGAGAGAAGCAAAAGTACAGTGAGCTAACATCTTTGCACAGTCTCAAATCCACGTAACTATGGATTATTATTCCTTCCTCTCAGCACTAGATTATCGAGAGGGGTATACGTTTTTTAAATAAATAGATATTATGTGGTGTCTGGGGAGGGCAAAGAAAGAAAAAACAAAACAAAAAAAAGAGCAGAAGAAACATCCACTTCAAGAGGTGGCTGCATATGCTACGCAAGTGCTGTGATGGAGGGGCACAGGGGAGACCCAGTCTGAGCAGATGGCCGAGTGGGGATCTCACAGGAGCCAAGCGGGTGTTATGACCCAGCACTTCCTTACAGAGAAGGTTTCTGGCAGGCACCAAAGGCCAGCAAGGAACCAAGGCAGACAAAGACCTCTGGACCTGGGCCTGGTGTCACACGTCCAGCAGGGAGCACAGGGCACCAGGGAGTCACCGAGAGGATAAAATGACGAGTGCCACGGTCAGAGATAACACCGATGCTGGCTTTTCTAAGCACAAGGGCTGTTGGCACAGTTTAGTGAACCAAGCTTGCTTCAAGGACCTTCCAACCGTGAAATCAAAGCTGGAGAGAGAGCTCTTTCCATCAGAGCCCGTTCTTATCAAGGATGACTTGCATGTTCCCACCAAAGACAAGGCTCAATGTGCACCTCCTCGGTGGAGTCAAAAGCCTCCTGGATCAGCTCATCCGGAAACTCTGCACCCTGAGTCGCGTGGAGGAAGGGAAGGATCCGCACCCACAGACCAACCCAAAATACATGCAGAAGAGTCTCCTCAAAGCCAGCAGGCTATGTTTATCCTCAGAGCGTGCGCAGTCCTGCACAGTAGCACGCTGCACCCTGGGGAGCATCCGAGATCACAAAGCCTCTTCAAAAAGGACAAAGAGTCGTTCCCATTACCGTCCTCAATGCAAGAAAAGCAAGTGGTAAACCTGTTTGTCTGCTTGAGCACCAGCGCTTGAACCTGTGCCATCATAAGTAGGGTTTTCAGCTTAAACACACACACACACACACACACACAGCTCTGCTCACGCTTCAGTGAGCTGCAATTTAAAACTCCAGCAGCCCAGGGGGTAATGAGCAGCGCTCAACCTGTGTATCAAGGACATTAAGGCTCAGCTATTGCATTACGATCCATGCCCCCAATCAGCAATTAACTGATCGAGTAAGACACTCCCTCCCAGCAACTCCCAAGGGTTCACACGCTCCCCTCCTTAGGGTCTTTGCTTACTTACCTTTCTCCACAACCTCCCCATACATTTTTTTTAAGACTTCATTGGAGTCCCCCATCTTCAGCTTTCCATGCTGTATTCGTGCTTTAAATGTATCAGTGCAACACCTTCCTGGAGCTCTGATGAAGATCTGCTCTTCAGCTGTCCGTGCTGTATTCATGCTTTACGTGCAGTGTGACACCTGCCCGGGGCTCTGATGAAGATCTGCTCTTCAGCTGTCCGTGCTGTATTCATGCTTTACATGCATCAGTGCGACGCCTGCGCAAGGCTCTGATTAAGATCCACTCTTCAGTTGTCCATGCTGTATTCATGCTTTACATGTGTCAACGTGACGCCTGCACGAGGCTCTGATGAAGATCCGATCCTCAGCTGTCCATGCTGTATTCATGCTTTACGTGTATCAGTGCAACACCTGCATGGGGCTCTGATGAAGATCCGATCTTCAGCTGTCCATGCTGTATTTCATGCGATACGGGTATGAGGGTGATGCCTGGCCAGAACTCTGATGATAATCAGTACAAAAGTGCCTTGAGTTCCCTAGATTCATAAACAGGACTGGCTAAGGAAAATGGAGCTTGTGAAGTCTGCAGACATTAACATATCCTCACAAAGGAAAGAAAAAAAAAAATCAGAATTAGAGAGAGGGATCTGGATGATTTTACTCGTTTCGGCCACCTGCTGGAGTATTCATACCCACTTTATTTTTTGGATTTCTTTCTTTTTAAAATTACCAGTCCTGCTACTTGCAGACGCCGATATAAACGTGCAAGGAGATTCAGATGTGAGCTGCTCACTGGGGCAGTCCTGCAGCCAAGGCACAGTGCGCCTTCCACACGGGGCGCTCAGCCGCTCCACATCCCATTCTCTACCACTCACTCGCTGCGTGACCTCGGGCAAGTCCCACTGCCTCCCTGTGCCCCTGCACTATCCAAGTAACAGGTCCCTGGTAAGCACACAAGCAAGGCGAGGTGGGAGAACTGCTGGAGGGCTTTCTCACCCCCCTAAATACCTCAAAACACGGCCCACCTTCAGATCTGCCAGGTTTCTCCCTCCTCCGTCGTCTGGTCACCATTTCTCTACCTCATCCCTTCCACGTATGGCCAAGCAGTAACCTCGAGCAGCTGATAACAGAGTGCCACTCTCTGCAGGGGGGAGGAGGGCATGCGCCACGCTGCTTCCTTCGATAGCCGACAGAAACGGTTTTGGGAGCGGCACTTCCCATGCCAGCCTAAAACTGGAATCAAATCCCACCCTTCCGGCATGGCAACGGCAAAGCATCGGTCACCAGCCCACTGGCCTGTCCAACGTCCGCGGCCTCTCGCGGTCAGTACGGGGTCAGACCGGGAATTGAATACGTTGCCTCAGACAGAAGCAGTAAAATGGACCTCTTTCGATATCTTTCCACAGAAGCAAAACTCCAGCGTCTGCAAAACAGCCTCCAATCCGGAGCAAACAATGGCCAGGCAGCACGTTACGTCAACGAGACCAAGACAGCAGGGCCCACGTGATGGCATGAGAGGTGCCAGTCACGCCTGCACTACACAGCAGAAACACGGCACAGGAAAGGAGAAGACGAAGGCCGGGCGGGCCTATGCCGTTCCTCCTGCACCGGGCAGCCCGGCTCTGGCTCTCTGTCAGGCCTTTGAAACCGGTCCCCCAGACACGGTGGGGACTCCTGTGACTCGTTTCTAGAATAAGTCAGCCCCTTGTATGCAGATCTCGGTCAACTTCTAGAGAGCCGAGTGAGAAAAGGAGGAGAGGGCGCTGCACCAATCACGCAAACTCAAGGAGAGCCGGAGCCATTCCTGGTGGGAGCGCGGAAAACTGTTTTTCACCCAGGTATAATAGCGGTGTGCAGCCAAAAAAACGCGCGGGTTTTCTTTTCCGTTTTATTTTTGGCGTTGCTCGTTTTTTAACCCTTTCTTTTAGCGCGCATTAAACTTTTTTTTTCTTTTTTTTTTGACTCGGCGCTACCTGAAATGGAAAGAGCGACGGCACCACCCCAGTTTTCAACGAAAGCCTGCACCCACCCTGCTCCACAAATCTTACTGCGTTTTTGCATCACACCGCTTCGGTTTTTTCATGAAGCAACTTCTTCTGCCCTTGGATCCTGCCTTGGGAACCTGAGGCTTTCAGCCACCTAGGGACCCTGGAGAAAGGAACGCAGGTCTTTTCTTTAAAAAAAAAAAAAAAAAAAGTTTTAATAGCTCTGTTTCTTCTTTGTGCGTTGGTCCCAACCACGTCCACGCCAGCACCTGCCCAGAAAGTCACAAAAAACAAAAAAACCCACCTCACACTTGAAAGAATTCCCCTCCTTTCTAGGAGTTTGGGGTGTTTAGGGGTAAGGGCAAACCACCACCGACTGCAATTAATAGGTTAAGTCCCAGAGGAGGAGAAAATTACAGGCACGCAAGGGGCTTTGGCAACTCGACCGGAAACCGTACGAGGGGAGGGCGTTGCAGAGGAGAGCAAAGCAAGGAGGAAATCTGGCCGGGACGGTGCGTAGGATTCTTGCGGGTTTTCTGCGCGCTCAAACGATCAAGACTGGAGAGAAAGAAAATTATACATATTGCACTCCTCATCCCATCAAATTTTAAGCAAAAACAGAAACCATTTTTGTCAAACTTTAGGTACATTTACAGCTTTCTAAGAGAGGTGATAAACACATTCTGTAAGATGGTCATCAAAAATGGAAAAAAAAAAATACAATTGGGGGAGGGAAAAAAAAAATCTCTTTGTAGTTTTAAGGAAGATAACTCTGCAGAATGTGCCCGGACCTGCTTCTGACCCTCCCCACAAACAGATCACTCAGACCAGCGGCACTCCAGCCTCCCCTCTCCCTTTTCTGCTCTCTAGGGTATTTAGCACAAAACATTTTTTTGTTGTTCTATTTTAACATTTCCAGTCGGGACAATTATTTCTGGAACAGCGGTTTCCTCCTGCGCCTTGGGGTTCCCAGCAGAAACTGAACCGACGGCAACTGAGATCAAGCACCACGAGGCTACGTTTGCAGCTATCTGGGGGGGTCCCTATAACCCTCCACCCTCCCAGCCGCTGCAGCGATGGCCGGGAATCCCTCCCACCCCCCACGAGTTATGAGCCCTCCATGTGCAGCATCTCCAGCCCAAGACAACCTGGGGAGTAGATGACCTGAAGTGGAAATCTGAACCCAGCAGCCACGCACAGCTCTCCCATTGGAGCCGGTTCACGATTACATTTTCTAAATTAGAAGTGGGCCTCTTACTGCAGACGCAACCCTCGCCCCTCCCTGAATTTCTAACAATCAACCCTCCACGTCCTTAAAGACCCTCCCAAACACTCTTGCTGTGTTTGTGCCACCAACAGATCAAGGTACCGTCAGTAGAGATTCTGATGATGAACAGAAATGCAACACCTCGATTCCTACCAATAACGGTGGGAGTGATGAAGTGAAGTGGCTTTCAGTTTTCCAAATGTCTTTCCCCTGCTCCACCTCCCTAGGACATTCGGACAAGTGGTTTCTGGTCCCCTTGCTAATTGAGGGCTGAAAGGGAAACATCCTTCCATGCTATGCCCCTCCGTGCACCAGCAAGGATCAGCCCTGCAGGGACCATCACCTCTGCCCGCCCCCATAGTACCCCCTCCAACCCACAAGATCATCACCTTCACAAGGCGTCCCATTAGGCCCTGAAACAAAACCCGAACCCAGAACCGCATTTCTTTGGAAGAGTTTCTTAATTACATTTTGTTTTAAAGCACGCAAATCTACCTAGGATTTGCTTCGCCTAGGAAATGAACAGGGAGGTCTTAGGGAGCTAACACGTGCCGTGGAAGCCTCCATACGTCCTTACCGCCCCAACACAGGTCAAAAAAAGAAAAGTTAAACCACCACCACCCCCCCCCCCAAACAAACGTTACCTGGCCCTGCTGATCTACCTCGACAGTCGCATGATAATTTGATTCTAAAATATTGTTGTGCTGAGCTGAGTTCCTGTCAAAAGCCTTCTCCACCCACCCTCCCATACTGCAGAACAGAAGATGCGGTGTTCTTGTTGAAGGAAGCCGCGGCCTAGGGGCATTCCCAAACCACGCCGCCACCCCCCCTCCCCCAAGGCCTCAGCACGCAGCCTCGGCCCCTGCGGGAGGGGTTAATACCATACCAGACGCCTCTGCCCCGGCAGACGGAGTGACTTCCCACTCCTATCACCTGCCATTTCTTGTCCACTAACGCATTTGCACCAGGCCAGAAAGCTGTGCCCTGCCAAGCCAGGGAATGCGAAGACCAACAGCAGGGACTCAGGTGCTTTACTGGGGAAACCATTAGCCAAGAATGAGCTCGGCTAGCAGGTGAAGTGGAAAGCATATGAATATATATGAAAAGGGGGGGGGGGGGGGGGGGAAGAGGCAGGGGAGAAGATGGAACGAGTATTTTCACAGGCACGCACATTCATTCCCCCCCAACCCAGGTCTGCTAAGTACCACCAAGGAATAACAAGATGAGCAACAACCGATGTTACCTCTCGCCCGAGCCCATCACGTGTCATCACAGCACAGAGCTCCAAAGCTGGACGCGGCGTCCAGACTCCGAGGGAAGCCACCAAGGTCAAAGAGAACCGGGAAGCACACAGCGCAAACCTTCACCTGAAGAAAAGAACGGCCCTGACACCCAAGCAGCTCATGTATCCCAGCAGATCCCCTGCAGATTCACACCCGGCTGGCACCTTCCCAGCCTCCCAACGTCCCCTTTCTCACCGGGTCCTCGCCCACCAGCTGGCAGGCACCACCGCCACGCACCTGCACCGACCGGGATTCCTTGCTCCCAGGTGGGCCCACTAGGCCAGGGCTTCCCAAACCTCTCCCTGGGGACCCCACAGCCAGGAGATCCACAATGAATATGCATGAGATAAGTCTGCACAGCGTGGAGACTCTGTATATGCAATTATCTCATGCATATTCATTGTGGATCTCCTGGCGGTGGGGGTCTCCAGGGCAAATTTGGGAAGCCCTGCACTAGGCTGACCAAGTGCCCACCCCCCTCCATAGCCAACCACTTTCTATGGCCTCCCCCATGCGTACAAAGTCAGCGCATGCATTCAGAAAGACGACGTCATCCGTCCTGGGTCCAAAAATATTTGCACATCAAAACCAGGCCACAAGAAAAATAAAAACCGTTATCAGACAGGCAAAGGAAAAAAAGAATGATTAGGAAATAGAATATTTAAACTGGAACTTTCCCCACTGCAGACACACACACAATATATTTCATTAATTAACTGCTGTTAATCTGCATTAACTAGTTCATAAACTGCAACTGTACTTCAGTTTCAAGAGCCAGCGCTTACTGCTCAGCTGGGAAAAATGGAAGTGTGGAATTCAAAAACCTTAATTCGGCAGGCTTTAGCTGCTAATTAAAAACAGGTCAAAACAGGTTTGTATTTATAAGATGCATTATAGAATATTATGACAGTACCGATATTAAATCTCTTCTTTATTGCAGCTAATTTCCCCTCAATGCTGGTTTGTGCGTTCCTCCCTGCATAAGCCCCTGCTACAGGAATCGTAAACAAAGCATATGGGCTCAATGTCATCTGAAGAGCCACAGCAGAGAACAGGTACACCCACTACCCACCCATCCATCCAGGTGCCTTCTGCTGGTCTTACTCCTGCTTCTTCTCTTTTCATTGTATGGATCCTAAATGAGAAGGGGGGTGGGGGGGAGGTTTGGGGTTTTGGGGTTTTTTTTTACTATAATTAGAAAACACACATAACCCCCCATTCTCTCTTTTCCATCCCTAATCTGATATGCTGCATAAAATGTGTCACTTTTTCTGATTACAAGCTGCACCGCAGCACCTTTGAGTTGCAATGGTTGTAGAGGAAGGCGATGGCCCATGCCCATCAGCTGCAGGCAAGCTTTCAGAAAAGTGTCAGCCTCAAGACTTATCTGCAACTGACAGATGCGTGGCACGGTGCTGTTCTAGAAACCGCAGAAGCCACACACACACACACCCCTGTGATTCTCCCATGCGGAGCCAGACCAGGACAGCGGGCAATCGGCTCACCTCCCCCCACGCGGGCGCCACATGCTGCAGCCTGCCAATGACTTCACAGCCAGACTGCGAACCAAATCGGATGCTGGCGAAGCCGAGGCGGTTTTCCACCTCAAGCGGCTTAGCCCATTCCAGCTGCCGGAAGAATCGTTTACTGTTTTGTACAGTGCTGGGTACACCTACAGCAAACAAAAATGTAAACAAAATAAAAGGCTAGGAAACCTCCAAATGCAGGATTTTACTTATTTATTTTAATGGCTGCTGCAGCAATAACCCGAGTGCATGCTTTGCTGATTATCATAAGTCCCCTCTATAAAAAAAATAAAAAAAAAACACTCATTATTCACGTCCTAATAGCAGAAATTCATACATATTAATTAGACAGCTCGACACTAAATGATACGCAATTATAAACAGCACCGTCAATCCAAGCCTCCTCGTCACCCCAGAAAAAAAAAAAAATTCAGTTTACAAAGAAAGACAAAGCTAAGCGAATGGCCAGGCTACACTGAAATTGAAAAAACCTCTGCAAGAATTTTACGAATGCTGCCGCCTGCTCCCGCCTTGGGATTACAACTCCACAATCGGCTTCAAGCACCCACGACTGAGAAAAAAAAAAAACCACCCCACGTGAAGCCTGAAGCCCATCGGAAAACTTAATCCTGGAGCCAGGGGCCGCAGGACACCTTAAGGAGCACCGTCCTGACTGACCCCTTTGTCTCCCCTAATTAGCCTCAGCCACAGCTTCAGATCCTAAGAAGCTTTGGGAGCAAGGCTTAACACAGTCCATCTCAAAACCTTGCGAGGGGACGCATTCATGTCTTACTTGTTCTTACCACGCGGACAGAGCCTCACAAAATCTTTCCCCTAAATATTTAACCAGGAAATCAAAGTCTTTCGCCACATCCCAGCCACCTCCTGGCAGTGGCTTTCTGAGCATTCGAGGCTGCATTTCTCCACCGACCAGGAACCTTTCGCTTCTTTTTTCCTCGGGAGAGGGGAGGCTGGCGCCCCGTTTCAATTTTTCCAGTTAACTCGGGAGTTTTGCGCGTGCAAAACGTCCTCGGGCAACCTCGACCCACGGTTCTCCCTTCAAAGCTTGTGTTCAGGGATTTTGCATCTGCCATCTCTCCCCCTCCCTGAGGTAAAACACTGAAGATCAACACACTTTCTCTTTTTTTTTTTTTTCGTTTTAAAGAGATCATAAAAAGCCACACTGCAAATGGCGCAAAATGTTCCATAAACCCAGACTCTATTTTAGCTTAAAAAGAGCATCTCACTTTGTGGTTACCATACAAGTCACCGGATGGTCTCCTCAGCAGCCCTCTCAATCCACATGCGCAGATCACACAGCAGCAGCTGGATGGGAAATATATGCTGCAGGTAACCAGGAGTCCAGGCCGGGAAGGGGTTGTTTGACAGTGCTCCAAGCTACACACTCCCAGTTTCTGACACACCCCTTGGATCATCTGTTATTCAATCCTGGGGTTGCAGATGGGATGTCGGGTTCTCTGGACTTTTGGTGTAACTCAGTCATTGCAATTCCAGAATTCTTTTCTTCCACCTCTGTTCACGCACGTGGCACAAGTTAGGTTGCTACCTGGGAGAGCTGATCCTCCACTGTTTCTCTGCACCCCCCTCCCCATCCCCCACCACGACCTCTCCCACACCTACACCTACGTGAAAAAAAATGTCATAAAACAGAAAAGTCCCAGAATTCAGGCCCAAAATTTAGGCATAACCCACAAAGGCAACTGGCTAGGATGCCACATTGCGAAGGGGCCAAATATCTAGGCCGAAAAGCAGCCTGCGTCCATTTGCTATAAAGCAGTGTGCCAGCACAGCTCTAATGCGGCACCGCCATGGCACTCTTCAATCCATCCCTGCCTGAATTAAGTACTACCACTCCCAGGATGCACAGAGATCGAGTCTACAAAAACCAGCACTACCACAATCTGCCACAAGCAGAGCGGCCTGGGGCAGGGCCTAATTTACTGGGACCTTTTTTCTCACGCATTCAGAATCAGGAAAAGCCTTACAGGGGAATTCTAAAAGCCCTACACGTGGCAAAGCTAGAAGATATGAGCGTGTCTCGGGCCGGTGTGCCCTGCGAAGATTTTAAGAAGCGGCCGAATATATGCATTATCTGCCAGTATGCGCACAAATAAAAAAAAAAAAAAAAGGAGGCGGGGAGTGGGCGTGGTCTGTGCAGAGCATGGGCGGGACATGGGCGTTGCAGGAAGGAGACTTGAAACGTGCGCGTATTTACACACACACACACAAGCGTGCGTCGGGGGCCCCCAACTGTGTAACTTTACTTCTGCTGTGGATGGCGTGTAAGTTTTAAAATAAAAAATAAACCAGGGCTAGTCAGCGGGGTTTGAAGGGTCGGGGCCAACAGAGAGGAAGGATAATTAGGGGGGGGGGGGGGGGGGTTAGGAAGTCGGGAGCCTTTACCTGGGAACGGACTGGGGCAACCGGTAATAGCGTCGGCTCGCGTATTAAATAAAATCCCCCCCCCCTCCCACACATATGCAGCAGAGCCGGCATTTGCGTGCACAAGTACACATGCGCAGCCAATTTTATACACTAAGCGCTGATGCGTACATGTGCCAGAAAAAGGCCACGTCCACTGGCGCCAGCTGCCATACTGCCCGCGCGGCTGTTTAAAAGTTACTGTCTTAGTAAAGTCAAGTCCTTGGACAAAGGTGCCCTCTGCAGGGAGCACGGACCTAACTCCTTGTCAATAAGGAGAAAGCAGCGGATCCTGGGGTTTAGAAAAAGGTTTGGAGAAGTTCCTGGAGGAAAGGTCCGTAAGACATTATTAGCCAGCAGACCACAGAAAGCCACTGCTAGCCCCTGGGCATGAGTAATAGGGAACAGATCTACTTTTTGGGATCTGCCAGAGAGGGGATGCTGGGCTCGACGGACTTTGGTCTGACCCAGCAGGGCATTTCTAAAATTTTTTTATTTTTTTTTACAGGGGGGGGGTTCCCCCATCTTTTTTATTAAAAGACAAAAGGATAAGCAGGAGGCAGAAGGAACCTGCATGCCAGAAACACAACACCGGGATCGACAAAGTCCGGCTTCACGCGCAGTGAACTTGTCAAGCTACTCCATCAACTCTTTTTTTTTTTTTTTTTGCTCTCATTTTTCAAGAAAATAATCGGCGGGGTTAGCAGAGAACAATGTAGGCAGGCCCATTGCTTGCACAACTCGAAGTGCCTAAAATTATTTTAAAGCCATGGAAAGGGAATACTAATTGCACCCAACGCTGGCCCAAATGTTACGTAACTGTGGCTAAAATCCTTCCCCCTCGCTCTCTGCTCGCACCTGCACACAAAAGATGGTCTTGGCATGAACGCCACACCTGCCTCATCCTGCCCTCCTCCCCATAACCTTCACCAGAGTGACTGCTCGCTAACAAAATCCAATTTTCAAATAAGCATTAAACACGAGGGAAGGAAGAACCTTACCAAAAAAATAAGAATACTTTAAATAAAAAAAATAAAAGAATAAAGTTAACTGACTGAGACTTTACAAGCGGGATCAGTGCATTTTGTAGGTTCCTGACCGGAGAAGGCACGCAACGCCGCTCTCAAAATGTCAGTTTCGCTGCAAGCAAGGCCCAAGCCCGGCCCATTTACTGCTGGGTTCTGCATTACACAAGGACGCTCGACTACTATGAGGAGTAAGTCCCAAGCCACCTGGCTCAGAAATGCTAGAAAAGGCAGAACCTGGCAGCCTTGAGTCCGGCCCTTCCAGCAGCATTCACAGCCCCCTGGCCCCTCAATTCCTGGCTGCAGCAGGGGATCCAGAAATACCCTGCCTTAGCACGAGGGTGAGAGGTTAAAGGGCAAGGGGTAACCTACCTCCCCCCCCCCCCCCCCTCATTGCTGTTCACAGCCCATGTTTCTATGCTTTATGGTAGAACACGCCAGGCTCCCACAGCCACCGAGAGCGGGCACAGCTCAGTGCTTCCCTGGCACACCCAGAGCCTTAGGACAGGAAGGTCTCAAAGCGCCTGCCTATCCCATCTAAAAGGCTTTTGAGGGTGGTTGTTTTTTTGTTTGTTTGTTTTTAAAAAAAAAAAAAAAAACATGCATACAGTCAAATTTATCCCGCATGGGAGCTTCAAAGCCTGCCATCTCTGTAAATAGCTTTTGAGAGTGGGCAGGGCATCCAGAGATCTCGGAGCCAGGCAGCGAGGTGGTTAAACCTGGAAACGGGCGACACATGCGGCACTCATCATCGACCCTCCTGGAGCTGCACAGCCCATATGCCAATGCCTTTAAGACTTCCCATGCCGGCTGCTTTTAAAAGCTTCCATTTGTCAAGTGCACCGACCCCCACTCCCCCCCCTCCCCTCCCCCTTCCCATCATCTGAAACCTAAACCGCCAGGCAACAAAGAATCTCTGTGTGCCGAAAAACCTATTACTGATCCTCCTACTTACCTTGGGTTGTGCTCGTCTGGGAAATGCAACTTTAGGGTCAATCTGAGAAAGAGGGAAAAAAAAAAAAAGAGAGAGGAGAATCAAGCAGGATACTCCTAGCTCAATGATCACATAATCAATCCCTCATTTCTCAGGCTTCCCATGCAGCACTTAGGAGCTTCTGAGGACACCGGGAATTTTTTTTTTTTTTAAACCAGATAGAAACTGGGGATGAGGGGAGGTAATTAATCAAAAATGTATCCGAAAATTAAAATCAAATAATGAAAGATAACCGTGGTCTGTCCTATCAGTGGAAGAGTGCTCCTCGCCCTCTCTACAGCAGATGTCCAGGCCCCAAAGCTAAAAATGGAATTTCTTGACAGGCACTTCCTAATACTCTATCCTAGCCCCAGGGCTGGAAACCGTTCTGTGACACAGCCTTTGCCTGCACCGTCCAGCGCCGGTCAAAAGTGCACGATCTGCTGAGCCCTATTCTCCCAAGGAAACTAGCAGGAAGAGAACCATTCAGTAGAAGTATGGGGGGTGGGGATCTGCTTTGGAATAAGGGCCGCCTGTGCCTGACACCCCCACCCACCCGGCTTTCTCCTTCTGCATCAGGGAAGACGCCTGGCTCCTGGAAGGCCAAAACCATCAGGGCTAAGGACAGAGGTCCGGGCAAAGGCAGAAGCCCCTGGATGGAGCAAAGAGAAAACGAAATTATTTTTAAGAAAAACCAGAAGCCTTCTCAGAGTGAGGAAAACCTCAGCTCTGTCTCTCGGAGGCCCAGCTACTTCAGAGGTGTCTGCCCGACACAGAGCAGGATCACTTTGTTCTGGCATTTTCAATGTTTTTCTTTTATTTGGGAAACTCAATCTCTGCACTGCTGATTAATCTGATCCGCCCTGGTCACGCAGTGCACAGGGAGGTGTACAAGGAGCGGGAAATCAGGTTTCCAGAGTTCAGCCGGTTTACACTAGGCCACAAACCCGCTGCTCCGCATCCCCTGCTTGTTTGGTTTTTTTTGGCGCAAAGCATGCCTTCAAAAGTTGATTGCGCCCCATTTCCCCACGTTTCATAAATTCACTAACACGCACCTACTAAGTAGGACACCGCCTGAAGGCACCTAAAGAGAGTCACATTGGCCTGGCTCTAGGGGCAACCTTCCCTTCAGATTATGTGTGTTTATTTTTCCTTAAAGGTAACTTGATATAACCGTTTCTCTCATTTACCCCTCCACATGTCCTGCCCACTGCTACAGGAAGGCAGGAAAACAGAGTCTTTTGCAAACCCTGAACTGCACACAGATTCACCTCCACCACTGAACTGCACCCAGAATCTGCATCCGTAAGACTTCAGGCGCACTTTTAGATGTGATGGAGGGGGGCAGGGGACGGAGGGAGGAGGGCAGAAAAGAGGCCGCTTCCTAGTGAGGGGGGCAGTTCTTTGATTTGCTAATGTTTGCCACCCACCAGCACAAAACCACTGCCAATAGACCTCATCTATCCAGCTATCCAATTGAAAACTTTTAACATGGTATCGGGCTTTAATATTCCATTAAGCAAGTTAATTTCTCAGCCTTAGCCTCAAAGTGCTGCACTGTTCAAACCTACACGATGCCTGAGAAATGAGCGACTGGCCACAGCTTTCTGAGCGCTAGAAACACAAAACCCTTCATCTAACACAACTATCTCTGCAAACAGTTTACATTCTCTACAGGTTTGATGGAGGCTGGCTCAGCCTCTGCGCTACCAGAGCAGTACAGCAAATGTGGATTTCTCTCGTCTGCTTCACCAGGGGTAGCCAGAGATGCAGAACACCAACTTCGGAATGCATTCATTTGCAGCTTTTATTGAGGAGAAACATTATGGAAATCAAAACATTGAATTTCTGGGAAGTTCAGTAGAATGAAACGGTCGGAAGGAATTTTGAAGCATGGAAGAAAGGGGAAAAAAAAAAAAAAGTCTACCGGTGTGATGGCATTTAAAAAAGGAGCCCAGACAGCAGGTCTGGGCAAATGCCAACTCTGAAAGCTTATTCCACGGCCACCTGGTTCAACACACCAAATCCACACTTTCTGTACTCCCCTATTAAACTATTAAAAAGGAAAAAAAAAAAAAAAGTCTACAAAAACGAAAAAAAAATTAGTCAAGTTAGATACAGTTCTACTTACTGCAACTACAAAACTCTTCTAGAAAACAACTAAGATGCTATTTCTTATGTGCAGGGACCATTACCTAAAAAAAGCTTTTAACCCAAGTGAAACAAGTACGCCGTATCCTTGTGAATACTCAACCGATCTGCGTCCTGCACTGAACGTTGAAACAGAGTCAGATGGCAGAGGATACACCAAGGAACAAATCACTAAAACATGACGAGCACATCGGGGGAGCCTCTTCCAAACCCCCCCCCCCCCCACCCTGCCAAGGAAACCCCTCCACTTTAGGTGTCACGGGGTGGGGGGGGGGGGAGGGAAACATTTCAAAACTCCAAATGTAAAAAGCTTACTGGAGATTATTAACTTCAGATCATTAAAAGATCCACTGACAAAAAAAAAAAATTCTTTAATGGTTTTAAAAGCAACGTGAGGGAACTGCGGGGAACAGAATCCAGCCCCGGACCTGATAGTTTCACATTAACTGCATACTTCAGACCAAAGCCGGTTCGATTTAACTCTACAGCAAAAATCTGGATGTGAATTCTCATGGAAACCCTGCTCTCTCGCTCTCTCATTAATCCTCCCCTCACACTCCCCCCCACCCCCCAACAAAAATATAAATGCAAAAAGCCCATGTTTCATGCTCAGACCAGCCCAGCAAAATTCACCAGGGGAAATTAAAAAAAATAAATAAATAAATAAAAAGTTCCACCTGTATCAGCAAAGAGACAGCTTTAAAACTGGGGAAGGTATGAAATGCACCCCTCCCCCAGGTCTAACTCTCCCCACTCCTCTTTTTTGTTTGTTTACTTCACCTCAAGTGACATAACCGCTTACATCATTCATTAAGTCTTATTAACATTCACATCTCAATTAAACAGATTCCACCATTCTCTTTAAAAAAAAAAAATTGAAAAAGGCCTAAATTAGGCACCAGAAAAAGCAGTTGAAAAAACTTCAAACTTTTAGGCACTTAACAGAAAAATGTTCAGCACACTGTATGGGCAGTCATTCCTCCACTGCCATCCCCCCATCCCCCATGCAATCAGACAGGGTGCCAGCTGAAGGGTGACCTCTGCCAGCAGCTTTTGCATGGGTTTGCTAAGCTTTAATTGTAACTAAGCAACACAAACTTAAAAAAAAATAACCCCACTTTCTGAATAACTTTGCATCCACCTTTGGTTTGAGGGGGGGGGGGGGTCGTGAAAACCAGCTACAATATATTCTGGTCTGGAATTTTAGATCTCAGGCTGGAAACTGCACATGCTTAATTTAAAGAGTGCCAAAATGGCCAGGTTTAACCCATGGAGGGCACCCTCCAGAGAGTGCGTTGGCAGGGAGATCTGCAAGAGCATCCGCTCACATACCTTTTACAGATTAAGGGCCTTGATTTTAAGGTCTTAATTCAGCATTTGGGGGCCTGGGGAATCACCACCACCACCACATTAAAAAAAAAAATGCCCTACTATCTGAACCCGAAACTGAAATATGTACACAAATACAGTATCATCGGAGCCGGCATCTGAACTGTAATCCCTCTCCCTGCCCGGTGCCGGCTCCGATGTGTTGTCACGGGAGACCCAAGTACACCAGGAAGCCAGGTGGGAAAGAGGATTTTTAGAAAACTTCCTTCCAAAATGCACGAACAGTCCTCTTGGCTGTCCAGCTCCACCACCACCTCTGGCTTAGTATCGTTTCTCTTACTGCTGGATCGATTCAAGCTCAACACCGAAAACCACAGCAAAAAATAAATAAATAAACAAACAAACAATAATAATAATAGCAAGGAAGAAAGAAACAACACCACGATCTCTGGCAGAGTGCCGGATCCAGCAAATAATATATAAAAAAATATATTTATATGTATATAACCAGGTCATATCACATGTATAACCTTCATCTTACAAAGGAAATGTGAATATTAAAAACAAAAATCATTATCTATGGTTCTTGCAAGATTTAAAAGACTTTCCTTATGTAGCCCAAGCAAGGAGATGCTGGCCCTTTAAATGAGCCCTGCCACAGACATAACACGGGAAGGAAAACAAACACATACCGTCTTGGAATCTAATTCGTGATGAGGTTGAGCTAATACTTTATCTACACTTGCAGGGTCTGCAAACGTAACGAACCCGAAGCCTCTGAAATTAGACAAAGCACAGGAAGAAAGTATGAATGCAAAAAGCACATGAATCGAAGTAAAAAGCAATCCACTACCCCCCCCTTCTAAAAAAAAATAAACAAATCACATTTATTTTCGAAATCTTAAACAAATCCAACTCGGGCAAGGCTCTCCTCTGCAAGTTCCCACGCTGCCGAGGAAGCTTGTGGTGAGGTGAAAGGCTGGTCGTTTGCAAAGATGCCCCAAAATATAAAGAAATGCACCCAAAGCAACTGTCACCGAAAGTGATCGCCAGAGGCTGACATATCTTGTGGGGAGGAGGGTAAAGAGAGGCAAAAGGTGGGAAATAAAACAGAGAAACAGCGGCTGATCGTCAAAAATCAAGCACAAAAATAAAAAAGACAGAAAAGCATCAAGGTGGAGGCACAGTGGCAAGTAAAAATAAAACAACACGGAAAGAGAGCGGGCGAGAGAGAAAAAACCCAGCAGAACTTTTCTATTAAAATCAATTATTCAGCTACATTACCTGGAGCGCTTTGTGGTAGGATCTCTCATGACCATACATTCTCTGATTTCTCCAAATTTGCAAAAATAGTCTCTAAGGCTATCTGTAGAGTGAGAAGGCACAATACAAAACAAAAAAAAAATCAAATACAATTTGGAGTCACTCGAAAGAAGCAAGTCATTCTACATCCATTGATCTTTTTTTCATAAAGGTGGGAGGGGGATGTTTTCTTTTATGGGTTTTGTTTTTTTTTGTTAAGGAACATAAATAGCACTAGGGGTCGAATAGAGGACTCGGAAAGGATTGCTATTCCGGGGGAAAAAAAAAAAGATAACCTTGCGCGAAGTCGAGGGGTGGGGGTGGTGGGGGGGGGAGAGATTGTCAGGGGCAGGGAAAGTGATCGGGGGGGTCTGTAACAAAGAGCCACGGAGAGCCCTGAAATCTCTGCCTTACCTGGTGAGGTCTGCCAGCTCAGGCCGCCGATAAACATCTTACTGCAAGAAGAAAACAGAACCGAAGTGAGCACAGATGTCAGATCGGCCATTTTGACGTGTAACTTACAAAAGCTAAAAGGAAGAGCGGCTGGTTTGGAGCGAGGGGGGGTGGGGGGAGGCAAACAAAGGTGCAACTAGCACGCCGGAAGAATGCAAGAAAAGGGGATCCATGCATGCATGAAACGCAGCCCCCTCCATCCCGCCTCCCGGGCGAAGGCCGGCGGGGCCCCTTTAAGAGCGATCGCAACTTACCCCGGGTCGTGCTGCGAGTCGTTCGGGCTCCCGGAGGTGGCTTGGCTGCCGTCCGCCTCCATATCTAAGCCCCGACTACAGGCAGTGAGTAGCGAACACGCTGACGCTGCCACACACAGGGAGAGAGAGAGGGAGGGGGCGCGGGCGGAGAGCCGGGGACAGGAGCCCGTCACACACGTGGGAGCAGCTCGGAGCTGAGCTCAGCTCGCCCGCCCTCCCGCTCTCTCTCTCTCTTTCTCCTCTCTCGCTGCCACCACAGCCACCAGCACCACCGCCGCCGCCGCTGCCCCTCCCCCTCCCGGGCCCTGGCCGGCCGGCGCGCGCGCTCGCTAGCTGGCACGCCGAGGGGAGGGGGGAGGAGGGGCGGGACCGACGCCGACACGGCCTGGGTCCTCCCGCTGACGTCACGGAGGGCGTGGTCAATGTCCTGCCGCCTCCTCGCTCTCCTGGTCCGCGTGGAAGAGATCCTCCCGGGCCGGCAAGGGAACCTGCAAGCAGCGGCTGGGTTGCAATTCCTTCCGAGGCCCGATTCCAGCGGGGGAGGGGGAAGTGGAATAATTCGATCTTCTCCCCAGCCCTCTCGTGAAGGGGGGGTTGCGCGCGATTTGATTTGGCTCTTATTTATCGCCTTTTTCAAATCTGGGATCAAGGCGAGTTACAGTTCAGGTAGTGTACTTTCTCCGCCGGGAGTCGGCTCTTGTCCCAGATGTCAGCTGGGGGGGCGGGTAATCTGTGGGACTGAGGAGCCCGAAAGCGGAAAGGGAAGCGGGGAAAGAACACCTCTCTCTGCTATACAACCGGCTTCACACTCGCCAGCTACAATCAGCCCTGAGAAGGCTCCATGCTGCTTTATAAATGTCACAGCTCCTCTCCCTGACCCAGAGCTGTGCGCAGTGTAAGTGATACTCTGCCCACCGAAATGCTAACAGCATCCCAGCACCATTAACAAAATTAATTCCTTATGGCTTAGGCCGGGATATGTATGCAGCCACCTCACCCCAGGTCAACCGAACAAGCTACTACATCCCCACCCCTTACACACATGGATTTGTACTTCTGATTTTTTATCTCCACTGATTTCCCCTACAAAAAAAATCTGAACTACCAATCCCTGCATGCAACGGTACTCTGAATAGTCGGTGTGCCTGACAAAAGGAGCCCAGACTGAAGCAGGAGAAGCTGGGATGACCTGCTCCAGGGGCCCGAGGTATTGGGCAGCAAAAACTGGAGCTCCCCTGACCTCGCTGGGTGTTGGAACCGCTGCACGGGTTTTGAGTTTTGGCAAATTTCTTTCCTCTGGAGCAAGCTCTTCCACTGAAAACCTGCTGCTACCTCATTAATTTTTCCTGCTCTTGTATTCAAACTTTTGGTGCTGGGAGACAGGCAGTCTGTCCAAACCATACAGGAAGAGCCTTTGATTTTATACCGTCAGTCTCAGGCCAGCAGCAACTGGGATGCCCGTTTCGCTTTACAACTTGAAGATTTTTTAGCGCTAATATATCTTCTTTGGGTCTTATGCTTGGGTTTCATGTACATATATCATTTTTAGATTAAAAGGTGAGCACCTTCTGATATAACTCAACCCCTCTTTTTTAACGTATACCCATGTGCTGTTGGGGGGAGAGAAGTTAACAAAGAAATGACGGCAGAAAAGGACCGCTGGTCCATCCAGTCTGCCAGCAAGCTTCCTATGGTAGTATCTGCCGCTACGTGCAGGTCACCCCCATGTATCAGTCAGTGCTGCTTGGCGTGCTTTGCTTACGGACTTGGCTGCAGAAGCAGTCCTGTGTTTTTTTTCCTTAATGTCTGCGCATCAGTACCCCAGACTGTCAAAAAAGTCATGACTCCTGTTTATTGTCTCTGAATCCAAATTCCTCTTTCCTTCCACCCCCACCCCCTCCTTCAAAGCAGAGAGCGATGTTGCAGTTGCATTAAAAGCATCAAGGCTTATTGGTTAAGGGTAGTAATCCATGCCTTCTGTTACCCCCATGCCTATCAGTTCCCCAGACTGTAAAAGTTGGGGCCCTCATGGTTGCTGTCTAAATCCAATTCCCCTTTTCCCCTGCCATTGAAGCAGAGAGCAGTGTTGAAGTTGCATCAAAAGTATCAAAAGCTTATTGGTTAAGGGTAGTAACCGCCGCACTAACAAGTTATCCCCATGCACGCTTTCTTCGTTTCCTTTAGGACTTGACCATAGAAACAGTTCTGTGCTTTTTCCCTTTTGTCTGCATATCAGTATCCAGACCATGGAAGTCAGGGCCCCCGGTTATTGTCTGAATCCAATTCCTCTTTTCCTCCTGCCGTCTAAGCAGGGAGCAATGTTGCAGTTGCATTAAAAGCATCAAAGCATATTGGTTAAGAGTAGCAATCTCCATGCCTTCTGCTAAGAGTAGTAACCGCCGTAACAGCAAGTTACCCCCCCCCCCCCCCGCACGCTTATCTCATTTCCATCCTCTAGCCTTTAGAGATCCACAGTGTTTATCCCATGCCTCTTTTAATTCTTTGTCTATTTTCTTCTTCACCACCTCCTCTGGAAGGGCATTCCAGGCATCCACCACCGTCTCCGTGAAGAAATATTTCCTGTTATTGGTTCTAAGTCATTCCCTCTGAAGTTTCATATTGTGACTCCTAGTTCTATTGTTTGCTTTCCTCCAGAAAATATTCAAGGAACATGCATCATTAAAACCATTCAGTTATCTGTAGATCTGACTCATATCTCCCCTGCACCTCCTCTCTTCCAGGGTGTATACATATTCAGATCCTTCAGCCTCTGCTCATAGGTCTTCCGGTACAGACTCCACTCCATTTTCATTGCCCTCCTCCGGACCGCCTCCAGAAAAGGGTGACGATGAAGTTGGGTACTCCAGTTTAGACTGGTAGGGCAGAGGCAATAGTAAAACTATTAATGAATATCTCCTCACAAGTGAGATAGAAATATCAGTATGAAAAAGGGGGCATCTTAAATGACTGTGTGGCTTTGACTGGCAACTATTTCCTCTCAAAATAATTTTGCTGCTAGCCCTTATTTAAGGGGGTCCCTGACTTGCAAAGAAATATGACAATATTTCCTGCAAAAATCCACTAACTCTCCCTCCCCCACCTAAAAAAAGCATTTCTTAATGTTTCTCACTTGATTTATAATGTTCACAGAGCTGTGAGTAGTGCTCCATTTTAGACAATATTCAGACACAAAAGCCCATCTGCTATTTTAAAACCTGACTTGGATTTACTATACTGCTTACATTCCAGTCCTGGAAAAAAAAAGAGGATTATATTAGGATGAGTAACAACAATGAAAGGCATGTAGAAGCAGGGACACCAGCGACAGACCAGTGCTGCCCAGGAGCTGAGGTCAGCAGGATTGCCAGCAGCTCTTGACCAGTTTTGGCCATGCCCTCTGTTTATATTTTGACTTAATACCGGAATTGACTCTCTAAAAAAACATTAAATCCCAACACTTTCACCAAGGAGTGTGGGGGAGGTGCATTTATAAATATGTCCAAGTCCTGTGTTTCAAGGTCATTCACACTGCTCAAGGGCACTCTTCCAGCTACAGAAATCTCATCCCTGATTGATGACTAGAATAGTATCTCTAATATTATATAATCTTAAGTGGAAGACAAATAAGAGTTTCAAACTTCAAAGTCCTTTCTTTGCTGTAGGATAATAAAGCAAGTTGTCTTAATGGGTGTTTCCATGATATATATAAATGTCATTTTATATTTGTGTTCCGTGTTGTTTTATGTCAATAAAGATTTTAAAATTACCTACTTCTTTCTGAATTTACTAAGGAACTTTATCCAAATACTTTCTAAAGCCTGGGACTAGATACAAACCTTTATTTCTAAAACTGATTAGCTTCAGAACAGAAGGTGTACGCTAAAAGACTCAGCAGTGCCCTTTTGCATGGGCACTGCTGAGTCCTGGAAAAAGTTGCTAGTTATTCAGGCCACTGACCCAGTGCTTGCTTAGACTAAACTGGTTGAGGAAGAGAGAATATTGTCTTTCAGTGGCACTGTGTCCACTGACAGAGCCACGCAGACATATCTGCGTCACGGTGGTGGACTGTTGATACAAAAGCCTCACCCATAATCCAGGTGTTTATTTATCACTGACTGCGGTTGTTGGATCAGGATCAATGATGGAATTAAAGTGATTCCCCTGAAATAGGAAATATCCTGGTTTTCCCAGCTCTCTAGTTCTGATCCATCAAACCCTGCATGATACTATTGATATGATGTGTAGGCAGGGTTCTGTTTTTACAGGTTTGGTTTTTTTCCAGCCCAGCTTTGGTTTATTTTGATATTTTTTGTGTTTGTGTTGTGAGATAGGCACTCAGATTCACTCAGGGCTCTTCAGAGGTATGACTGATGAGATGAATTTGTTATGGGAATTTTTAGTAAATTTCACAGATAAGTCACAGCTAAAAATATAAAACTTGGAGGAGGTGAAGCGATCCTTTTCAGATGCAATTCCTGGCTCCTTTTTGTTTGTCAGTAGTGTACTGAGGCAAAATTCTTAAAAAAAATAAAGTACCCTCGGCGTAATCTGTAACAAATCTGAGATGTATAGAACTGGCAGTATTACACCTTACCTTTAGAGCACCACTCCTGAACCTTTGGGTTCAACCATGTCCAGAACACTCACAAATTACCTCACACGGAATGTGATCCCATTGGTTCATACTGTGTGTGTGTGTGTGTGAAAGAGATGTCATTTGTGACATCACATCAGTGTGGCCCAGAGGGAGTGCAATATATGCAGATTCCTGTTGCAAGAACTCCAGTAACAATGACGTCTGTCATTTCTAACTGAAGTATCCTGCATTTGTGAAGTCGCTGATTAGTGTGACAGTGGCTCTCCTGAGCCACCGGACCTGCTGACATTGATCACATCTGGTGAGTTAGGCAAATTGTCCCAACCCAGTGGTTCAACTCCAGAGCAAAACAAATAAAAAAAAACAAAACCTTATACACAGTGCTCTCTAAAAGTCTTATCCAATGTCTGCTGGGGTACAGGCTTTTAAGTGATTGGTTGGAATAGTTCCTGAGCTGGTGCATCATGCTCTTTCTCTGGCTTTATTCAAATTTAGTCTAAAGACCCACTGTTCTGAAGCTGCCTTTAAAACTTAACCCCGGATTCTCCTGATCACAGCCATGTTAGTTTTAACTGTTTCTTAATAAATGACATTCCTAAAGTCTCTGCTCCTGTATGTTGTCTTGACTAGACTGTAGCTCTGTGGAAAAGGGACTGTCTCATATAGTAACATAGTAATGATGGCAGATAAAGACCAAATGGTCTATCCAGTCTGCCCAGCAAGTTGCTTATAGTAGTAACTGGCACCCATGTCTTCTGTTAAGGGGAGTAACTGCTGCTTGGTGCAGGTTACCCCCATGCACCCTTTTCTTCCTTTCCAATCTGTAGCCTCTCATGATTTGCAGACCCATGCCCTTTTGAATTAATTTACTGTTTTTGCCCTCACCACCTCTTCCGGGAGGGCAGTCAGGGCATCCACCACTCTCTCTGTGAAGAAATATTTCCTGATAATGGTTCTGAGTCATGTCCATCCCCCTAGAGTTTCATTTTGTGACCCCTCTAGTTCTACTGTTTCCACCAGAAAAGGTTTGATGTTTCTCCGAGGACAAGCAGGAAGTTAGTCCTCACACATGGGTGACATCATCAGATGGAGCCCCGATGCCGAAAACTTATGTCAAAGTTTTTAGAATTTTGGCTAGGCACATTGAGCATGCCCTATAGCACGCATCTATATGGGGTCCATCTCCATTTTCTCTTTTTCAGCGGAGCTGTAAGCCTCGCGGTGTGAGTGAGCTCATATGGCTATTTTTAGTCATGTGGAAATTGGTTTTTCTCGTGGTTTTCATGGTTTTTCCTCATTCTGTCACCAGGTCCCTCTCGGTGGCCTCCTGTAGCGTCACCTAGACAGGGTTTCCAGTGAATTGAGTAAGTTTCCTTTCGCAGTCAATTCCCTGTGGCAGCGGTGCATCGGTGCTCACTGGCCATCACCGCCATCACCTTTGTCCCACTTTTGTTTCGGCCGCCTTGGCCACATACGGATTTTGGCGATGCCCCTGGTACCTGAGGACCATGTCCATCAGAGATCCACATGAGATGTTTCCTCTTCCTGAAGGCATCATATGACATCCGAGGTTGCCGCTTATGTGCTCAGATGACTCCAAAGGGATGTCGGCTTCAAGTCGACAAGATGGAGCAGCTCTTCAGGTCAAAGAAGTCCGAGCCATCAGCATTGAAGGACCAAGGAGCCGCACCAATAGACACCAAGCCATCGAAATCGGTGGTACCGTTGGTTCTGTTGATGTTGTCGGCAGACAAGGGTGCTGGAGACCGGCCAACATCAATCTCCTCCAGGCTGAGGATGTCTGGTTCCTCGTCATCGGCCTCGGCACCAGGGAAAGAACAGTCTGAGCATCAAGGGAAGGCAAAGAAGCATCAGCACTAGTCCCCGTCAATGCACGGGAACGCAACAGATTTTGCCACAATGCCCCCGAAGCGACCCTGCAGTGAGGAGTGCCACTCTTCCATCGGTGCCAGGGATCCATAATGGTCTCCACTGGTCCTGATGCCAGTCACCAATCCACCTCAAGGTTCCGATGAGGATCTAGTCACCCCTCCTTCCATTCAGTCGGTGTTGGTGTTGGCATTGGCAACATTCAAGGAGGAGCTGGAGCGTCGAGTCCAGCTAGCGATGGACCAGGAACTGCAGTGCTTCGGTCTTATGGCACCGGACCCGGTGTCGCTTGTCCTTGTACCACTTCTGGAGAAGTTCAATGTGCTCATCAGTGCGTTGCCGACCCAGCTGGCTCCAGTTCCTGGGACAGCATCGGTGCCCGACTGGGCACTGAGGCCTCCCCTACCAATACGATGGTCATTACCAGTTCCTTCGAGAAGGAAGCTCTCCCGAAGCCAGCAGAGATGCCAAGGCCCGCTGCAGAGGTCCAGTTCTTCCAGTGCCTGCACCTCTGGATGAAGGCTGAGCCCTTAGGGACCCATCTCCTGTGGCTTAATAAGAAGGTAGACGAGATCTACCTCATCCAGAAGAATGCCGGATTCAATAAGCGTCAGCCGTCCCACCAGTCGGTAGTGATAGAATCCGCCCTCAGGAGGACCAAGCACTCTTGAATTCATTCCTCCACGCCCCCTGGAAAGGACCATAGAGCGATGGACGCTCTTGGGATGAAAGTGTTTCAAGGTGCCATGCTCATTGACCCCATCACTGCCTACGCTCTACATGAGCCAGTACTCACAGGACATCTGGAAGCAGGTACAGGAGTTGGCTGAGCAGCTGCCTCAACAGCAGTAGGACACCCTCATGTCATTGGTGCATAAGGGCCTAGAGTGTGGAAAACACGAGGTCCGTGTTACCTACAATGTTTTCGAGACAGCATTGAGAGTCTCTACAGTGGGAATCAGTGCCCGAAGAATAGCATGTCTGCAGGCCTTGGATCTTTGACCACAGGTATAGGAATGACTCGCTGACATGCTGTGTACTGGAGAGCATCACTTCAGAGATGGGGTGAGGGACACTGTTGCCCAGCTTTGGGACCACCAAGAATCCCTCTCAACAACTCTCTGCCAGTACTCCAGATCCATCCTCCTTTTCTAGGAGGCCAGCAAGACCGCAGCCAAGGAAGTCTTTCTTTCCCGAAAGGAAATACCATCCTCTGGCTCCCGTCAACACCAACAGGGCTCTCACGGCTGTCCTAGGCAGCAGAGAGCCCCCAAGCTCCAGCTGGTTCATCAGTTAACTTTAGTGATGGGGTTTTTGACTGGGTCATAAGGAGCATATGCCAGTTGCCCATACCCAGGACAATGGACCCTCCAGTTGGGGGAAGACTGCGGTTCTTGGCTTCTGTCCATTGTCCATAAGGGATACCAATTGAACCTATTGGGTGTCCCACCAAATTGCCCTCTGTGCTCATTTTGGGGACCGGTAGGGTATCAGGATATACTACTAGCGGAGCTGTCCTCCCTCTTAAACGTCCAAAGCAGTTGAGCTCGTACCACCAGTGCAAAGAGGGTGGGGATTCTATTCCAGGTACTTCCTCATTCCAAAGAGAACAGGACTCCTTCCCATCCTAGACCTAAGGGCCTTGAACAAATTTCTAAGAAAAAAAAAGTTCAAGATGGTTTCCCTGAGCACCTTGATCCCCCATTTTGCAAAAAGGGGACTGGCTACGCTCCCTCAACCTAAAGTATGCATACACTCATATTGAAATCTTCCCTGGTCACGGGAAGTATCTCCGATTTGTGATGGGAAAACAGCACTTCCAGTACTTGAAGTTGCCCTTCGGGCTCGCATCAGCCCCATGGGTATTCACAAAATGCCTGGCCATGGTGGTGGTGCACCTCCACAATCTGGGAGTGAATGTTTTCCTGTATATGGACAATTGGCAGGTGAAGATCATGTCTCAGGCAGGGGCCACCAGGTCCATGTGCTTGACCATCTGGGTGTCGGAGTCACTAGGGTTTGTTTTCAACTACTAAAAGTTCCATCTCAGCCCATTACTTCAATTGGACTTCATAGGAGCCCTGCTAGACATGGCTCAGGCTAAGGACTTCCTGCCTCGCCAGAAGACCATCACCTCGATGGCAATAGCGGCAGAGATAAAACAGACCCAGCAGGTGTCAGCCTGGCACATGTTGAGGATGTTGAGCCATATGGCTGCAACCATACATATCTCGCTTGCACATTTAAACGTGTAGAGCTCAATGGACCCTATGGTCGCAGTGGTGCCAGGCCACTCAGTGTTGCGTTCGTGCCTATTCTCGCCCTCGCTCCACCCTCTTTACCTTGTGGCGACTCTGGGTCTGACGGACAGATGCTGCCGTGGCTTCTTCTCGCCATTTTCTTCCTGGAATCCCCGGGCTGGCCTGAATCTGCGGATCCGCCATGTTCTTGATGATGTAAGGGCACGCGTGCACGCTCCAGACTTTGTACCAGCAAGGGCGCGAACCTCGGGGGCGGCCCCCCATAGTGACGTTATCCGTTTTCAATTTTAAAGGTCTTTGTTTGCTAACTACAAACGAGTTAGCAAGGAACTCCAACGGGACTTGCTTCGGCAGTCCACGCTACTTGCAACAACGATCCGAGTCAGCAAGGGGAAATCTTTCTCCACTGCTCAGCCTTTTCAAACTTACCAGGAGTACCCGCTGCTCGGGGGCTCCGTTCTCTTTCTTCTTGATTTCAGATTGCTGGACGGGATCCGATACTCCCTCCTCAAGGGCCTACATTCCCGAATACTCAGAAGACTCCTATTGCCTTGAGGCGATCGCAGACATGAACACAGTGAGTCCTATTACAGACAGGAACCGGTACTCGCTCCACGAGGGCCCTTGTTCCTAATCTCTAAGACGCCCTTCAGTCTAAGACGTTATCGCAGGTACCGAGATCGTGATTTACCATTGCAAATTGCAGATAGGAATCGGTACTCGCTCCACAAGGGCCTATGTTCCTAATACCTTTCTCAGACTCTCTTCTTCCTCAGAAGATATTGCACACCTATATCTTATACAGATTAACAGATAGGAACCGGTACTCGCTCCACGAGGGCCTATGTTCCTAAATCTCTCCTAGCCTCTCTTCTATTCCAGAAGCCATCCCATACACAGTTATTGTGAGTTCTGCCTATAGGAACCAGTACTCGCCTGCGGCTCCTGTTCCTGAATACTGAAGACTCTCTGTTGCATAAGAAGACATTACAGATATCTACAATTGTGAGTGTATTATCTACCACTGGTTATGTCCAGCATACCCTGTCTACTCTCTACCTATAGTCTCTCCTTACAGCTCAGCAACTCAGAGATCATAGTTCCAGTATCTGAGGGACTTCAGCCCTGCCGGGCACCTCAGCTCACTACTGCCACCTCTGGTGGTTCTACTTCCAGTCTAATAAAGAACTATCTGTGTTTGTCTCAATACTCCAGCCTAGCCGGTGGTCCCTCTCAGGATCTCCACTTGAGGGCACTGTCATCTGCCATCGGCCCAGGGATTCACTATTTCTACTAAGTGTTACTCCTTACACTAATAGAGCAGTATCATCATCTGCCACTCTGTGGGAGCCAACCCACATCAGACCATTACTCCTCTCTCTGCGGAAGCTGATCCATATCAGATAGCTAACTCCCCGTGGGGATCATACAGGTTGCTGGCTCATCTTTCTACAGGAGCAAAGCATAACAGTTGCTACTCCTTCCCTCTGGGGGAGTAGAGCACTAACAGATTGCTAATTCCGCAGCCTGATTCATAACAGTTTGCTAACTCCGCCCCCTTGGTGGGGTGATCGCTAACAGATTGCTAACTCCTCCCCTCTGGGGGAGCAGATTGCTAACAGATTGCTAACTCCGCCTCCTTGGCGGAGCAGATCAATAACACTCAGAGCCTCCAGGATTGCATCCGAGTCACCCCGTCTCTCCAGGACTCATTTCCTGGGTACTTTCAAATCTCGAACTGGGGATCTTGTTTTAAAGTCCCCCTACCCAAATTGTCCTAACCATGGATACATCCACCTTGGGGTGGGGAGCTCATGTAGATGGGCTCAGCCTTTGGGGTCTCTGGTCCACCCAGGAACTCTCTTGTCAAATCAACTTCCTTGAGTTTCGGGCAATTAGGTACATGCTATGGGCTTTCAGAGATAGTCCTGATCCACACTGACAACCAAGAGGCTATGTGGTATGTCAGCAAGCAGCGAGGTATGGGATTGTACCTCCTGTGCCAGGAAGTAGTCCAGATCTGGTCATGGGCCCTGTTCCACAGGATGGTGCTCAGGGCCATGTACCTGGCTGGGATAGAGATCATGGTAGCGGACAGGCTGAGTTGAGCCTTCAGACCCTACGAGTGGTCCTTGGTCCAGGGTGTTATGGTCCTGGAAGTGGACCCCTGTTCCGAGGTAGAGTTAGCGCTACCCCAAAAGGGTTCAACCCTTTTAGGTCTCTACCGTTGGTGGGCAAGGCCTGAAGATGCAGATGTTGAATGAAGACTTCACCCTGGAGGCTCGTGATTCCCCCAGGAGGAGCCCATAGGAACCTGGCCGCTGGGACTTAGGAGACTCACCGAAGACTGCTTGTAGGTCTGGATGCAGGCGCCTCCTGCAGGTCGTGGATTCCAGACGGCTGACGCCTCCAGCAGGTTGTAGACACTCCAGGAGTAGGAGTCGAAGGATAGTCAAGAGCCGGTCCAAGGGTCGAAGTCCAGAGAAGGGTCGTAGGCCGGTCCAGAAGCGAGTCAGGAGAATGGTCCGAAGCCAGTCCAGGATCAAATCAGGAGAAAGGTCCGAAGCCAGTCCAGGTTCGAGCCAAGAAGATTACTGCAGCCGGTCCGAAGGTCAAAAGCCAAGAAGTCAGTCCAACAGAAAGCAGGAGCGGGACGTGGAGCGGAACAGAACCAGGAACACGGAGCACAGGCAAGCTCCCTCCAGAGCCTCAATACCAAGGCAAGGTCTGAGGAGCAGACCTTGCCTTAAATACCCAGAAACAGGAAGGAGTCCAAAGGAGGAACCACGACAACTTCCTGTCGTGGTTCCTTTAAATTTAGCAGACAGCCGCGCGTGCGGCCCTAGTCATCCTCAGAGGGGGGCGGAGCCAACCCAGCCGAAGAGGAGCCATGCGGCCGGACGCCGTCAGCGGCAACGGCCATGAAGAAAGTGCAGGGGAGGACTGCCCGTGCCTGCCAGAGCCTGGGGGATTATCAAACCCCACGAGTAGGCACTTGCCCTGGTCGCGGTCTGCAGCAACCAGCGGCCATGACGGTCAGTCCCGGCCACGGACCACCACGGTCAGTGACCATAACACAGGGGCTAGCGAATTGGATATTCTGCCTCTGGGGGAGCCCGGACGTAGATCTGTGTGCGGCCCCCTGCACAGGAAGATGGCTCGTTTCTGCTCCCTGTACAGGTCAGATGGCAAACCAGTCTCCGATGCCCTCACCCATCATTGTGGTAAGGGTCTTCTGTATGCGAATCCTCCAATTCCCTTAGTGGCGAAGACTCTTGAAGCTTCGCGAGGACAGGGGCACTAAGATTCTCATAGCCCTTCATTGGCCAAGAAAGGTCTGGTTTCTAGTCCTTCGGAAATTGTCCATCTGGAGACCGATCATTCTAGGGACTTCCCCAGATCTCATCACACAAGATCAAGGCAGGCTGTGGCAATCCAACCTCCAGGCTCTGTCATTCACAGCCTGGATGTTGAGAGGTTAATCCTGCAGCCGCTCGATCTTTCAGAGGATGTAGCTTCTAGGAAGTCTTCCGCTAGAAAGTCCTACGGACTGAAGAGGAGGTTTTCCAAGTGGTGTGAGCAGAAGGCCCTAAATCCGTTCTCTTGCCCCACATAACTACTTTCTACACCTATTAGAAGCTGGCTTAGAGTACATCTCAGTGCAGTTGGCGCATACCACCAAGGTGTAGATGGAACGCCCATCTCTGTTCAGCCTATAGATGTACGCTTCATGCGGTTCCTGCTGCAATTGAAGCCTCCCCAAGGCCTCCCGCTGTGTCTTGGGACCTCAATGTGATGTTAGCTCAGCTGATGAAAGCTTCTTTTGAGCCGCTGCAGTACCTGACCTGGGAAGTCATATTTTTGGTGGCAATCACTTCAGCGCACAGGGTCAGCCAGCTCCAGGCCTTAGTGACTTATCCACTTTACACTAAGTTTTATCATGACAGGGTGGACTTTCATATGCACCCTAAGTTCCTGCCTAAGGTGGTGACAGATTTCTATCTTAAGCAGTCAATCATCCTGCTAATATTCATTCTCAGGCCCCATTTGCACCAAGTCAAATGAACACTGCACAGTTTAGACTGCAAGCGTGCCTTAGCCTTCTGCCTGGAGCAGACAGAAGCCCATAAACAGTCCACCCAACTTTTTATTTCTTATGACAAGAATTATGTTGTGTGTTGCCATTGCCAAACAGATACTATCCAATTGATTAGCAGATTGCATCTCCTTCTGTTATGCCCAGGCGGGACTGCATCTTGGGGGTCATGTCAATGTTCATTCTGTCAGAGCCATGGCAATGTCAGTGGCCCACTTGTGAGCAGTTCCCATGGATGAGATCTGCAAGGCTGCGACGTGGAGTTCTCTATACATTCACATCTCACTATTGTCTGGATAGGGATGGCTGACGTGACGTGGCTGTAGTTTCGGCCATTCTGTCCTTTCGGACCCTATTTGAAGTGTAGAACCCAACTCTCCAGCCTAGGGCCCGTTGTTTGCATTCAGGCTGTCTCTCCTTCTGCTACCAACAGCACTGTGGTTGTTGTGCCCGTTGGGTTTCTGTTGGTCCCCTTTTGTTTTGGGGAGCAGCCTGTAGCTAGGGATTCACCCATGTGTGAGGACTACCATCCTGCTGTCCTCAGAGAACACCTGTTTCAGATAAGCAGCTCTGCTTTGTGTATCATTAAAACCTTTCAGGTATCTGAAGGTCTGTATCATATCTGCCCTGCACCTCCTCTCTTCCAGGGTATACATATTCAGATCATTTAACCTCTTCTCATAAGTCTTCTGATACCACACCATTTTGGCCACCCTTCTCTGGACCGCCTCTATCCTGTCTCTATCCTTTTTGCAATACAGGCTCTAGAAATGAACGCAGGACTCCAAGTGAGGCCTCACCAAGGATCACCTCCTTTCTCCTGCTGGCTATTCCTCTCTCTATGCAGCCCAGGATCCCTCTGGCTTTTGTCATAGTCTTGTCACATTTCTTCATTACCCTCAGATCGCCAGACACTATCACCCCAAGGTCCCTCTCTTGGTCCGTGCACATCAATCTTTCACCCCCCATCACATACATCTCTTGGATTTACGCACTCCAGATTAATATCTGCACTTCTTAGCATTGAATCCCAGCTGCCAAATCTTCACCCACTCTTCAAACTTTCTTAAATCGATTTTCATTCTCTCTGCCCCAGGCATGTCCACTCTGTTGCAGATCTTAGTATCATCCTCAAAAGACAAACTTTATCTTCTATGCTCCCCAGAATGTCACTCGTGAAAATACTGAATAGAACCGGTTCCAAAGCAGATCCCTGAGGCACTCCACTTAACACTGTTCTCTCTTTAGAGTAGGTTCCATTTACCATTACAAGGGTGGCCAACTCCAGTCCTCAAGAGCCACAAACAGACCTAGTTTTCTGGTTATCTAGAATTAATATACATGAAATATATTTGCATACAATGGAGGCAGTGCATGGAAATCTATCTCATGTATATTCATTGTGGATAGGCTGAAAATTAAGTCTGTGTGGCTCTTGAGTACTGGAGTTGGCTACCCCTGGCATAAGTCTAATAGCTATATAGAAATTATATGTGATGGTTGCCAAGTCCAAAAGCTGCAAATGGATTAATCTCTGAGACAACGGTGCATCTATAGGTGATTTACTGAATACTTGGGATGGGGCTGTCAGGCAAGGCCATCAGCCAGAAATACAATAATCCTCATGAGAACACAGCCCTGGGAGATTTAATTGCTACTGTCAAAACAATTCACTATGAAAGCAGTTTTGTTGTATGTATCCACAGGCCCCATCTCACAGAACGTACAATTACAGCAAGCAATTAAAAGTTGTGTTTAATTATCACTGAAGACCAGAGAGCAAGAGTTCGTTTACCATTTTGGCATTGGTGCACCTGGTTAAACTCTTATTTTGCAAGGGTGGCCGACTCCAGTCCTCAAGAGCCAACAACGGGCCTGGGTTTCAGACTATCCACGGTAAATATGCAGCTCGCATAATCAGGCAGAATCATGATGCATTTCCTGACACCTAGGCCCGTTTGTGCTTCTTAAGGACCAGAGTTGACCAGCCCTGTAGCTACAGCATTATACAGAGGAATAAAATGGATGATGAAAACTTCTCAAGTGCACACACGAGACACATCTATGTGATCACAGGTAGCAAAGCAGATTACTTTAGCTGCTGCTGCTGCTTCAGGACAACTGTGTGTTCAAATCATTTTGTGACGGCTAATTCATCTAATGTGGTTTTTTTTATTTGTCTTTATCAAGGGAATCATGCACTTTTTTCTCACCCCTCACCTTCAGGTCGGCATTTTGCATCCACCCGGGGATTAGATTGATAAGCGCTAGAACTGGAGGAGCACTAGAGTTACGTGACCTCAGTCCCTTATTCGAGGTCTATCATCTGGTAAGAGACTTTCAGATAAATAAATGTTTATAGAATGTCCCCCACCCGCCTTTAGCATGGGACTACATCTTTGGGGGGGCGGGGGAAGGGAGTCAAGGCTCTTATCTTCTTTGGAGTTTGCGGCCCGAGGAGAGAAAGGACTGCTGAAGGTCACACAGTGAGTGGCGAGGCTGGGATTGGAACATGGTCTTTAGATTTCATGGTTCTGCTTTAAGCATCTGGCAACACTTCCAGTCCTAGAAATATAATCATCGCCATCACGGAGTGAAGTACGTCCATAAAGAGGCCATGTGCTGGAAGATCATGACGCTGAACTGTGGGAGGTTGGTTGCTTTCACTCGTTTGCTGGAGGTCTGAACTGGATCTCCCTTTGCCTGCCTTGTCATTTGGAGAACACTGGTTGGGTTCTTGTGGAAAGTGCAATGTGACCAGGAAGTCAATAGATGGAGGAGGAGCTATGGGGAAAGACCAGTGGCCACTACACTGACCAGAAGAACCAAGGTGAAGCGGAGTGTAGGGATATCGAGTCAGGCCTCTTAAAAGTTAAGGCAGGGCGAATTACGAGGTGTTAGGATCCATTTCCAGGTCAGGTTCCTGGTCCCTGAAGGTGCTGAGGAGGTTTAATTCATAGCCACTGCTAAGGGAGGGAGTCTCAGACATCACACAACAGCAACGTCTAGTGGCCAGACTCAGGATGCAGAGGGCGCTGCTGTCTCTGACTTCTGGTTGGGCCATCGCGACCCTCACTGAGCTAGACTAAATGGGGAAGGGAGGAGTGTAAAATGGGGAGAATCCCCCGGCTCATGGCAACACAGCCCAGTAATAATAATATTAATAAATATATTCTGTTTCATATCTCACCAGCACACGGTGCCTGAAGCCTGATACGATAAGAGAAAGAACATTTAGCAGAAATGCAGCAAGGGGGTCCCTCCTAAGCCAAGAATAAACAAAGAGCCAAGTGAAATCTGGTAGGAGGAGGGGCGCTGAATGGGGAGGATTCAGGAAGCAGGTTTTTATCGAGTGCGTGGTTCTCAGCACAGCCTTACTGAAATCCATGGACCAAGTGGTGGTACCATCACAGAGACTCCTGAGGGACAGAGGGGCCTGCCGCACCGGTGAAGCAGCGGGCAGCGAGGTGCTGGAGAGCGGGGCAGACTGCCGGAAAAGGTGATCGGACTCCAGATGCCAGGAGTAACGTCAAATAGGCTGTCGCATCCTTAGGGAAGGCTGTTTCAGAGAAGCGGGCTGGTTAGATCCAGGTTCCAGCTGGTGATGGGGAGGGCTTTCACAAAAGACCATTAGGCTGGTCCATCTCTGTTGCAACATGTGGCTCAGAACACAATTACAGGCTGGAGTGCTTCCCTCACCTCCCCCTATAAGGAACTTTATCACTTTGGCCAGATGTTTTGTGGCTGCACAGACGGATGCCAACCAAAGACCAGCCCTCTCTGATGCAGAAATGAGATAGGAAATCTCAGTGCGTTTATGCCCTCCTATAAATTCAACTCTTTTTTTTTTTTGTGCAAAAGAAGTGGAAGTCTTTCTTCAACAGCTCATGTTTGATGCAAAAGGCCAGAATAATGATGAACGGTTTTATTCCATATCTTCTTTAATGGGTTCTCAAGATTGACGAGCCTGCATCTTCCAGAAGTCCCTAAGCACTGTCACACAGCGCTGAGGACAGGTCTTTTACTCACTGCTAATTTCACTCTGCTTTAAGATTATTTCATGAATATTTAAGATGCTTTAGAGCTGCAACGTGGAAGGAGAGGAATGGACAGAGGGCCGAGGCACTCTGCATCTGATTTCTGAACATTTGGTTAGCTAATAGCTACAGATGTTCTGGCGCTTTTGCAGAATGTGGCCTGCGCACAGGCACAATGGTTCCGTACAGTCTGATCCTGTCCCTGCTGTTATGGTGTGCATATATTTTTAGCACATGGGTAAACAGGCGGATGGCAGGGGGTGGTAAGGTTCATCTTTTTCAAATCCTCTTTCCTGATACCATTTTTTTCTAGAAGCTACCCTTCACAGATATTTTCCCTATGTCCTGCAGGGTCTCCTTCCCTACATTCATCCCATCTACCCCAGGATTTGTCCTCAACTCAGTCCTATGAGCCCACCCCAAAACCAGCCCGAGTTTCAGGATGTCCACGATCAATATGCACAAGACAGATCTGCACACATTGGGCCCGAGTGAGACTAATGCACGCAGATTGATTTTGTGCATATTCACTATGGATATCCTGAAAATCCGATTGTTTTTGGGAGGAGCCAATAAGAAATGGGCTCTACAGAACAATTAATTGCCCATGTTGCTCGCTGACTCGCTACTACAAGGCCAGGCAACTCTGTTCCTGGGATGCCACAACAGAAAGCTCTGGTTTTCAGGACATCCTCCATGAGTATTCATGAGATACATTTACATACAAGGGAGGCAGTGGATGCAAATCTACCTCGTACATATTTATTGTGGATATCCTGAAAAGCGGGCCTGTTTGGGTCAGTGCAGGTCCAGAGTTGCCTAGGCCTGTGCTAAGTGCCGTCAGGCTGAAGCCTATGGGGCACTTCACTTCAGCACATGTGAACCGCAAACCTATTGTATGCATCAAAACCTGTGCAACAGGAAACGCCAGCCGTCCCAGATGCATTTTAGTGTTGACCCATGTTGATGCCGCAGTTGGGTATTGGTTGTTAGCTGCCGGAAAAATTGACAGTTATTCAATTTCTGTTTGCATGGTCTTGTTATACTTGGTGTTAAAAATCCTCTTCTAGGGCTGAGGGAGTCCTCTGACCCTCTCTCTCTCCAGACACCACAGTCTTGAGCATGGCTTCCATAGATTGAAACACCCATTCAGACTGAGGCTGTGTACTTTAGGGGGGGAAAACACACTATGCTCTGGCCCTCAAGAGCCACAGCAGGCCTGGTTTTCAGGATATAACAATGAATATGCATGAGATAGAACTGCATGCATTGCCTACTTGTATGCAAATCTTTCTCATGAATATTCATTATTGCTAACCTAAAACCCAGGCCTGTTTGCGGCTCTTGAGGACTGGAGTTGGAGGCGAAGAGGCTCACAGATAAGCAACAAGGAAAAAAAGGGGAGCATCCTCTAAGATTAAGGGGTAACACATTTCACCCACGTCAAAGGAAAGGATTCTTCTCTGAGGACAAGCAGGATAGTAGTTTTCACACATGGATGACATCATCAGATAGAGCCCTGATGTGGAAAATGTATGTCAAAAGTTTCTAGAACTGACTAGGTACATTGAGCATGCCCAGCATGCCCTATACCACATGTCCATGTGGGATCTCTCTCTGGTTTCTCTTTTTCTGTGGAGCTGTAAGCCTTGTGGTGTGAATGAGCTCACTTTGACTGTTTTTGGGCTCATGGAAAACGTTCCTTTTTTCTTGCATTTTTTGCAATTTTTTCCATGCTACTCCAGTGCTGAGCCCCTGTTGGTGCTATTCTCGTAGTGCTCCTAGTCAGGGTTTTTGGCAATTTGGGTAAGTTTCCTTTCACGGTCAATTCCCTGTGGCAACAGTGCATCAGTGCTCACAGGTCATTGATGCCCCGCTGCCATCGTTTGCGCTTCATGCCCCTTTTATTTCATCCGACATGGCTACATCCAGTTTTCAGTGATGCCCACAGTGCCTAACGACCATGTCCATCATGCATCCACATGAGATATGTGTCCTTCATCTGGGGGCATCGCTTGACGTTCGGGGTTGCGGCTTATGCACCCAAATGACCCCGAAGGGACGTCTTTTTCGACTCAGTGAGATAGATAAACTCTTTGGGTCAAAGAAGTCTGAGACATCGGCATCATCAGCAATGAAGGACCAAGGAGCCGCACTGATGGACACTGAGCCTTTAATTTTGGTGGGACTGTTGGTTCCACTGATGCTATCGATGGATAGTGGCGCCGGAGATCGACCACCGTAGATCTCCTCCAGGCCAAGGATGTCGGCTTCCTCGTCATCAGCCTCAGCACTGGGGAAAGAGCAGGCCAAGCATTGAGGAAGCCAAAGAAGCATCAGTACCGGTCCCCGTCAGCACAAGGTGCCAGGCACAGGGCTGCACTGGCTTTTGCTGTGATGCCCCCACAACAACCCCGTGGCAAGGAGTGCTAGTCCTCCATCAGTGCTGTGTGTCTGCGACAGTCTCCACCCTTCCTGATGCCAGTAACCGATTCACCTCGATTGTCCAAAGATCTGGCCACCCCTCCTTCTTCCCAGTCGGTGTTGGCATTGGCAACGTTCGAGGAGGAGCTGGAACTCTGAGTCCAGCTAGCGGTGGACCGGGTGCTGCATGGCTTTGGTCCTGTCCCAAAAAACAATACTTAAGATGGTCTATTACAGCCAGGAAGCTAATAAAAAGCATAGACCAGTCATCTTAGTTCATAGATTATATTTATTACGGAGATCAAAGATGAAACAATAGTGTGAATTCCAATGTGACCAAAAGGTAAGTGTAATCCAAAATGCCCGACTCTGGCCGAGTTTTGCCTATATTGTGGGCTGCATCAGGAGCATCTTATGGTTATATGTATAGCTATCTTCTTCAAACAGAATGAATTCCTTATTTATAAATTCTTTATGGCAGCGTTCAAGCGTGCCTCAAAATTTGTTTGACACGTTTTAATCAGTTCCAATAAATTAGCATAGCAAACTTTCAATGCCAAAGGAACACGTTCTCATGCATAAAGAATTTATAATTAAGGAATTCATACTGTTTGAAGAAGATAGCTATACATATAACCATAAGAAGCTCCTGATACAGCTCACAATATAGGCGAAACTCGGCCAGAGTCGGGCATTTTGGATTACACTTACCTGTTGGTCACATTGGAATTCACACTATTGTTTCATCTTTGATCTCCATAATAAATATAATTTAAGAACTCCTCCTCCAGAGGAGCGAAGAAAGTCTCTGGCTGAGGATTTGACCTTTGCAGGGTGTGTGTGAGGGTGATGGCAGAAGCCATCTGATTTCAGTTATTAACGGAGTAAGATGCCAGGCACAAAATGCTTGAGATCCTCTAGTTTGTGGAGCATCCTAAAGAGATCATGGCGGTCCCGGTGCACGAGTTCATTAAGGAGCTGCTGCTGAGAATATGGGAACACCCCCTCACAGTGCCTTCCATTAATAAGATAGGGTCTACCTCATCCAGAAGGCTGCCGGATTCGATAAACATCAGCTGCTCCACCAGTTGCTGGTGGTTGAATCCGCCATCAAGAGGGCCAAGAGCACTCATAATTATTTCTCAGTGCCCCCAGGGAAGGAGCATAGAGCGATGGATGCTCTTGGGAGGAAGGTGTTTCAAGGCACCATGCTCATTGTGTGCATCGCTGCCTTCCAGCTCTACATGAGCCAGTTCTCATGAGACATCTGGAAGCAGGTGCAGGAGGAGGCAGAGCAGCTGCCTCAAAAGTAGCAGGAGAGCCTCATTTCGCTGGTATATAAGGGCCTGGAGTGTGGAAAATAAGAGGTTCGAGTGACCTACGATGTTTATTTTTTTCAATTTAATCTTTATTAATTTTTCATTGATTACATCATGAAAAAACATTTACAAATATGTACTCTAAATATTTAAAGCAAGAAATTTTACATTCCAAACAATTTTATTAATTGGTGTACATAAAACATAATTGGGAGAGAATTTTAACTTAAATTTTAAGGAAAGTAAATATCTGAAGGTCCCACCTAGGTCACTGGGGACCATAACTAGATATTACACAAACATAAAAAGGAGAAAAGAGATTCTAATTCTCTTAAGGAACCTTTACCTTCAATATTTCAAACTTCTGATACAGATTTATCTAACAGGAATGTCTCTAAATGCGCTGGATCCGTAAAACCAAAATTTTCCCCCTATAATTAATATAACATATACATGGAAATTTAAAAAAGAAAGTTGCCCCCAGAGCCACCACTCGATGTTTTAAGGCAAGGAAGGTTTTCCTCCTTGCTTGGGTGGCTCTGGCAACATCCGGGAAAATTTGGATCTTGGATCCACAAAAAGAAACATCCTTATAGGAAAAAAATGTCCTGAATAGCTTGTCTTTGCCTGTTCTGACTGAAAAGAGATGAAAAGAGTAGCCCTATTCTCAATTATGTCCAGAGATTCCTCCAAGAAGGTGGAAATACCTAAACTTGGAGGATTCTCCAACCCACCATTTTGAATATTTCTCCCTTTCTTCCTACTAAAATAATATATTTTAGATAGATTAGGAAATTCCTCATTGTTATACATTAATACTTCCCTAAGAAATTTTTTAAACATTTCTAATGGTGAAAGTAAACGAGTAATTGGGAAGTTCACCAATCTCAAATTTTTTAACCTCAATGAGTTTTCCATTTGTTCTAATTCCTTAGGGATATTTAAATTATCATGTATAAATGTATTACCTGATGATTGAACTACCTGCATTTTCTCCTTCAAATCCAATAACTCTTTTTCACACATTGAAACTCTTGTCCCTTGCTCATTAATTTTCTCAGTATTAACATTTATCACAGTAGACAAAGATCTATTCATAATAGCAATATTATTATCTAGTTTAGAAATAATCTTCCATACATCAGATAGTGTAACATTATCAGGAGGAATATCCTTGATAATGCTACAAGAAAGAGCTGGTATAGATTCTCCTGGTAAAACATTAATTAAAGATTTCTCAATCCCTTGGTTTCCAGCTCGAGTTACCAAGCTTACTTCCAAGGGATTAACTCCTACCAGTTCTGACACCAGTTCAGCGGATGGGCTCTTACTAGGCTGTGGTGGTAAAATGGGTCCTTCTCCTGGACTAATGGAAGCCAGCGATGGGCTCCCCATTACTTCCTCATTTGGATCAAACCTCTGCCTCACCACATGTTGATCCACTGGGCCGGTGCTTACTTGAGGCACTGGTGATGATGTAAAAGTCCTTGCCTTTCTCTTCTTCCCCATCCGAAGAATAGTTTGGCAATGACAAGACTCCTAGCCAAAAACCCAAACTCACCCAGACTAAGCTAGACCAAGCCGCGCGCCCCTTTGGCGCGCCGGCGGCGTCTAAGCGCCGCACCGCTGATGGTTTTGAAGAGCGTAGCCACGTCCCTTCCGACGTGCTCTACGTTATCTCTCCCTGCTGCAGCTGTTACCAAAGTCCCAGGGCTTCCTCTCAAAAGTAAGTACCCAAGTCTCACCAGATGTAATCAAAGGGAGCCCTCCTTAGCAGCAAGTCACGGGGAGAGGTGGCCGACAGCCTGCTCCTTCTCCTCCTCTCTCTCCCCGGCTAATAGAGCACCGCTGATGCTTTTGAAGAGCGTAGCCACGCCCCTTCTGACGTGCTCTATGTTGTCTCTCCCTGCTGCAGCTGTTACCAAAGTCCCAGGGCTTTCTCTCAAAAGTAAGTACCCAAGTCTCACCAGATGTAATCAAAGGGAGCCCTCCTTAGCAGCAAGTCACGGGGAGAGGTGGCCGACAGCCCGCTCCTTCTCCTCCTCTCTCTCCCCCGACCTACGATGTTTATAAACAGCATCAAGAGTCTCTGCAGCAAGAATTGGCGCCCACAGAATGGCAGGGCTGCGGGCCTCAGATCTCTGACCAGAGATACAGGAAAGACTTGTTGATGTGCTGTGTACTGGGGAGAATCTCTTTGGAGATAGGGTAAAGGACACAGTGGCTCAACTTCGGGACCACCAAGAAACCCTCCAACAGATCTCTGCTAGAACTCCGGATCTGTCCTCCTCTTCTAGGAGGCCGACAAGACTCAGACCAAGGAAGTATTTCTTTTGACAAAGGAAGTACTATCCTCTGTCCTCTTGCTCCCATCAACACCATTATGGCTCCCGTGGCAGCAGAGACACCCCCCCCCCCCCAAGCTCCAGTAGGCACCTCAGTCATACTGAGTCATACCTGGGATGGTGGATCCTCCAGTCAGGGCCAAGCTGCAGTCCTTTCTGAACCAGTGGGCCGGTATAACCTCGGGCCAGTGGGTTCTTTCCATCATCCATCAAGAGTACCAATTGAATCTACTGGGTGTCCCGCCAAATTGCCCTCTGTGCCCATTTTGGGGGCTGGTATTGCACCAGAAGGTACTACTAGTGGCGCTCTCTTCATTCTTAATGGCCAGGGCAGTCAAGCCTATACCATCTGGGCAAAGAGGGTGGGGATTCTACTCCAGGTACTTCCTGATTCCAAAGAGAACAGGAGGACTCTATTCCATCCTAGATCTAAGGACCTTGAATACGTTTTGAAAAAAAAGAAAAATTCAAGATGGTTTCCCTGGGAACCTTGATCTCCCTTTTACAAAGAGGGGACTGGCTATGCTCTCTCAATCTAAAGGACGCATACACTAATATCGAGATCTTCCCGGGACATAGGAAGTATCTCAGATTCATGGTGGGAAAACAGCACTTCCAGTACCGGGTGTTGCAGTTTGGGCTAGTGTCAGCCCCACAAGTCTTCACAAAGTGCCTGGCTGAGGTGGTGATGGTGCACCTCCGTAGGCTGGGAATGCATATTTTCCCTTACCTGGACGACAGGGTCAGCGAGTTTTAGTCGTTAGTGACTTATCCACCTTACACTAAGTTTTATCATGACAGGGTGGTCTTGTGTACACACCCTATGCTCCTGTCTAAGGTGGTGACAGATTTCCATCTTAACCAGTCAATCATCTTACCAGCATTCTTTCCCAGGTCCCATTCACACCAAGGCGAACGAGCACTGCACAGTTTGGATTGCAAGCGAGCCTTAGCCTTCTGTTTGGAGCGGATCAAAGCCTATAGACAGGCCACCCAACTTTTTATTTCTTTTGATAAGAATAGGTTGGGTGTTGCCTTTGCCAAACAGACACCATCCAATTGGCTAACAGACTGCAGCTCCTTCTGTGGGACTGCATCTTGGAGGCCATGTCAGGGCTCATTCTTTCAGAGTCATGGCAGATCGGTGGCCCATTTGCAAGAAGTTTCCATGGAGGAGATCTGCAAGGCTGTGATGTGGAGTTCTTTCCACACATTCACTACCATTTGAATAGGGATGACCGATGTGACAGTAGGTTTGGCCAGTCTGACCTTCAGAACCTGTTTGAGGTGTAGAACAGAACTCTCCCACCTAGGGTCCATTATTTGGGTTCAGGCTTTTTCTCCCTTCTGTTACCAACAGCACTAGTGTATTTGTACACATTGGCACCTGGTTAGGTGTCTGTTGGTCCCCTTTTGTGTTGGGGAGCAGCCTGTAGCTGGGAATGCACCCATGTGTGAGGACTACCATCCTGCTTGTCCTCAGAGAAAGCAGAGTTGCTTACCTGTAACAGGTGTTCTTCGAGGACAGCAGGAGGTTAGTCCTCACGAAACCCGCCCGCCACCCCACGGAGTTGGGTTTCTCCTATTTTCTATTTTTTAATCATAATTCTATAATACAAAACTGGAGAGGGATTCTACATGGATGAGTGGTGTAGGGCATGCTGGGCATGCTCAGCATGCCAAGTCAAAGTTCTAGAAACTTTGACATAAGTTTTCCATGCCAGGCTTCATCTGCTGATGTCACCCATGTGTGACGACTAACATCCTGCTGTCCTTGGAGAACACCTGTTACAGGTAAGCAACTCTGCTTTTTGCCACATCAGGAAGAATTTGCTCTTTTTATTGTTACAACCCTGGCTACAAATGCAGAGTTGATGGTTTTCCACCTGCTCCTGGGCTACCATGCTGAGAGAGTTGTGAGGTGACCAGAAGAAGGAGGCAACAGCACACTGGTTCTCTTTCCACTCTGCGTTAGAGGAACAGACTGGGTGAAAGTGTCACAATGCCTCAGAGTTAGGGTAGAGGACAGCCAAGAGCCTGAGGTCTTCCTATCCAGATCATTCATTGTTGTTGGCAGAGGGAGGAGTTCACGTTTTTATTTTTGTCCTGTTGCATTTGGGATATTTTCTCTACTGATTTCCCTAAAAAAAAAAGTAAAACTGCAACCCCACTCCCCAGGAATGAAAAAAAAAAAAAAAGAAACTAAGAAGAACCCAGAACTGTCTCAGTCTGTCCCTCATGACTTGTACCCCTCTAGTCAGGCACCAGAAGTTTGGTTTTAAAGCTGCCAGGCAGACATTTATTTTCAGCTGCCTCCCTGAGGCGAGAAGCTAAAGGTTTTGGACCCATCCTGAGGGCAGGCCATTGGGTTTTTCTGGTTGCTTCAAACTGTGGTGCCTCCTCATATGGTTTCTCCTCCAGCCCTTTCCTTGGGAACAGCTGTTAATATGATCTGTGGGAACCTTGCAAACACCTGCCCCTGAGACAGAATGCCAATAACTTCCATTGTCTACAGACCTAAAGGCTGATGCCACAGACAGTGGCAAAACAAGGGCTGCATCCCACAGATCAACGCAATTGGCATCCAGGTTGCAGGCTTATTTTGACTTTATTTTTAACACTGTACAATACACACAAACCCCTCCCCCCCATGGACATTAAAAGCCGCGTGCAACCAGATGAAGAATTACCATTGCCACCCATGCTGGACGGTCAATCATAACCCATGCAAAGTGAAATCCATCGATACCCATAACTGAATGCGCTGCATGCAAGGATCCTTCTCCAGAAATGCAGGCCCATTGCATATGCTGAGTGCGTCAGTCAAGTTTGCAGCTTGCATGGGCTTTGTGCACTGGGGGATGAGGTGACCCAGTGCCAGGCATGCTCTCCAACCATGTACTAGTCTTCACCTGCTTTCAGTGGTCTGGTTTGTAACTGCCTGAAATGGAAGAGGTAGCACAGTACTTTTCAAAGCAGAAATAGCTAACAGACCTATTTTCTTTACAATATCCATTCTCTCTGTGTGTTTGGTTGATGGAGAGGTGTAGTTTGTTCCCTCCTTCTGATGATTTTATATGCATACATATATACATACATATATATACACACATAAATATACACACATACATATATACATATAATAGATCGGTAGACAGATGGGTGTGTGTGTGTGTCTATGTATAATAACAAATATGTATACATGCACACATATATCAGGTTATTTTATTTTTCCTTTCACAAAAAGCTGTCCATAACCAAGACTGATTTATAGCCGAATGCTTTCTTTGCATAGAAGTTCTTGGGTTCTCAGCTCCAGTCTTCCTTTACAGAGTAACAAGGCCGTGTCTATTAGCCTTCTTCACTGCAAATTCATCCGGTGAATATTTATCGCAGAGATCCCAATGACCGAACCCCCTGCTCGAGTCCTGGATTACCTGTATGCAAATGTGTGTTCTGCCAGGGGAGGCTCAGGGTGAGCAATGAGCTCACTCCTAGGCTCCTTCTCTAAGGATGAGCCTCTGGCTGGTTCACCTGTCCCCATTCTCTCCTCCTGCCCCTGCATTACACCATATGGAGCTCTGAGAGCACCCCTGGATGGTGCACTACAGGAGTGAGTGCGCTTGAGGCTGTGCTAGTGGGAGATTTATCCTTTTTTTGTCTTTTTTTTTTTTTTTGCCATCCACATCCGATTCTAGGTCAAAGTACACAATCCAGGTCCAGCCATGAAGGCACACCATTTGCTGGGCTTGATGGACCCTTGGTCTGACCCAGCATGGCAATTTCTTATGTTCTTATGCTAATCAGAACTGGCCCTTAATTAGCAGCTCAGAAAGTTGGCTGACCCTGGAAGGAGCTGTCGGGTTGCAGGGTGACTTCTAGCAGGGCTGGTGGCCTGGAGAGTGAGATCCAGCTGTATAGAAAAACTTCCACCGGCTGTGAGGTCTGTGTTTCTGAACTCGTGTCTGTAAAAGCTAGTGTCAGAAGAATTCAGGCCCAGCCAAACAAATCCAGTTCCACCGTTATCAGCTGCTGTATGGTATATGCCACACAGATGCCTGAAGCCAACTTGAATGTGGGCAAATTAGGAGAGGACATTGACAAGATTATGTTTCCTGGTTTCCACAAGACGAAAGCTGGATCGTTTCTTTTCCAGTAATTATTCCAGCCACTCGTTCTCACCTCTTCTTCCCTGGATATCGCCAGCTGTGGTCCAGTTATGAATTGTGTGTGTGTGTGTTGTTCATGTTCTCCCTGTCTTTTTCTTACTCTCTGTGCAATGTTAGCCAAAGTACCTCTGCCATGTCTCACTCCTCCCTTGAGGCTTGGCTTTCTGCATTTGTCTTGTCAGAAAATCAATCAAATGTAAGATGGACCAACCCTGGCTCTCTGTGTAACCCTCGGTTACTAACAGCAATGGTATGTTCCATCACCCCTATGCTGAAACCAGTAATGGTACAGTCTATGTGTTTGAGTAGACCTTGTAGAGGGAGGTTGCTCATTTGCTGAGAGAGAGAGACCGCACACCCCCTTCTTCTTGCTCTAACCGGTGGCCTGAGGTCTGTTAATATGGAGGTCTAATGCATCCAGCTCCCTGTAGACCATTTGCAAGCTCCAGGGAGGTCATGTTAGCTAATTCAGCTGGATGCTTCCTGAGATCTGAAGGTCTACCGGCAAGCAATGTTCTCTGTAAGCTGAAACAGACGCACACAGGAAAACAGAAGTGTGTTTCAAAAAACGCCGCATACAAATCTGCACAGCCCATGGAAAACTTTAGAGAGAAAATTGCAAAAGCATCTGCACTGAGTACCATGGCCGTGCACTAAGCTGTTAATGCTAAACTTCAGTAAATGAGACCAGAGCACCCGCTCTGGCAAAGCTTGAATACAAAAGTTAAGTATCATCCCACCAGTGCATTAGCCATAAAGAATGCATTAACAGATGGACCATTATGGAGTGTCCCTGCTGTCCTCGTGCGATGCTGTTATGTTTAATTGTGGATAATAAACAGGGCGATTTGGACTCAACTAATGTGTCCTATGTGGTTTAATGGAAGCGTAGCCGTGTATGTTATGGACATGGTTGACAGTGAGAGGGAGACCATCCGAGATCCAACCCTTGGATGTTGCATCCCTCACGAAAACAGAGGGTTGTGCAGGTTGCACCTGCAGAGGGCACTCAGGTTTGAAGAATGCAATAGGTAGCAACTAAAAGTTTTGGGCGTCAATGCCATGTAGTCCATGCACGATATGGACCAGGCCTTGAAGCAGTGCACCTGCAGCTTCCATGTGTCTGCTCAGCTGAGTCTTTTCAATGGGTTCAGCAGTGAAGGCTTCTTAATGCTGTCACTTTCAGGTGCCTCCCCTTCGTCTTGAGCTTTTAAAATTATTTATATATATATATATATATATATAATCTCATTTTATGGATACCACAAAACCTTTGACAGCTACCTGGTCCCTTGGCTCAGTCCCAGCTCAGCTCCTTCCCACTTCCTCTTCATACCCCTCTCCTCAAAAAAGGACACTGCATTGATATGGGGTGAAGAGAGGAAGAACTACAACAGCAGAAGCTTTTGTTTTATGCCAAAGCAGTTTCTTCTTGCCCAGCACTGTGCGTGTTGGCCGGTTCCACTTCACTGCCTGCAGCTTGAGGCAGGTGCAGGATAGATGCTCATGACTCATCAGTATGTGTGAAAGCGAAATTATCACCAGACAGACAGTGCCCATAGAGAATGTTACACAGGCACCAGCTTTGTGGGTGCTTGGGCACCTCTAGTTTTAAAGGGGGACCCCCCCCCCCCCCCTTTATCTTCTAATCCTCTTCTCTCACCCGCCACTGCTGCCGATTGGAGCCAGCAAGAGGAGCCCTCACAGAACTGGCATTCATCTAGTGCTGCACTACAGTTAATGTGGTGACCCTGCCTTGGATTCTTTGCAGGGAGGATGTTCTTTCGGACCCAATGTTTGACTTACCAAGAGGTACAGGAGCATTCAAAACCATCTAAGACAAAGGCATGAAAAATGCCAAACTGGGCCAGCCCAACTGTCCACCTTCAGCCCGGCGTCCTGCCTCCAAGTGGCAAGCAGCAGGTGCTTGCAAAAACGGTGCATGCATTTATTTCTTTATTTTAAAAGGTTTGTTTGGGGTTTTTTTAAATCATTTTTATTGATATAAGGCAACAGCAGAGCACAAACAGAGAAGGGTAGATAGGGAACATTACACAAAGTCATATCATACACACTAAGCAAGCAGAGAAAGTAAAAGGACAATTATTTCTAGAATACAGAAGTATGTCTCGTTTCCATCAAAGCCTCATCAATTTCAAAATTATAAAATCCCATCTCACCCCTTCTAACTATACTTAGAATCATCATTCAATCCTCCTACACCAATCACATTGCCATTCATTGCTTCAATAGAACCAAAAGCAAGAATCAACAAAGTATGTTACATGGGCAGATTCTAGTGGTTTATCCCCAAGTGGTTACCAGTATGTTGAGTAGCCCAAATCCAATAACCTTTTCAACTCTTTCACATGTAAGGAGTCAAAAAAATGCTTCCAGATGGCTTTATATACAATTGGGACGGAATGGGTGCTATAACATACATCTTGGTGCACAATTTGCATGGTAACTATCATTTGTTCCTTCCAATACAAGAAGAAAGAAGCATTATCAGTAATCCATTCCTTCAATATAGATTTTCGCGCCAAGATCAGAGCTAAAGAGGCTTTTTGTTATCGAAGGCTCAAGATCTCGCAATGCATATTCCCCTCCCAACAGTAATATCTTTCCTTGAAAAGGTAGGGTAATGTCAGTACAGCTGTTTATGACCATCAGCACCTTTTTCCAAAAAGAATAATTTTTATAGCACATTAAAAAAAGATGTATGAATGAACCCTCTACCATTCAGCATTTGTTACAGTCCTTAGTATCAGTCAGACCCATCTTATATAGGCGTAACCTGTCTACTTCACAGTGATGTAAAATCTTAAATTGAATTTCTTTAAAGGTACCAAGATGGATAGTCTGTGACCCTCCCCGCCCCCAAAGGTTTTCCCCAGTGTCTTCACCGTTATAGGTTGTCCCAACTCCCTTTACCAGTACTGTTCCAAATCAGTCAATATATTGTATGTATCATGACGTTTACAATAATTATACCAAAGAGCAATAGAATATTTCCCCAAAGCCATCTGTTCCAAGTTACCCAATCAATTTCTTTTTTAATCTCTCCAGCCATCATGCCTAAAGAGAGAAGATAATGGTGGACCTGTAAATAGCTGAAAACGTGCGTATTCGGCATCTTAAAAATAGATTGCAGTTGTTGGAAGCTCAAAGCCACCCCAGTTTTGTCATCCAACAGCTGTCGTAGAGTACGTTACCCTGCCATTCGCCACAAAGGAAAAAACTCGGTCTCATCGCCAGGGGTAAAGTGAGCATTATCATGAACTTGGCTTTTCTTAAATATGTTTTGCTAGAGAATGGGTTTCTTGGGAGTATTCTGGAGGCCATACAGGTGCTTTACTCTAACCCATAGCTAGCTAATATACATGACAATGGAGCATTATCAGAAGCTTTTCCTTTATACCGAGGTACGAGGAGCCCCTTATTAGGAAGATTAAACAAGATGCTGCCGTGCAGGGGATTCAGATAGGGCTTTTGGAAAATAAAATGCTTTTCGCTGATGACATTATCAAGGGCTCAGCAATCTCTCCCAAGAGTACTGGACTTAATTGCTGAATCTGGGAAATTTTCTGGGTTAAAATTAAATCTTAATAAATCAGAGGGCTTAGATGTGAGTGGGAACACGTCAAGAGAGTTGATCTTCTTTTCCATTACAGTGGGTTGGAGAAAAGATGAGATATTTGGGGGTCATGATACATCAAAACTCTACGCAGTGGTATAGCTGTAATTTAGTACCCCTGTTAAAGGAATTCCAGCTGAAAACCCAAGCCTGGATGGAATATCCGGTATCTGTTTTGGGGCAAGTAGCTTTGTTGAAGATGTTCTTAATCCCAAAGTTACTATATCTTTTGCAAATGGTCCCTATCATACTTATGCAGAAGGATGTCAAATTTTTTAATAAGCTGTGTTCTAGATTGATTTGGAAATCTAAGAAGGTGAGACTTCTGGTATCCAAGCTCAGTTACCCTAAAATAGAGGGGGAGAGTGGGTTTTCTCATATACGATACTACAATATGGCGTGTAACTTGATGATAATCTCTCCTTGGCTAGGTAGAAAGAGCAGTGACAGTACTTTAGAGCTAGAGAAACATAAGAACATAAGAACATACCATACTGGATCAGACCAAGGGTCCATCAAGCCCAGCATCCTGTTTCCAACAGTGGCCAATCCAGGCCATAAGAACCTGGCAAGTACCCAAAAAACTGTCTATTCCATGTTACTGTTGCTAGTAATAGCAGAGGCTATTTTCTAAGTCAACTTAATTAATAGCAGGTAATGGACTTCTCCTCCAAGAACTTATCCAATCCTTTTTTAAACACAGCTACACTAACTGCACAAACCACATCCTCTGGCAACAAATTCCAGAGTTTAATTGTGCGTTGAGTGAAAAAGAACTTTCTCTGATTAGTTTTAAATGTGCCACATGCTAACTTCATGGAGTGCCCCCGAGGCTTTCTATTATCCAAAACAGTAAATAACCAATTCACATTTACCCGTTCCAGACCTCTCATGATTTTAAACACCTCTATCATATCCCCCCTCAGCCGTCTCTTCTCCAAGCTGAAAAGTCCTAACCTCTTTAGTCTTTCCTCATAGGGGAGCTGTTCCATCCTCTTTATCATTTTGGTCACCCTTCTCTTTACCTTCTCCATCGCAACTATATCTTTTTTGAGATGCAGCAACCAGAATTGTACACAGTTTTCAAGGTGCGGTCTCACCATGGAGCGATACAGAGGCATTATGACATTTTCCGTTTTATTCACCATTCTCTTCCTAATAATTCCTAACATTTTGTTTGCTTTTTTGACTGCCGCAGCACACTGAACCGATGATTTCAATCTGTTATCCACTATGACGCCTAGATCTCTTTCTTGGGTGGTAGCTCCTAATATGGAACCTAACATTGTGTAACTATAGCATGGGTTATTTTTCCCTATATGCATCACCTTGCACTTATCCACATTAAATTTCATCTGCCATTTGGATGCCCAATTTTCCAGTCTCACAAGGTCTTACTGCAATTTATCACAATCTGCTTGTGATTTAACTACTCTGAACAATTTTGTATCATCTGCAAATTTGATTACCTCACTCATCTTATTTCTATCCAGATCATTTATAAATATACAAGCCGTTAAGCCTGTTAAAACGGGCTACATCCCTCTGTCTCTCACCTCCCCCTCATTCTCTCTCCCCTCACTCTTCACCACCCCCTCCCTCACCCACTCCTCCCCACCCTCCCTCTCCTCTCACTCAGTCCCTCCCTCCCACTCAGTCTCACTCACTCCCCCCTCTCTCCCTCCCTCTCACTCACTGTCCCACTCCCTCCCTCTCTCTCTCCCCCTCCCTCTCCCTCAGTCCCACTCCCTCCCTCTCACTCAGTTCCCCCCTCCCTCTCACTCAGTCCCTCCCCCCAGTCCCTCCCCCTCACTCAATCCCTCCCTCCCACTCAGTCCCTCCCTCTCACTCAGTCCCTCCCCCTCACTCAGTCCCTCCCTCCCCCCAGTCCCTCCCTCTCACTCAATCCCTCCCTCCCACTCAGTCCCTCCCCCCAGTCCCTCCCCCTCACTCAATCCCTCCCTCCCACTCAGTCCCTCCCTCTCACTCAGTCACTCCCTCCCCCCTCTCTCCCTCTCACTCAGTCCCACTCACTCTCCCTCAGTCCCACTCCCTCCCTCAGTCCCACTCACTCCCTCTCACTCAGTCCCCCCTCTCCCTCTCACTCAGTCCCACTCCCTCCCCCTCCCAGTCCCTCCCCCTCACTCAATCCCTCCCTCCCACTCAGTCCCTCCCTCTCAGTCCCTCCCTCTCACTCTCTCTCTCCGTCCCTCCCTCCCACTCAGTCCGTCCCTCCCTCTCTCTCTCTTCTCCCTCCCTCGGTACTGGCCGCTACCGCCGCCCGCTACCGCCGTCCGCTACCGCCGCCGCTCGCTACCGCCGCCGCCCGCTGCTGCCACTGGACGCCGCCATTTTTTTTCTTAGCGTCAGACCGACGTGCTCGCCCGCACATGCGCGGTAGAGCTGGTCTCTACTGCGCATTTGCGGCACGTCGGTCAAGCTTCGTTTATAGGTATTGATTGAAAGGTTCGGGTCCCAATACAGATCCCTGAGGCACTCCACTGCCCACTCCCTTCCACTGAGAAAATTGTCCATTTAATCCTACTCTCTGTTTACTGTCTTTTAACCAGTTTGTAATCCACAAAAGGACATCGCCACCTATCCCATGACTTTTTACTTTTCCTAGAAGCCTCTCATAAGAAGCTTTGTCAAACGCCTTCTGAAAATCCAAATATACTACATCTACTGGTTCACCTTTATCTACATGTTTATTAACTCCTTAAAAAAGTGAAGCAGATTTGTGAGGCAAGACTTGCCTTGGGTAAAGCCATGCTGACTTTATTCCATTAAACCATGTCTTTCTATATGTTCTTTGATTTTTATATTTAGAATACTTTCCACTATTTTTCTTGGCACTGAAGTCAGGCTAACTGGTCTGTAGTTCCCTGGATCACCCCTGGAGCCCTTTTTAAATATTGGGGTTACATTAGCCATTCTCCAGTCTTCAGGTTCAATGGCTGATTTTAATGATAGGTTACAAATTTTTACTAATAGGTCTGAAATTTCATTTTTAGTTCCTTCAAACCCTGGGGTGTATACCATCCGGTCCAGGTGATTTACTACTCTTCAGTTTGTCAATCAGGCCTACCACATCTTCTATGTTCACCATGATTTGGTTCAGTCCATCTGAATCTTTACCCATGAAAACCTTCTCCGGTATGGGTGTCTCCCCAACATCCTCTTCAGTAAACACCGAAGCAAAGAAATCATTTAATCTTTCCGCGATGGCCTTATCTTCTCTAAGTGCCCCTTTAACTCCTCGATCATCTAACGGTCCAACTGACTCCCTCACAGGCTTTCTGCTTCAGATATATTTTAAAATGTTTTTACTGTGACTTTTTGCCTCTACGGCCAACTTCTTTTCAAATTCTCTCTTTGCCTGTCTTATCAATGTCTTACATTTAACTTGCCAACGCTTATGCATTATCCTATTTTCTTCTGTTGGATCCTTCTTCCAATTTTTGAATGAAGATCTTTTGGCTAAAATAGCTTCTTTCACCTCCCCTTTTAACCATGCCGATAATCGTTTTATTTATTTATTTATTTATTAATTAATTATTTTTATATACCGACATTCTTACATCCGATGTAAATCATACCATCTTTCCACCTTTCTTAATGTGTGGAATACATCTGGACTCTGCTGCTAGGATGGTATTTTTTTTTTAGCAATGACCACGCCTCTTGCACACTTTTTACCTTTGTAGATGCTCCTTTCAGTTTTTTTCTAATTTTCTCATTTTATCAAAGTTTTCCTTTTGAAAGTTTAGCATGAGAGCCGTGGATTTGCTTACTGTCCCCCTTCCAGTCATTAATTCAAATTTGATCATGTTATGATCACTATTGCCAAGCGGCCCCACCACCGTTACCTCTCTCACCAAATCCTGTGCTCCACTGAGAATTAGATTTAAAATTGCTCCCTTCTCTTGTCGGTTCCTGAACATATTGCTCCATAAAACTGTCATTTATTCCATCCAGGAACTTTATCTCTCTAGCATGTCCCGATGAAACATTTACCTAGTCAATATTAGGGTAATTGAAATCTCCCATTATTACCGCACTACCAATTTGATTAGCTTCCCTAATTTGCCTCTCCTCTTAATTTAAAATATATTTTACATGCCCCTAAGCAGAAGCTTCCCCACTTGATTTCTCAGTCATTACTGTTTCAATCTACTAGACGGGTTTGGCAGTTTGTTAGGAATTTATTTCATCTCTCCTGGCAGATCTCTCCATGTTTGCTTTTGACGGGTAATCCATCGTTTTGTCCTGGAGATTCGCAAGTTGTATTTAAACATCTAGAAGGTATGGGGGTGGATACAATACAGCATTTTTTGGATTTCAGTACAGGAAAACTATATTCCTTGGATTATTGCATTGAACATTTAAGTATGAGTAACCGGGGCGATCTGGCACATTTACAATTACAGAGTTATTTTGCGGGTACTATAGGAAAATTTGGCCTAAGTGTTCTTCAGGTGCCTTTCATCGGCTTATGCACGTAATGAACGTGGGGAAAGTTTCCATGTCTACGGCATAGAAATATCTCCATTCGATGACTACGTATAGATTATTACAGCCCTTAGCAGATATATGGGCAAAGGATATTTCAGACACCATTCTAGATGAGGATATTATGGCAGGTTTGATTATGGTTAATAAGGCTGGAAAGAATATAACTCTGAGGGAAATGCAGTTTAAAATAGTTCACAAGCTCTTCTTTTAGCCTCTGAAGGCCTTTAGAGCTCCTATCACCCCAAATGACAACTGTTTGAACTGTTCCTCAGAGAGTGCGACCCTACTTCACTGCTTGTGGGCTTGTACATACATCCAGGGGTTTTGGCAGGATATTTTGAACTCTCTGCATGCTCTTCTTGGAGTGCATTTCTCATGGTCTGTGGCTTTCTGCATGCTATGTGTGAAAGATGAAGCCATTTTGGTAACTAAGGCTCAAAAGTCTCTCCTAATTAAATCTTGTTTAATAGCAAAAAAAATGTATAATGGTGAAATAGATGAATATTTTAAGCCCCTTTGTTAGTACGTGGAAAGCGAATATGGTAGAATAGTTACTATTGGAGCATAAATCTATTATCCCCTTAATGCCTGAAAGCAAGAGGGCTTTTATTGAAATATGGCAACCGTTCTGTGTGTGTGTGTGTGGGGGGGGGGGGGGGGTGCAGCAGTCCTTGGTGTAATATAAGGGATGGACGTGGGACCTTGTCTCTACTATCACCCAGACTGCTTGTCTTTTTTCTGCCTCATGCTGTATGTGATGTTGGATATCTTTTTTATTTTTGTCTGGGGATGGACCTGGGGGGGGGGGGGGAGGTAGAATGGGTGAGAAGTAGCTGGGAGTTTAGCTGTAAAGTTATGAAAAATGTTTAATGGTTGTTTGTTGTATTTCATTTTGCATATGCCAATAAATATATTTATATTTAAAAAAATTCTTCCAGTGCAAAATGAAAATGAAGAGATCCACCAAATCGGTGTGTAGACCTGGTAGTAGCCATGAGAAGAACGTCAGTTGGGAGAGGAATATAAAAATAAAAAGTCACAGTTTCCTATCATGGAATGTATAGAATGCGTACCAGGATATATAATGGTACATTGAAGTTCATAAGTCGTAGATATAGTTCACCACACATGAGAGAAAGAAAGTAATAACGAGTAGGAGACAGAAAAAGACAGTGTGTCACAGTTCTAAACCGCAGGCACCAGCGTGTTGCAACAGTCGAAGGCGCCATTGCAAGCCACAGGCCCGCATCATGTCAAACGATCCATGAAACACTTAACTTGTTCCTTGTCTTGCAAACCCAGGATCTTCCCTTCATGTTGACTTCTCAGTTTGGCCGGGTAGAGAACAGTAAAATGGATCCCTCGCTTGTGTAGTTCTGCGCAGGCAGGTGATAATTCTTTTCTCTGTGCCGTGACTTGCGATGTGAAATCATGAAACAGCACGATCTGCATGCCTTCATGCTCCAGCGAGCCTTTAGAGCAGAATGCACTCATTAATTTAGTAAGCGAGCCATTACAGGCTGGGGGTAATTAAAATTCTCCTTCGCCAGACCCAGCCCGTGTACCCCTTCACAGGTAAAAGGGAAGGCCTTCGTATGGATGCCCAATTGAGCCGGCAGCCAGCATTCAAAAAAGGAATAAAGTGCGGCATCTTTTACAGGTTCAGGGAGCCCAATTATCTTAATATTGTTCTTTCAGTTCCGATTTTCTTGGTCTTCCAGCCGCTCAAGTAGATTAGCATTTTCTTTCTGTAGCAATGCTATTTGAGCATCCACCCGAGTGGCGTGATCTTCCCTGGCCGAGACCTGTTGTTCAACTTCATTTAGCCGGCGCATATGAGTCTCTAGATCTTCCTTGATCTCATCGATGGTAAACTGTATTTTCGATAATTGGTCCTCTAAAGCCACAGATAAGCTTTTGGAAATATTGAGTATCATTTCCTCCGAAATCATCAAAAACATGTTGTCCGCTGTGGCACTCAATGTCGGCGACGTCATTTTGTGAGTCAGCAGCCAGCTCTGTTCACAGGTAATTCTTGTAGTTTTTCCATTCATAACCAGCTTCTTTTTGATCACAATTTCCATCCGATAATATATAAAACCTCTTGATATACAACAGCATTTGGAAAGGGGAAAGGCTAGTAAGATTGATTCAAAAGCACAGAGATTCATAGAGCTCCAAACTCCCGTGTCTGTTCAAGTAGCCTCCATACTGGAAGTCTATTTAAAAAGGTTTATAATCCGCCAATCCAAAATTGTAAGCAGCTCACAAAAGAGAACAAAAACAAAAAAAATCAGGGACATATCAAGGTAAAATCACTGGAAATAATGCAGTATTGTCCATCCACTGTCGTGCGCTTCCAGTTCCCAAGAGTCATTGTTTAGGGATACCCTGAAGTTGGGGTGACATCCCTGACTGATATGTTAAATAGCCCATGATTGATGCATCTCCCATAAACCTGTCTAATCCCCATTTGATCCCAATTATACCATTTGCCTTCACAACATCTTGCAGTGATGACTTCCACAAGCTACTTGGAGCATGCAGAAGGACTGCCTTCTGCATCAGGTACCCCCATCCTGCCCTACCCCTTTGGGAAGCTAAGCATCCTCAAAATCTCCTGTAAATCACCAGCTTTGGATAATTCATACGCTGATCCAATAAGAGATAGCATGGCACTACAGAGAATCCAGGACCAATAGGGCCATCAGAGCTTTGCAATGTGCACCTACAAATCAATCAGAACGTGGGATCTTGCAGTCACTTTCGCTTATCATTTGCGCACTACGGAGATTGCTTGCCTTCTGTAAAAGATGCACAAGTGGAGCAGGGAAAGAGCTGAATGAAAGCATTTGCATTTCCAGCAATCCAACGTCCTTTGGGTTGATCATAAGGGCAAACATCACACCATTGCTGATATCCCTTCTGTTAAGGGGGAATGCCTACAAAGGCAGCACATCCTTAAATTTCTTAGGATTAAAATGAAAGGTGGGGAGAAAGGGGCACTGCTGTCTAAGCTAACAGAATACAGTCTGTATGCTTCTTTAGGAAGAAGGCTGATGCTGGGATAATTGGAGGGGAGGGGGGCCACATTAGTAGCACAATGTCATTTTTAAGAAGGATACAGGGGAAAATATAAGTGACAGGAGAGTATATACCAGCAATCACATCAAAGGCACTAAACTGAAAATGGTCATATATGACACATGTAGGGGCCAATGTACTACAGCACATTAACAGTATGATGTCAGAGCATATTAAAACACCGGTGTTACCTGTCGCACGTGGCCAGTACAGGTAAATGAGCTTGCATTAATGTTAATGCTAAATCTGTGCTATCAAGCTAATGAGATCCAAAATGTAAGTAAAACAGCTCATTAGTTACTAGTGCATAAAAAAAAACAGCACAGGTTAAAATGCGCAAAATGAAAGGAAGACATTATCGCAAAAAAAAAAAAAAAAAATTACCTTCATCTTGGGGAGGTACCACTAAGAGTTTACATTACCATCTGCCCTAACGTGTGCATCATTTGAATTTTGTTAACCTTAGCCATGAATGCACTTATTATATTAATGTGATTAGTACAACAGCCATCCAGAAAGCAGGCTCAGCCAGGACAGTGACGCCCTGATGTACTATAGAGATAGAATCTGAACCTGTATTTCAAATCTCTTCTGTCACCGCTTCCCTCATCCCTTATCTATCCCATGTAATAATCAAAATGTATCTTGATGATTTAACTGCTAAGAAGGATGTCTGGAGCTGAACAGCAGGGTTCACTGTAGAACCTGGGGGTTTAGTGCTACACATTTGAAGAAACACAGTCAGTGCCGCTTTCTGTGAGTAATCACTTCATTGTTTTGCTCTGCCCTTCACTTCATTGCATTTAATTAGGGGATTTAAGATATTGTCCTCTTTCTTTTCGCACACGTCTGCAGGTTGATGGTCAAAGTCAAATTTTAAAGTTGACCACCCAAGAGACCAGACAAGCTCCATACACCATTCTGCGCTAGGGCAGGCTGATATTGGAGTGACAGTTCATTTACACTTTCCTGACTTCCCAAATCCAACAGACTGCTGAGTGGTGGACAGAAATCAGAAACACTCTGTAGAATTAGCAGCTCACATAATGACTCTTTCTCTCTCTTCTGGTAGATAGGGCAACAGTGCATGACGATAAAAGTTATCCATACACAGAGTATTTTCAAAGCAGGAATAACAGAGAGCATGAACAGCAAACCTGAAACCTGAGTCAGGGAGATTTTACTTCCCTCAGAAGAACTGGATCTTTTCCAAATACCCACAAGTCAAACCAGTTTTCTACTTCCGTAGAATGTTCCAGAAGTTTAGTAGGCGTAAGTTGGCATGGCTGAAAATGCAAAAAACATGTCAAAGTTCACAAAATACTCAGGTTTTGCTGACTCTTACAACATTCCTGGGTGAAAGGTCAAACTGCAACTTGTGCTCCCTGAAAAGTTGTGACTGAGCCTCAACCAGGTCAAGCCTACTTCCAACTAGATTTTGCCTGCTGGCCACCTCAACAGACTGAATTGGTCCTAGTTTTGCCTTACTGCATTTATGAATTTCTAGTTCCTGTAAGAAAAGCAGGAACTACAAACCCATTGGCACAGGGCTGGATCATGTGACAACTGGATCCAGAAAGGAAATTCACTCACCTACTAAGACAAGGCCAACTCCATTAGCTCAGTAGTGATGCTGTGTGTTGTCCAATTGACTGGTCCAAGCAGAAGAGCCAGTGCCACCCTTTGACCTACTAAAGCCTGGGAATTTCCTGGAAACAAGAGTCCAGAGGAAAGGGATTGGTAAGCCTCAGTCTACAATGGCGTCATGGATCAGCCCAGGATTGTTCAGCTAGGAGTTCTGTCGAGAGCCCTAAAGTTAGGGTCCAGGAACAGAGGTGAAGAGGGATTACTTCATGCTTGGAGGCCCATAGTTGGCTCCGTGGTCCAGGGTGAATATTGCCTAAGGATGAGGTATAAAGTTGGGGCAGGAAATGCTGACGGCATGGAGAAACCAGATTGCTGCAAGTAACAATGAACTGAATTGAGCCCCGGAACCACAATTTTAAATTCTAACATAATACATCAAGATGTACTGTGTAATGGTCATGAAGCAGTTAGCTCATGTTTGAGTGATATGTTTATATTATTTTTTTTTATCTTATGTTGCCTATTTATGGTTTTATAGTTTCATTTTTTAATTTGTGTTGTTTTTGTGTACTTTTATTATAAATGTTTTGATTGCAAATCACCTTGAGCATCAGCACTAGGCAATAGATATCATTATTATGAATTAATGTATTTCATTATTTATGTAGACGTCTCTAAGAGGGTACAGTCTAAATAAGCACCCGAAACGATAAAGGGGCTTGCTCAAGGCCACAGGAGGATGTGTGGGAAAAGCAGGATTTTAATCCCTCATCTTCTGGCACCTACTCTATTGCGCTACCACCCAGGCCAGCCTCTTCCCCAGTTCTAAGTTATAAAACAAGCATGATCTGGATGATTAGAAGTTAAGTTCTCTACCTCATCTCTGGAGGATTGGAGAAATGAAATGAAGTTTGGGATGTGCCCAGCTTCTCATGAGGGATAAATGATTGCCTTGAAAAACCAAGGTTAGCAGGAGCGGAAGTGACACCCGAGAAAAGAACAATCAGCTCCTTCCATTCCCACTGTCCTGGAACAACGTGCATCGCCAAAGCCCCTCTCCCTCGGTGGCTTTGTATCAGTCAAGCCCGGGATCTGCTCCTGCAGAGCTCTGATCCTGGGGGAAGGAGACAGTGGGGGGAAAAGTGAAACATTTCCGATCGCATTTCAAAGCTCTTTTACTTGGGTGGATCGGCTCTCCTCAGCCCAGGTCAAGGCACAGGTGGCCTTCAGTCGCACACCCGCATTACAGCCAGGCTGCAACAGGAGATCTTCCTGGGGAGGGGGAGTATAAGAGGCCACCTGCTACATTTTCTCCCCTCTGCGCTGCCCACGCTAAAACAGCAAGTGCAAAGTACATCACGGCTTTTGTATATTTTATTTTCATTATCGAAAATGGAAAACGGTAGCCTAGACAAACCAGAAAATACCTAAGACTAAGATAATGTTGCCAGTCTTATCTCCAAGCCACATTTCACCATTTCCCCTGCCTGCCACCACTTTTATCATGCACGCGTTACACTCACGTTCCAAGAGAGATGGCGCAGTGTAGCGTAAAGTACGGGCGCTAAACCACATGCCCAGAAATGAGTAAGTAGAAGGGAAAAAAAAGACCCAAACCACAGCCTTCTTAGATTCAATGTAAAATAAATAAATAAAGATGCCTGAAAAAGCTAGAGAATTATATTATATATATATTTGGATGTGAGATGATATTATGTGGCAGGTCAGGGCCCATCTGGTCCTCTACCCACCCACCGTTGACCTCATCCTGGCCCACCCCACGGAATACACCTACCTGAATGACCCTGCTTCATTAAACGCTGGCTTGTCACTTCCACCTAGGGAGCACGCGCCCGGTATGTGTAATATAGTATGGTAATATAGGAAATCATCGTTTTCCAGCCCTCTCCCGGAGGCACATCTTCAGGATATCGATAATGAATATGCATATATCAGAGACCCTGCAAACCTGACAGGAGAGGGGTGCCTCCGGGAGACAGCTGGGAAAGGCTGTAGTAGATGCAGATAAAGGCCAAGCAGCCCACTTATCCTGTCCTCAATTCTAAAGCCATATCTCAGCTGCCAGCCACAGAGTGTGACTAACTGCAAGACTTCTCCTGATCCAGGGCAGTCTTATTTTTACTTCCTCCTATGGAGTCCACCATTTACTTCCCTGCAGCACCCTCCTCTCCCATGCCTAAGCAGAAAAGTCTGCAACATTTCCCCAGACCAACAACACCAGTTTGGCTGCTGCCCAAAAATCCAGCCTCCCAGCTCCCTGCACACCCTGAAACCCCTGCTACATAACTGTCTGAATTCCTGCCAGAACTTCTAACATTTCACATTTTTATTTCTTTAAAACTTTTTATACTTAAATTGTTTATTGAATGAAAACCATAATACAACAATCAATCACTTCTTTTACTCCACCTATTCAAGACACCTTTTTCTAAGCAGATCACAACTTAGCTACAAAATAACACACAAAAGCCATTCAACAACATAAAAAAACAATTTCACTTACTATAACGAATACAAAATAAAAATGCCATAGAGCAAACCAACATTAGATCAGAGAAGGTCCGTGAAAAATAAAAAGTTTTTAATTTCTTTTGGAATAACTTAAAATCACTAATATCTTTTATTTCTGACAGAATTTCATTCCACCAATGAGGGCCAGACACTGAAAAGGCACGACACCAAGAGTTATGGAGATGAGCTAATTTAACGGAAAGAATCAGCAAAAGCTGCTTAATCCGCTGAGGTTAAGTAATTTAAAAAAAGTGTTCAGGACCAGCCTCACATAACACTCTAAAGATCATGGTGACAATTTTGAACTTAATTAGCTGTACCATAGGTTGCCAATGAAGCTCTTGTAGACATGTGGCCTCCAATTGCACACACCGTAATCAATCATCAGCCGCATTCTGCAGCAATTGCAGTGCAAGAATCTGAGACATGGGAAGCCCCACAAACAGAATATTGCAATAATCAAGATTACTTGTAACAAATGCTTACACCACTGCATGAACATCATTAACCAGCAAAATATAGTTGAGATGCCTCACCATTTGTAAAAAACATCTTTAAAAACTGCATTAAAGTGAGGATTTGGTGTCGGCTGTGAGTCCAATAGTACCCCCCAGCTTACGAACCGTAGAAGAAGAAAACAATAATCCCTAATTAGATGTGTTTGGTGAGGGGGAGGGGAGAGATACTTTGGTATCATGCATTGTGCAGTTTGGCCAAGGAAGCTTTTAGTTTCACACCTGGACGAATAGGGGATGTTGACGGGATCTGCTCTAATCTGTCTCATGTTTCTTTGGATGATCGTCTACTTCCAAGTTTTTAGAGGAGGTCCACGCCAGGATTTCTGTTTTACACAGCAGCAATCTAGTTTTGTCCTGTGTATACTGGAGTGCCTAGGCAGGAAGACACGCATGTCTGCATGCTTTTCAGTGGGCAGTCTGGCTATTATGGCACCAAGTAGTTTAAAAATACTATATTGGACATCCAGAAAAAATGTATTCCATGCATTAAAAATGTCAAAGGGAGATCAAATGACTGCCAGCAAAGTGAGATGAAAGAGGCAAAACCAAAAGGACATCTTTCAGAAAATGGAAAGATCCAAATGAGGAAAACAGGAAAGAACCTAAACACTGGCAAGTTAGATGTAAAACACTAATAAGGCAGGCTAAGAGAGAATTTGAAAAGAAGCTTGCCAAGGAGGCAAACACTAATAATAAAACCTCTTCACGTATATTTGAAGCAAGAAGCTTATGAGGGAGTTAGATGGACCACTAGATGATCAGGGGATAAATGGAGTGCTCGGGAAAGACAAGGCCATAGCAGAAAAACTAAATTAATTCTTTGCTTCGGTCTTTACTGAAGAGGATGTTAGGAAGATACCCATAGTGGAAACATTCTTTGATGGTGATGATTCAGGGAAACTGAAGCAAATACTGTGCAAAAGAAAGATGTGATAGAGCAAATAGACAAACAAAAATCACCAGGACCGGATGGTATTCACCCAGAGTCTGAAAAAAATAAAACAAAACCTAAAATCTGAAATTAAAGACCTGTTATCAGTAATCTATTATTAAAGATTGCCACAGAAACTGAAGACTGGCCCATATAATGTCAATTTTTTTTTTTTAATATTTAAACTATTTTTATTAGGAACCATAGGAAAATCAGTACAAAGTTTGGAACATTAGACATATCAAAAAAAAATTAGATAACGTGATATTAAGAAACATTCCTTAAATAGTATCAAATCAAATAAAAACGTCAACTGGTTCCATGTTATTCCCCATCAGTACAACACCCATCCCTCCCGTAACCCTCCCCCCCGACCAAACCAATAGGTAGTACAGGTGGTATGTGAGGTAAGATACCAAATTTATTTATTTATTTATTTAAGGTTTTTCTATACCGGCATTCATGATAAGATCATATCATGCCGGTTTACATATAACAGGGGGTGCAAAAACTGTTCTTTTAACAAGTGCAACGGAAGCAAAAGTTACAATAAAACAAGGTTGTAGAACTGGGAGAGGAAGGAAATAAGGATAGTAGCGTAAAAATTTACAGAGGTAACTTATTTACATTGTGCAGTGATGTCTCTTTATGGATATTAACATTGTGCAGTGAGGTCTCTCAATGGATATTTGACTCCGGAAAGGCTTGCCTGAATAGCCAAGTCTTAAGTTTTTTTTTGAATGTTGGTAAGCAGGGTTCAAGTCTAAGGTCCGGTGGTAAGGTATTCCAAAGAGAGGGGCCCGCTGTAGAAAAGGCCCGGTCTCTGAGAGCCTTATGGAGTGTAGATTTAGTTGGAGGAACGGTCAGGGAGCCTTTGTAGGCGTCTCTGATAGGTCTGGATGATGAGTGCATTCTGAGGGGGATTTGGAGGTTGAGAGGGGCCTGTGAGTGGATGTATTTGTGGATGATGGTGATGGACTTGTGTAGGATTCTGTAGTGTATTGGCAGCCAGTGAAGATTAGATAGAATTGGCGAGATGTGGTCTCTTCTTCTGGAATTTGTCAGAATTCTGGCTGCCGCGTTCTGTAGCATCTGAAGTGGTTTTATGTATGAGGCTGGGAGACCTAGCAATATTGAATTGCAGTAGTTCATCTTGGAGAAAATTACTGATTGCAAGACTGTTCTGAAGTCATGAAAGTGTAGTAGTGGTTTCATTCTCTTGATTACCTGCAGCTTGTAGAAGCAGTTCCTGGTTGTATTGTTTATAAATGCTTTTAGGTTCAGGTGTTTGTCTATTACTACCCCTAGGTCTCTTGCATGTGTAGCAATGGTGTTAACTGTTGCAGAGTGTAGGGAGTTGCTATTTTCAGGGGAGATGAGGAGGAGTTCTGTTTTGGCCGAGTTTAGAATCAGGTTTAGGTTAGCGAGGAGTTGGTTGATCTCTTGTAGGCAGTTTTCCCAGTATTTGAGGGTTTTAGGGATGGTTTCTTTGATGGGTATCAAGATTTGTACGTCGTCGGCGTATAAGAAATGTTTTAGTTGTAGGTTGGTTAACAGTTGGCATAGAGGAAGAAGGTATATGTTGAAAAGGGTTGGGGATAGTGAGGAGCCTTGAGGAACTCCTTGTGAGGAATTGTAGCGGGGAGATTCTTTATTATTGATTTTAACTTTGTAGCCTCTGTTACAGAGGAAAGACTTGAACCAAGTGTAAGCAGAGCCTGTAATTCCAATGTCTGAAAGGCGGTTGAGGAGGGTGGCATGATTGACCGTATCGAAGGCTGCCGACAAGTCCAGTAGAATTAGTAGGAACGATTGTCCTTTGTCCAAGCCCATGGTGAGATGGTCAGTTAGTGATAAGAGAAGAGTTTCAGTGCTTAAGGTCTTGCGGAACCCGTATTGTGTGGGGTGAAGTATTTCATGATCTTCGAGGTAGGTAGAGAGTTGCGAATTGACCAGTTTTTCCAGGATCTTTGCTACAAAGGGTAGATTTGAGATTGGGCGGAAGTTGTTTGGGTTCATGGGGTCCAGATCTGGTTTCTTTAGTAGAGGTTTAAGAGAAGCTGTTTTTAGTGCCTCTGGGAAGATTCCCTGTGTTAAGGAGCAGTTTATAATGTCCGCAAGTGGTTTAGAGATGGTTTCGGGTATTAACAGAAGAAGTTTTGACGGTATTAGATCGAAGGGATGCGATGAAGGTTTCATTTTCTTTAGCAGGGATTGGATCTCTAAGGCGGTGGTAGGTTCAAACGTGTCCAGTGAGATTGTCTTGTTGGGGATGTGTAGGGGGTTAGTCAGAGGGGTGGGGTTAGGTGGGAGGAGGGTTAAGAGATTGGAGATTTTATTTTGGAAAAATAGGGCTAGTTCATTTGCTTTAGCTTGTGCTTGTTCACTAGGGAAGGAATGAGAGTTAGGTTGAGTTAGTTCGGATACGTAGGAGAAGTTGATAGCGAATAATCAATATAGGAAATATGGAAAAAAGAAATAAGAGGAAAGTTATAGATAGTATAGGGAATACAAGAAGAAGGGGTAAGGTGGAAAAGAGCATGGTGCAGCACAACTATATAAGTCCAGTAGATAAGTCTATCATGTACCAGGTCCAGAAATCATAATTAACCAGGCATCCGGGAATGTACAAACATAATGTCACTAGCCTCTGAGCAGGGTTGGTCTCTCAATCAATCCAGTCATACACAAATTATGTCTCCGAGTCTTCCTGACTTGCAAGCCGGCGACTGTAAGGTTCCCATATCTTCTGGAAGAGAGGAACGCGATCTTGATAAATCGCCGTGAGTTTATACAGCTGATAATAAGAGTGCAAACGGTGTTGAATGGTAGCCAGCTTGGGAGCGTAATCCCTCTTCCAGTGAAGCGCAATCTCTGTTCTCGTTGCAATGAAAACTTGTAAGACCAGCCGCTGATTGGAATGGCTGATGTCTGGAAGCGGGGCGCCCAGTAATGCATGCCAGGGCTCAACGTGGTGGTCAGCATGAAGAATCTGGGCTACCCAAGCAAACACTTCCCGCCAGCACTGAATAATCTTGGGGCATGTCCACCAGATGTGAAAATAAGTGCCTTTGTCTGCACAGCCTCTCCAGCAAGTGTCAGATATGTCGGGAGCAAATTTGTGAAGAGCGACCGGTGTATAATGCCACCGATAAATCATTTTATAGCAATTTTCCTGAAGACCTGTGGAGATCAAACACTTAGAGGCAGCTGTGTAAATCTGTTCCCAATCTTTGTCTTCCAGGGGTGTATTGAAGTCCAATTCCCACAAAGTCCTGTATCTCGCCTGATCCAGTTTTCTGCCATTTATAAGAGCGTAAAATTTTGATATCACTCCTCGGATGGAAGAGGCATTTTTGCATAAAGTTTCAAAAAGAGTACCTCTGGTCCTGATAGAGCCTTCCCTCACCCCCTTATGCAAAAAGTGATACACCTTGGCATACAGAAGGAAGTCAATGTTATCCAGAGCATAAGTTTGCCATAAATACTCTTTAGTTACAATAGCATCCTGTTTATATACATGCCCCAATGTACAGACACCAGCTTTGAGCCATTGTTGATGAGCCCTGGAGCAGTCCCGTAGAGGCAGGATAAGGTTAGAAAATATGTGAGTCATCATAGAGTAGTGCTTCCTGCCCATCAAGGGTTGCCAAATACGCCATACTCTCAGAGTGGTCCTCAAAGCAAAAGTTTCGTATAAAATCTCCCCCCGAGATGACTGGGGCTGCCAAGGGAGGGCATCTAGAGGAAATGGCCCTAGGTAAGCTTGTTCCAGTTTAACCCACTGTGGGGTGTCCTGACTGCCATGTAACGCTACCAAAGCCCTCAATTGAGCGGCACCATAGTACTAAGTAAGATTCGGCAATTGTATCCCTCCCCTAATCTTGGGCTGAAATAACGTGGCTCTAGCAATCCTAGGGGGCAGCGCCTCCAGATAAAATGTCCCAGCATCTGCTGCCATTTTTTAAGTAATTTAGAGGGTATGAAAAGAGGAATGGTGGTAAAGAAGTATAAAAAACGTGGGAGGACATTCATTTTAATGATTGCTAGACGACCCAACCAAGAATGGGTATGTTCTAATCATTTATTCAAATCCGCCTGGATAGTATCAGTAAGAGGCTTATAGTTTAAATCGTACAGTGCGTCCGTGTGTGAGCCTAACTTAACCCCCAGATATTTGAGTGAAGTAGTGGCCCACTTAAAGGGAAATGCTGTCTGCAAATCAGTGGCTTCAGAGACGGATAGGGTAAGATTAAGTATTTCTGATTTATCAAAATTTATTTTCATGCCTGAGTGCCGTGAAACGGCCCAACTCATCCATGACTCCCTGGAGGGATCGGCCAGGATCAGTAAGAGTGAATAGGATGTCATCCGCGAAAAGAGATATTTTAAACTGATCGCGTCCTTTGGTCACCCCTCGGATAGCTTCTGAGTGCCTGATTCTGTGTGCAAGAGGTTAAAAAAATATGGCAAACAGAAGTGGGGACAACGGACACCTTGTCTGGTTCCCCTTTGTATTGCAAACGAAGGACCATAACTACCATTAACTTTAACCCTAGCGACCGGGTGGTCATACATTTTGCAAACCCAGGAAATAAAGGAGTCTCCAAATCCTATTTTATATAACACCTGAAAGAGGAACTCCCAGCGCACCAAGTCGAACGCCTTCTCGGCGTCCAAAGCTAGGAGTATCACCGGTAGGCCTTCATGATGCACTAGGTCGATTATGTCCACAATTCGGCAGACATTGTCCGTGGCTAGGCGCCCGGGTACAAAGCCCACTTGATGATTATGAATTAGCTCTGGGAGGTCCCCATTCAGGCGAGCAGCTAAGACCCTGGCCAGTATCTTCAAGTCCAGATTAATTAAAGATATTGGCCTATAAGAGCTGCATTTTGTCGGGTCACGACCCGGCTTAGCCAGCACTGTGATCCCCGCTGTGTTAGCATCAAGGGTGAAATTTGAGCCCTCCAGGAGAGAATTAAAAGCTTGGGTTAGGGGACCCGCTAGCGTTTGAGCAAATTTCTTGTAATATAGCCCCGTGTAACCGTCCATCCCTGGGGCCTTTCCAGGTTTCATTTTTTTTAATCGCCACCAGAACTTCTAGCTGAGTTATGGGCTTGTCTAAGAACCTCTGCTGTAACGGGGATAGGTGAGGCAGGTCAATGCCCTCTAGATATGCCTGTATGCTTTCAGTGGGAATGGCGATACCCTGGGCATATAATTGGGAATAAAAATCAGTAAAGGCTTGGCGGATCTCTTCTGAGGAGGTGACCAGCTGATCATTAACATCACTAATCTTAGCTACTACTGTTTGTGCTTGGACGGCCCTTAATTGGCGAGCTAAGTATTTGCCCGCCTTATTGCCTCCCTCAAAGTACTGCTGTTTCAGAATGGTAAGTTGATGGCTTATAGCAGCGTCCTCCAGGGACCGTAATTGACCACGGACTGCTAGGATTTTCTGGTATAGCTTCGCTGAATTAGAGCTACAGTGCTGCTGTGTTAAGTTAGTAAGATCCAAAAGTAATTGTGTTCTACGTGCGGCCCTTTCCTTATTACAATATGCCGCCCTGGAGATACAAATGCCCCTTATAACTGCTTTAGAGCATTCCCAAACTGTCAATGGTGACATACCCTCTGTCTGGTTTTCATTAAAGACGTCCCTAAGATGCTTGACAAGAGTTGTGACAAAAGAGGGATCCTTAAGAAGGCTATCATTGAGCCTCCACGTGCGATAACCCGTGCCAGCGTCTCCCATGCCACATAATACCCACACTGGGGCATGGTTGGACCAGGTGATATTGTCTATGTCAGCCTTCTGAACCCTAGGTTGCATAGTGGCCGAAATAAAGATATAATCAATGCGTGTGTATGTAGTATGTGGGCACCAATAGAACGTATAAGATCTAGAGTGTTCATGTCTTTCCCTCCAGATATCAACCAGACACCATTCGTCCATGATTCTACGCCAAGCATGTCGTGTGGCTGAGTGTGTCGTCTTTCCCGAACTGGAATCCTTAACAGGATCCATAACAAAATTGAAATCTCTCCCACTATCAACTTTCCTTCCGCATGTTTCTGCAAGAGGGTGTGCAATTGGTTTATAAACGGCAATTGATTGCTATTGGGAAAATAAACATTTAATGAAGTACAAATACGCTTGTCTTGTTTAATTTTAAGTAGTATGTGTCTACCGTTAGGATCGCTCACAACAGAAATCAGCTCATGAATGCAAGAGGAGGAAAGCATTATGCCAACTCCTGCGTACTTATTTGCTTTTGTACTGGCTGCCCAGTGGGTATTGGGGAACTGTGAAAATTGTAGTAGGCGCTCGTGGTGCTTACAAACGTGGGTTTCTTGCACAAAGACTATCCCTGCGGTTTGCCGCTGAAGTTCCCTCTTGAATAAGAGACGCTTTCTGGGGGTATTTAGATCCTTAACATTGAGGGATAGCAGTTTAGTCGCCATGATTATTCATCGGTGTGGACCAGTCCGACCACCCCTTTCCCCATACATAAGCGGACCTGAAGCATTGAGGCCCCTGCTGATCATATCCCCTATGGTATAAGATGGTATGTAACTTCCATATTACCACTGCACTGTAGACACCTAATTGGTCGGTCCCAGACCCCTGAAATCCTACTATATCCCCAGACTCGCTGTGGGATATCATTCTCCTGGGAGCATGTGGCTGCCCAATCAGAGACAGACACATCCTACTTCGACTCCTCTCCCTCCTCCCCACGGAACCCATATACAAGGCAAAGATGTTTAAAATGGAATTATAACCCCTTTTGCATTAAACAGTATAACAGTAAGGGTGCATGATAACCATTAAACAGGAATAAACACAGTAACTGTAACCAACCCTACACAGAATGAAACCTGATGAGCTGGGTAACTTCCCTGGAATTTAACCAGAATACCCTTTCTTACTAGGAGCAGATGGGCTTGATCCCGCTCTTGTGATCTGCTTTCTTCATGTTGTCGCCTGAGCCTTTTGCCTCCTTTACCGGCTCTTTGCCAGCGCGGTGCGTGATCTCTGGGCAATGTAGGTACGGCCATCTTGGTGCCAGAGAAGGAGACCTGGAGTTGAGCTTTGATGAAGGCCTCTTCAGCCTCTGCAACTGAGGTAATCCAGTGCGAGATCCCCTGATGCTGAAACATGAGGCCAAATGGGTATGTCCACCTATACCGAATGTCTTTTTCCCTCAGAGCAGCAGTTACCTCCCTTATCTCATATCTTTTCTTCAGTGTGGAGGGCGCCAGATCTTGAAAGATAGAGACGTGGTGGTTTCGCCAGGTTATGGTTTTCATCTGGCGGGACATCGCGTATATACGCTCCTTCACAGGGAAGCTAGTTAGACACAGTACTATGTCCCTAGGCATTTGATCCCTGCGAGGCCCCAAGGCACGATGGGCGCGCTCTAAACTCACTACCGGTTGGTCCTCCGCCTGTTCGGCGGGGTCTTCCCTGCCATTTTGCAAAAGAAAGATGAAAATTTGGGTAGCTACCTGTTTTGCATCAGCAAAGTCTGGCGATTCAGGGATCCCTCTGATCCTAAGGTTATTCCTCCTGCTTCTATTTTCCAAGTCTTCAATTTTGTCCTGCATAGCTTTTATATCTTTGTTTACTGCTTCTTGTTGGGTGGCCAGCATGTTAATCGCGTCACCGTGGCCATCGATTCGATTTTCTGCATCATCGACGCGATTGCCCATGGCCGCCATGTCTTCTCTGAGTTCTGCCACTGACGCCATGATGTCCGCTTTGTACTGTTTTAAATCGCTCCATATCTCAATAAACCAGCGTCGAGCCTCTTCCCTCGTGAGGAGTAGGCAGCGTTCGTGATCTCTGGGATCTCTGGCGTGGAGGTAGACTCTCCCGGGTTGTCCGAGTCAGCTTGCTCCGAGCCCCTGCTGTCAGCGCCATCTTGCTCACCCTCCTAAGTAGCCTTCCCATATGAAAACTGGCGAAAGTCAGTGGTTTTCCGCTTGGTATTCATGTCGGAAGCCGCAGCTGTGTGTACGGAGGTCTTGAGAGCAGTTTTCGCTAAAGAAGCGGGTGGAAATCAGGTTAAATTAGGGGTTTTAGAGTCCGTGGGGAGAGGAGCCGAGCCGCTGCACGTCCGCTCACATCGGTGTCAGGCCACGCCCCCCATAATGTCAATTTTTTAAATGGGCTACAGAACAGTGAACCAGATATCAGTGATGGGTCAAATGGTAGAAGCTACTTAAAAAAAAAATACTGGATATGGATAGAAATGGTGTAATGGGGAAGAGCCAAACTGGATTTGGCAAAAAGAAGTCTTCTCTTACTAGATTTTCTAAAAGTGTTGATAAACGTGGATAAGGGTAAACTGGCCAATACACTGTACCTGGATTTTCAGAAGGCATTCCTTCTTGCCAGACTCCTCAGAAAATTAAAAAGTCATGGGATAGGAGGCAATGTCCTGCTGGGGATTGGTAACTGGTTAAAAGACAACAGAAACTAGGACTAAATGATTAGTTTTCCCAGTGGAGTGCCACAGGAATCTGTACTGGGCCTTGTGTTTTTTTAAATATTCATAAATAATCTGGAAAAGGCAGCAACAAGTGAGGTGATCAAATCTGCATATGAAACAAAATTATTCAACGTTCGTATTACATGGGCTGATTGTGAGGAATTGCAGAGGGAAATTGGGAGACTGGGCATCTAAATGGCAGTTTAAATTGAATGTAGAAAAGTGGAAAATGATGCACATGAGGAAAAATAATCCCAACTATAGGTACACTGTTGCGCCGGAGGTGGACCCTTGGGCTGAGGTGGGGTTGACGCCACCCACAGGAGGGATCCTATGGGTCCCCACCATCGGCAGGCAGAGAGGGCTGATGGACGGAGGCCGCCTGGCGCTTCACCAATACCAGCCCTCATTCCCCGCGGGTTGAGCCCCTAAGTGCCGGGGCCGGCTGGACCTAGGTGGCCTCAGTCAGTGGTCGTCGATGGATGGATCGAGGTCAGCCCAGAGGCAGCAACTAGTGTAGGTATCAGTCTGTACTGGACGAGGTGGAGTCCCGGAGACCTGGGTGCCAATAGGAACACAGACTGACAGAGGGCGCCCGAGCAAGAGCAGGCCGAAGCCTGAATGAACCACATCCAGGACAAAGGCTGAAGAGGCGTCTTTAAGCAAGCTGGGTTCAGAGCTGGAGAGAAGTAATGGAGTGGTCAGGCGATGCAGAGGTCCGGAGCTGGAGAGAGGCAACGGAGTTGTCAGGCAATGCAAAGGTCAAACCAGGTTAGTAATCCGAAGAAGAGATGAAGGAACAGGAACACCGGGACAAAGAAATAGGGAAGAAGGCAATCGGGATCGAAAACCAGGAACTGAAGAGGCAACGAGTACTCGACTAGTGAGGGGACCTGTTGCAAAGGCAATTTGAGAGCGCGAAGCCTGGGCTTATGTACCGGAGCTTAGCCAATGTCATCATCCGGGAGCGTGGCCAGGCTCCCGCCGCGGGCCCTATTAAAGGATCAGCTCTGCGCGCGCTGGTTGGGACGGCGTCTCTCTGCGGGCCACGCGGAGAGGCCCATGCAGAACATCAGGAACTGTAGCAGAGCCAGAGGCCCCAGGGGCAGCTCGAGGACAGAGCCAGCGGCCCACAGCCACCAAAGACGAGGGACCAGGTGCTGGATCACTTTGAAAGAGGTGAGGGGGCCGAGCCGCGGGTCTGCTAAGTCTGGCGCACGTAACAGTACCCACCCTCTATGCCCCCCCCCCCCTTGGAGGTCTGGGTTTGCCCGGATGGGCACAATGAAACTGGAGGAGGAGTTTCTTATCCAGGATGTTACAAACTGGCTCCCACGAATTTTCTTCAGGGCCGTAACCCTCCCAGGAAAGGAGGTATTCCCACCGGCGGCCCCTACGGTGGACATCAAGGACTTCATGGACCTTATAAGTGGTGACGATCTCCGCGACCAACGGAGGAGGTGCAGGAGCCTTTCGTGAAGGCCAGGATAGGACCAGATGTTTTAGGAGTGATATGTGAAACGTATTGTGGATTCCCAATGTAGGCGGCAGCCGGAGTTGGTAGGTACCTTGGTGCAAACCTCTGAGAAAGTATCTTGAGTCGAATATAACGGGTGCTTAACCAGGCTTTCTGGCCAGGAAGGAACTCAGGAGCCGAGCGTCGATGGCTGTCACCAGATCTCTTGGCCTGGGAAGCGGCCTAGCATAAGCGGATTCGTCTGGTTCCTAAGTGCCTTGAGGGCATCGGCAGTAGCTTGCGCAGCAGGAGAAGGCAAGGATAATGGTATGGGTAGCAGTGGTCACGGTAGTTTCCCGTAAACAATGGAAAAGGGCGACGTACCTGTGGCAGTGGCAATGTGGGAGTTGAGGGAGAACTCCGCCCAAGGAAGAAGCTCCGACCAATTGTCCTGACGATCGTTTATATATGCGCAAAGGAAGGACTTCAAGGAGCAGTTTGTACATTCGGCTTGTCCATTGGCTTGAGGATGGTATGCTGTTAAACTGATGTTAATGCCAAACCTTTTACAAAGGGCATGCCAATATCTGGCGATGAATTGTGGGCCTCTGTCAGAAACAATGTCCTTGGGTAAGCCGTGTAGTCGGAAGATGTGTCGAAAGAACAGGCATGCCAATTTGGGTGCAGATGGTAGGCCCGGTAGTGGACAAAATGGGCCACTTTGGAGAATCTATCAATTGTAACCCATATGACCATGTGGCCTTTAGATGGTGATAAGTCCACGATGAAATCTGTGGAAAGATGTATCCATGGTTCTTCGGGAGCTGGGAGTGGTTGGAATAAACCCCAAGGTCGCCCGACAGGGGGTTTCTGTTGAGCACAGGTGCTGCAGGAATCGATATATGCTTTAGCGTCAGAGACCATAGTGGGCCACCAGAAGAACCGCTGAAGCTGCGCTAAGGTTCGCGCTCTCCCTGAGTGACTGGCAAACAGAGTCATGTGCCCACTGGAGAACTCTTTCATGGAGTCAACAGGGCACCACCGTTTTCCCCCTAGGAACAGGATGAATAGCCAAAAGACAAATGCAGGCTGGGTCAATAATATGACCGGGTTCATCGGGTTTGTCTTCAGGTTCAAATGAACGAGACAGGGCATCTGGCCGGAGATTTTTCTCTGCCAGGCGGTAGCGAAGCTCAAAGTTAAATCTGGAAAAGAACAAAGCCCATCGGGCTTGACAGGCATTAAGACGTTGGGCTTGGCTCAAGTGTTCCAGGTTTTTATGATCTGTGAACACTGTAAATTTATGTTGGGCGCCAGACCTCCAAAGCCAGCTTGATGGCGAGTAACTTGCAGTCTTCAGTGCTGTAATTTTGTTCTGCAGCAGAGAATTTGCGCTAGTAGAAGGAATACGGGACCACAGATCCGGAAGCAGAGCGTTGGTTTAGGACCGCCCCCACGCCAATCACGGAGGCATCTACCTCAACCAGAAAGGGGGGGGATTAGGGTCCGGATGATGTAGACAGGATCCAGTTAAGAAAGCCTCCTTGAGGTGATGAAAGGCGGAAATAGCCTCCGGGTTCCAGTTTCGGGTGTCCTGACCCTTACGGGTTAGAGCTGTAAGAGGAGCTGTCAACGTAGAGGAGTGCGGTATGAAGTGGCAGTAGTAATTCGTGAATCCTAGAAAACGTTGAAGTGCCTTCAGGCCCATGGGTTGTGGCCAGTCTTGGATTCCTTTTAGTTTCACAGGATCCATCTAGAATCCTTGTTGGGAGATTATGTACCCCAGAAAGGGCAAGCTGGATTTTTCAAACAGGCACTTGTCCAATTTCGCGAACAGATGGTTCTACCGAAGACGTTGAAGTACAGTGCGAACATCGGTACGGTGCATGGCCAGGTCCTTGGAGAAAATAAGAATGTCATCCAGGTATGCTTCAAGTTTGATGTATAAGAGATCCCTGAAGATTTCATTAATCATTCGCTGGAAAACTGCAAGTGCGTTACAAAGGCCGAAGGGCATCACTAAATATTCGAAATGTCCACCTCTGGTGTTGAAAGCAGTCTTCCAGATGTCATCAGGGCTTTTACACACCAAGTTATAGGCTCCGCGTAAGTCTAACTTGGTGAAGATAGAGGCTCCGTGTAGCCGATCAAACAATTCAGATATCAAGAGCAGAGGGTACTTGTCCTTGAGAGTGATTGCATTCAGACCGTGGTAATCGATACACAGACTTAAAGATCCGTCCTTTTTTGTGACGAAAAAGAACCCTGCGCCAGCAGGGGAGGTAGAGGGGCGAATGAACCTTTTCGCAAGATTCTCCCGGATGTACTCCATCATGGCCTTGGTCTCGGGAAGCGACAGAGGATAGGTACGCTCTTGGGGGGGGGGGGGCGTGGTTTCAGGCAGAAGATCGATGGGACAATCAAATTTCCAAAGAAGAGGTAGGAGGTTCACTTTCTGCTTTGCGAACACGTCTTCAAAGTCTGTGTAGGGAGCAGGTATGTCTGAAGAAGTGGTCGCCAGAGGAACCACTGGTGGAGGCGCGTCTGAAGACAAGTCTGGTGACAGGTGGAGCCCCATTCTGTCAGCTGGAGAGACCCCCAATCAAATTGGGGAGAGTGACATTGGAGCCAAGGTAGTCCCAGAACTACCGGGTGGATGGACTTCTCTAGAACCAAAAGTTCAATTTCTTCAGCGTGGAGAGCACCAGTAAGAAGTCAAACTGGCTCTGTAGTTAAGGAGACTCGACCGGGTAGTGATTCTCCATAGATTGAAGCAATGCACAAGGAAGTCTTGAGATGACGGGTATTGATACCCAGGAGTTGGACTAAGTCTCTAAGGATAAAATTACCACCTGCTCTGGAATCCACCAGAGCAAGGACAGGAAACGATCGAGTGTTCCGGACTATAGTAACAGGCACGGATAGCTGAGGGGCTGGGAACCTTGTGCCCAAGTTCAGGACCCCAACTGAACTTAGGCCAGGAAGTTACCCGGATGGACTGGGCAAGTCTGTAGATGATGGCCAGGTGCTCCACAGTACAAACACAGGCCTGTTTGTCTCCACTGGAGGTGCTCTTCCAGGGACAGGTGTCCATGACCCAAATGCATGGGTTTGTCGGTCTCAGCCACAGCAGAATTCCTTTCAGTAGTGGGGTTGGTAGCAGGTGGCGAGTGGGAATGAACCAGAGAGGGTTTCTTGGGCATCCGATTCTCCCGGTGACGCTCTTGGAGATAGTGGTCAATTCGACCTGTTAGATCGATAAGATCCTCGAGAGAGGAAGGGAGCTCTCGTGCTGCCAACTCATCCTTTAGTTGTGGGGATAGCCCGTCCAGGTAGATAGCTTGCAGGCAATCCTCCTGCCAAGCGAGTTCTGACACTAAAGTCTGGAATTCAATGGTATAGTCGAAGAGGCTTCTTAGGCCTTGTCGCAGGTGTAGTGGACTAGTACTTGCCACGGCATGCCACCCAGGATCATCAAAGGTTCACCGGAACACGGTCACGAACCGAGACAGTTCCTGTAGGAGTGAGTCCGATCACTCCCACAAGGGAGAAGCCCACGCCAGCGCCTTCCCTTCAAGGCGAGACAAGATGAAGGTGACCTTGGTTAATTCATCTTGAAAGATGGAGGGTTGAAGAGGTCTAGAACGTGTTAATGTGAAACAGTTATTTACTCTTTCAGATAATATAAAGTCTAGGGGGCACTCCATGAGGTTAGCATGTGGCACATTTAAAACTAATCGGAGAAAGTTCTTTTTCATTTAACGCACAATTAAACTCTGGAATTTGTTGCCAGAGGATGTGGTTAGTGCAGTTGGTGTAGCTATGTTAAAAAAGGATTGGATAAGTTCTTGGAGGAGAAGTCCATTACCTGTTATTAATTAAGTTGACTTAGAAAATAGCCACTGCTATTACTAGCAACAGTAACATGGAATAGACTTAATGTTTGGGTACTTGCCAGGTTCTTATGGCCTGGATTGGACACTGTTGGAAACAGGATGCTGGGCTTGATGGACCCTTGGTCTGACCCAGTATGGCATGTTCTTATGTTCTTAAACTGCATATAGCACTGGTTAATAAACCCTCTACACAGTTTGGAGTCACCGCTGAAATGAGGCGGAGCTGGCAGGGCCAGTAGGGCTCTGGAGGAGGAAGTAGACAGTTGTGGTGGAGAGGAAACTGTCATTGGAAATGAGTTGCTGGACATGGCATCTATCCATGTATGCAGACGCTTGAGGGAAGAGGCCAGAGCCTCGAGAAATTGTTGCTGTTCTTGTAACTTTAGGGCCAGGCCAGGAAGAGCCTGGAGAGCACGCGGCTCCACCTAGTCCATGGCCTTTGTAATCTGTTATACCGGAGGTGGACCCTTGGGCCGAGGTGGGGTTGATGCCACCCACAGGAGGGATCCTATGGGTCCCCACCATCGGCAGGCAGAGAGGGCTGACGGACGGAGGCCAGCTGGCACTTCACCAATACCAGCCTTCGTTTCCCGCAGGTTGAGCCCCTGGGTGCCGGGGCCGGCTGGACCTAGGTGGCCTCCGTCAGTGGACGTCGATGGATGGCTAGAGGTCAGCCCAGAGGTAGCAACTAGTGTAGGTATCAGTCTGTACTGGACGAGGTGGAGTCCTGGAGACCTGGGTGCCAATAAGAACACAGTCTGACAGAGGGTACCCGAGCAAGAGCAGGTCGAAGCCTGAATGAACCACATCCAGGACAAAGGCTGAAGAGGCGTCTTTCAGCAAGCTGGGTTCAGGGCTGGAGAGAAGCAACGGTGTGGTCAGGCAATGCAGAGGTCAAACCAGGTTAGCAATCCGAAGAAGAGATGAAGGAACAGGAATACTGGAACAAGGAAACAGGGATGAAGGCAATCAGGATCGGGAACCAGGGGCTGAAGAGGCAACGAGTACTCAACTAGTGAGGGGACCTGTTGCAAAGGCGTTTGAGAGAGTGAAGCCTGGGCTTTTATACCAGAGCTTAGCTGACGTCATCATCCGGGGCCACGGCCAGGTTCCCGCCATGGGCCCTATTAAAGGATCAGCTGTGCAGGTGCAGCCCTGGTTGGGATGGCGTCTCTCCGCGGGCCACGCAGAGAAGCCAGATGCGGAACATCAGGAACTGAGGGGGCTGAACCGCGGGTCTGCTGCGGCCGGCGTGTGTAACATACACTATGCTGCATTCCATATTAGGCATCACCACTCAGGAAAAGGACATTGGGGTCATTGTGGTCCGTACATTGTAATCCACCTCAAGGCCATTCTTGGTGAATGGCAGAATATCAAATATCTACAAATAAAGGAAATTGAAAAATCCTCAGCTCAGAGTGTGATGAGAGTCAAAAAAGCAAATAAAGTACTAGGAATTATTAGGAAAGGAAGAGAAAACAAAGCTGGGACTATCGTAATGCCTGGGTATCAAAACATGGTTTGACTGCACTTTGAGTACTGTGTGCAGCTCTGGTCGCCCCCATCTCAGAAAAGACACGGTAGACCTAGGAAGGTGTAGAAAAGGGCAATCAAAGTGATAAAGGGGAAGGGGATGAAATGGTTCCCTTAAGAAGAAAGGTTGAACAGGTCAGGGTTGTTCAGCTTGGAGAAGAGATGACTGAGAGGGGATCTGATTGAGTGGAATGGGTAAAAAGGGAACGGTTATTTACCCTTTCAGATAGACTAGGGCACACTGCATGCTTTTAGCAGGTAGCAGATATAAATTGGAGAAAACATTTTTGTTTCTACTCAGTACATGCACAATCAGGCTGTTGCCAGAGGATGTGGTAAAGGCAACTAACACAGTGGGGTTCAAAAGAGGATTGGAGAGGTTCCTGAAGGAAAAGTCCATAAACAGTTATTAGCCAGACGGACTTGGGAAAGCTGGCGCTTATCCCTGGGCGTGAGCATCAAGGAATAAATCTGTTTAGGACTGGCCTGGTGCCTGTGGCTCAGACTAGTTGCTGGGCTCAGCAGACCTTTGCTCTGGATCAGCCTGGCTCTTCTTCTCGGGAACTCTTCTGCAGTACTGTAGCGCTGTTCCCCCGCAGAGCCAAGGCCAGCCTGGCTGGCTGGAAGGACCTCCTTCAATCACCGTATGAAGGCTTTAGAAATGGAGACATCTGACAGCGGAAAAGGCCCATCAAGCCTGCCCACCCTCACTTCCGGTGCAACGACAGAGACCTGCAATTCGTTTCTGACTCTCCTTCGTTTCTGTCACCACCAGGGATTCCTCTGTGCCTCCTCCAGGCTTTCTTGAGATCTGTTCCTGATTTTGCCCACCTCATGTAAAACTAGAATCTAATAAATTGAACTAGAACAAGGTATCTGAGACCAGGTCTTACTGGCGGGGGCTGTATTTTCAATGATAGCGAGGACATATCCAGGACTGCGCAGGATGCTCAATTTAATATTGCTGAACCTGTTTAAAGCTTTTGTAAAGATTTTTTTTTTTCCTTTTCTAAAAACAGCTACTGAAAAGGCCGGTTATAAATAGCTCACCTCAGTAGACTCTTAGAAGTCATCTTCCTGGAATGGCGGAGGGGTAAGGCAGGGGGATCACATTCCCTTGCAAAGAGAATTCAAACATAGAACAATAAACCCACCCTTGTTAACAATGCAGTGACCACCCTGAGACTGCAGATCAGGGGATGAACACAGAGCACATACCCCAACACCCGCAGATGGCCTCATTCATTAAAGCTTTGCTTTGAATCAGTAAATAGGTGGCACTCTGAGAGAGACAGCACATATCCCACCGTGTGGTAACAGGATGCAGATCAAAGCCAAGCTGAAAGCCACAGGGGAGAAAACACTGAGGCAGGCACAGTCCAAAATCTGAGCAACGCCCCCCCCCCCCCCCCACAGGGCGACTAACAGGTAACCTCCTCTACCCCTTTGCAAGAGGCAGTCACTGATACCCAACCTCCAAATGCAGCAGAGATCTGGCTTGGGAGCTGTTGGATGTGAAATTTCGTAGGCTGGGCTCTGGTTTCCCTCAGTCTCAGTCTCTTTTTGGCTGGGATCCAAGTGCAGGGTCTGAGCTATGGAAGGTCCTTTCTTCACCCTTTTGATTAAATTTAGCACTTGTACAGCTTTGGGGGGAGGGGGGATTAATGACTTGTCTTGATCCCATTAGGGACATGAGGACATAACAACCATTACCAAATCGAAAATTTAATTTGCAAAAAAAAAAACCCCCAAAAGCAGTCCTGAACTGTTAGGTGCTGCCTCGTCAGAGCAAATGAACGCATACAAAAAAAACACAAATACCCTGATGTTGGTTAACATGGCTTTCCATGAGAAACTCGGCTTGACGTGGTGAGTGAGCCTCTGTTCTGACCACAACATTGCTCAAACACTCCTAAGATCAACGTGGGATGGAGCGGGGGATCATAGGGCAGCTGTGTGCAGCCACCAGTGGAAGGGGGAGGGGGGGGGCTTGCAATAAAAATGTTTCTGGGCTGGTTTGATGGCTCAATGGCAGCACTGGACAGGAGACCAGGGTTAAAAATGGGGAAATAAAAGAAACACAAAATTTCTAGGCCACGTGTGTTCTGATCCTAGAGGGCCACAAGCGGGCCTGGTTTTAAGGCTTATACCAATAAACATTTATTTTATCCTGCTCCGAGTTTATGGTACTGGATTTTGAGAACTCTATAAAGAGGTGGAACATTTTAACCATTGCAAACGATTGAGGTGACCTGGTTTAATTGCTTCTTTATGAGCTGTACAATACAGACTGAATACAAAACATGCTCCTTAATAAAAATCTGAGCATCAGCATTGACTGTAAATTTATCCACGGGCTGGAGGGACGGGGGTTCCATATTACATCAGAGCACGGGTTCTCGGGACACATCCAGCCAGTCAGGATATCCACAACGAATAAGCATGTGCTCCAAATCTATCTCATGCATATTCGTTGTGGATATCCTGACTGGCTGAATGTGTCCTGCAAATCTATCTCATGCATATTCGTTGTGGATATCCTGACTGGCTGAATGTGTCCTGCAAATCTATCTCATGCATATTCGTTGTGGATATCCTGACTGGCTGAATGTGTTTCGAGGACTGGGTTGAGAACCACTAGATTAGAATACAGCCATCCCTACAACAGACGGCCTTTCACAATTAGAATATTCACTACCACTCTTTCTTCGAATGATTTTAGTGCTAAATCAGTTTTAATAATCCAAGTAAACAAAGAAGAGACTAAGAGTTTTTTGCATAATGCAATAATTATTCACCCCCCCCCCCTTTTTTTCCCCCCCCCCCTTAGGTTTCCAGCTCCATTGGAACTAGGGCTGAGATTCAGTGCCATGGGCCCTCATTCTCCCTGTTTGCCATACACCGGGGTTCCATACAGAACCCTGCAAACATGGGCTCTAAATCCAGCCACTAGGTGTCTCCATTGCACGACTACGACTCCCACCCAGAGGCTGTGAGTGCTGCCTCTGTTGCTTCACTAGTCCTGACTGTCCTGGAGAGCAGAACTGAACCATTAAGCCACTGGGTTGGACTATTAATTTTTTTATTTTTTTTTGGGGGGGGGGGGGGATTTGGTACATTTCTGCAGTAATCCATGTTGTACAATTAAAACAAAAAATACTCCACATTCTGTTTCAGCTGAGGGGAATATCTGGGACAGAGGCAGAGGGGCAGGTGCTCAGAATTCTACACGTAAGCAACCTCAGCTCCTGACAGCGAGCCAGAGCAAGGGGGGGGGAGGGGGAGGGAGAGGGTAGGGAGGGTGGATTCTGCCAGGCCTAAAATAGCTGCAGTGTGTGTGGAAGATGAAATGGGTTGTATTGATGAGCCTCGTTTCCCATCATAACACCAGCAGCCAAGAGCATGCACATTGTTGTACAGCCTGCTTGTCAACTTCATAATTAAAGATCCGACAACAATTAAACACAAGTAAACAAGGCCATATACTACAGAAAATTCCCACCCACAGGATAATTTAATAAAGGATGATACAAAAAAGGTCAGAGATATCAGAGGGAAATTAATTTCTTTATTTTCCTGCAGTTTATTCCTGCTCCTTTACTAAGCTATGGCACCATGAACTTTTGTTCATAGCTACCTGGCGTTCTCTTCCCCTCCCCCCATTTTATATCCCCAACCATCACAGCGGTAGCCCTTCGCCAGGGGCCACAGACTGCAGCTCCCTCTGGACCCTGATCCATGTGGCGGCTGAATCTGGCTGCTCACTTTTAGTTTTTATGTGCTGTGGTTTTATTTTATTTTACGTTGTCGAGCTCTTGATTGAAAAGATGGAAAACCAATCTTAGGACAATTCTTCACTTATGACAAAATGACAGGATGCAACCAATGTTCCCTCTAATTTCTGACATGCTTTGTGCGCAAAAATGTTGTTGTGTGCAACTTTTCTGAAACTTAACTTAATATTATTGTGCGTCCAAATTTACAACTCAGCCTACTGGAGTTAAAAAAGAAGTGAAGGCCAAGTGAAATGTTAACATGTTTATATACTTCTTAACTAAAGAGGCTACTAAGGTATAGCAAGTAGAAAAGGTAACATTTTATTTGTTTTATACCATATATACTGGGCGACTGCGCCTCATAACTCAGTTCACAACTTCACAGTCCATAATATTTAGATTTTTTCCCTGCGGTCTTTGACATTTGTCCATTTGTTATAGATTCTGTCAAGATCTATATTTCCACCATCTAGTTGATAGTTCTTCACACACATCATCAAATCCAAATGATCTGTCTATAACAGATTCCACAATTTGGTTTTTGTAGCGTTCATTAAACTGAAGCCACGTTCACAGTCTACACTGGATGCCATGAATGTTCCTCCAATATCCATCAACACAGCGAGGTCTTTGAATTGTTCATTTTGAGTTACAAACGACAACTTAGATGACAAATTTGAAACTGTGTCTTTGATTTTCTCAGCAACAACGAATTTGAAGTCGTTGTATTGATCAACTACTGTTAACTCCTCAGGCAGAAACTCTTTATATTGAGCACAAAGTGATTTTATGTTATCAATTCCGAAATCGAAGTCACAATTGACAAGTGACCCAATATCAAATGCAGCCCATGCCTATACTTCCTCTTCTGGAAACCTTTCATCCAGATGGACACACAAGAGATTGATAAATGTGATCAGCGAGCTTGTGTCGACTGCACTGTTGGTTGGTACCTGTAATAGTGCTTTAACACTAACTCCACTGAAGTGAGCTTGCTAGATATTGATTTCTGATCTTGTTCAGTTTGCCTCAAGCTAGATGGTGAACTTCTAGAGTTGTTAAACCCTTCTTCTGAAGAAGAAGAGACAATGAAGCCAAATCTGATAGAACATCATTCAAAATTTCCAGAGCTACCCTAAACTCAGAAGTGCTCAGCTTCTTGAAACAGTATTTGGCAATTGGGTCTTTTCCCCGCTCTTCCTCGAAATATTGTAACAAAACAGCATAGTTTCGAACTATAGCTTGCACAGCAAAATGCCTCGACAGCCATCACACTTCATTTAAAGGTCTGAATGCCACTGAATCATGCTCTAAGGTATCAGTGATTTCTTGAAATTTAACTCTTTTCGAAATAGATCTACTAAACATCGAGTACACAGTTCTGATAAGAGTTTCAATGTCTTGCATCAGTTTGACTTCCTTCCATGTATCAGTTATTCCTAAATCTTCACGATGTGCTACACAGTGTTGCTGAGTTAGGTGTGGGATTTCTTTTTTCAACTGTGCTGCTACTCCATTTTTTCTTCCTAACATAAGAGGCTCCGTCCGATGTAAACATAACCATCTTCCTTAAATCAAGTTTGTTTGCTGTATAAACATTTGATGGCAGATACGATTAAAGCAGCATTGCAATGTTCTAATCGCAAAATGCCACCAAACGATACTTTGTAATCCAAAGCATTGCTAGGCCGATACTTAAAGTAAAGTATTAAGCATTTGGTCAAAGATATGTCAGTGCTTTCATCAACGGTTAAAGTGTGGGACAATGCCAAATAAATTTCTTGCATTATATCATTTTGAACAACGCTGTTGATGACTTCAAGAAATTCAAATGCGTAATTTTTACTTCTCCAACTATCTGGCAGCTTTACAAATTTGGCCATGTGTTCATTTATATCTGTAACAGCTAGCACTGAGGAGTTCAATTTGATGGCTAGCAAGACGCTATCAATCAGGACCTTTATCTCATCTGGATTTGAACGCTTCCGTTCTACAACGATTTGCCTCCTTTGCTTTTCTTCTGGAGTCTCTAGTAACAGGGTCTTCAACCCACCGCGAAATAGTGGATTCATATTTTTAGGTTTTGTTACACTGTCAATGTGAGATTTACTTACTAGATGTCTTTTGAGGAAATCCAGTTTCCAGACCTCGTTCCAACTTTTACCCGTAGAAAACTCTCCTACAGCTTTCGCTTCAGCACAGATCAAACAAATGCCTCCTTTATCTTCATCATACAAAAAAAAATTCATGCAGGGCTACACAAGTTAGGACGTGTGACTTCACAGTATTAGTTTCAACAGTCTCATCTAGCCATTCGGATTTAAATGATGTAACTGTTCTCTTGTGTTTAACACCTTTACTCATTTCGGTTTTTATGCATTCAAATCTTATTATCTTAATTGTAATTAACTTAAATATTATCAACTTATTTAAACTTAACCAGTTGACACTATCTTTTTCTAATGTTCTTTATAAATGATTTATATTACCACATGGCGTCATATACACTCAGTCATCTAGATGCTGATGCAGAGCATAGATTCTTGTACGTGTGTGTATTGTGTAGCCTAGCAATGCTAGCATCTCTCCCATCCACATTGTGTCGATGTACCCTGAACCGCTGCAGCTATGCCATGGCCATTGGAGGTTGGGAGTATGAACTCTCCCTGACCTCATCCCATTAATGACCTAGCAGGCTAGCAGTCAGTTCTAAGTAACAGGTGGCATCCTGGCCTCTGTCAGAGAGCCGCATCAGAATGTGCACTTAGGCCTAAATTCACTGGGGTTACAGAAACTTTGGAGCAAATGTTTAAACCAATACTATGGACTGTGTAGAGATGAGTCAGAGATCTCTTAACCCACAGAGTGGCACGGACATTATGAAGTGTATGTTAGGTGTCTCCCATCATTGCTGTGCAAGTATAATGATTTTAAGCCTAATAATTTGCCTAGTTTTTGGAAAAACTCTAGGATTAAAAACTCTGTGCACTAAACTTTGTACCATGTGTGCGACCTTCACGGGCCATGTGCGCGCGCACAGCTTAGAGGGATCACTGGATGCAGCATCTCCAACAGAAATGGGACAGAAGGACCAAACAGGTTTCACAGGAGCACGGCAGAGAATGAAGGAGTTCCAATCACCGGTGCCATTCCCATTCCAGCCGATCGAAAGCTTGATGCAAGAAAACCGAAGACCATGCCAAAGAGAAAAGCACAGGAAGTGCATTGCTAACAGAAGTGTGAGTCCTGAGCAGCCATTCTATGGAGGAAATCCTCAAGTATCAAATGATGCAAACAGAGAAATAGTCCCAGTTATATTGGGTGCCAGTGCTCTGATCGAGACCCGTTGCCCGTACAAATTACACGCTAAATGCCAGGTGGCCACTCTCTCTGGCATAAATAATGCAAATGTTAAGAAGGGCATTAGCAGAGTCCAAGAATATACCCTGGCTTACAAGTGAGAACATAAGACGTGCCATGCTGGGTCAGACCAAGGTCCACTGAGACCAGCAGCCTAGCTCTGAGAGTGGCCAGTCCGGCACTCGTTCCTGTCAAGGCATGTACAAGATTAGCCCAGCTGGAGACATTACCCCATGATCAAGTTCCTATTGCACACAGATATAACAGAAACGTTCCTCAGTCCAGTGGGTCAGTGGCAAGTGTAGCCTGTGTTACGACTGTCGCTGCCCGACGTCTCCACTCCGCCCTCCTTATCTCTCTGGCAACTCCTCTCGCGGTTGACGCACGTTTGTTTGGCTGCCGCGGCGTCTGCCTGCCGTCCTTTCCGGCGTCCCCAGTCCTTCTTGGTTGCTGCCTCCCGCCATGCTGTCCAGCTGCCTTAGGGTGCACGCGCCGCTTGGCCCTGCTCCAAATACTTTCTTTGGCGCGAACCTCAGGGGCATCCCCCTGTGATGACGTCACGCATCCCGGATACAAAAGGCCTACACTACTGCTAGCTAATCGAGTTAGCAACAGATATTCGTACTGGTGAACTCCTTACGGATGGGATTCGCTCTCCGTACCTAGCTACTCTGCCTCTCCATTATTGGACTTACTCTATTTGGGGTACCCGCTCCTCGGGGGCCTCTCTCTTCTCTTTCAGGTCGCTGTCTGGAACAGGTACTCGCTCCTCAAGGGCCCATGTTCCCGGACTTGCTGCCTGGACTTCACTTCTGCCTGGAAGATACCGCTGCCTACACCATCAGTGAGTTACCTTCTACTCCTCTCAGAGCTGTTCCCTGGAACCAGGTACTCGCTCCTCGAGGGCCTGCCTTTACTTCAGCAACTGTGTTCCTTACCGAGAGAAACAGCTGTCACAGCCATTGTGGGATCGCTGTTCCAGAGCCCTGAGGGACTACACGCCCAGCTGGGCTTCATCTCTGCTCATTACTGCCACCTCTGGTGGCTCCTCAATACTGTTAATAAAAGATCTATCTGTGCTGTATGTCCTAAGCTGAGCCTGACCTGTGGCCCCTCACGGGACTTCCCCCCCGTGGGCGTGGTCAGCAGCCCCAGTGTCCAAGGGTCCATCCAAAACCTTACAAACAATAACAGATTGCTAACTCCCTGGATCCGGCACAGCTCAATGCCCTGCAGGCCATTCCGGGCCTGGCCCTGCACATTTCTGAACAGCAAGACGCATTGGAGAAACTCACTTCTGCGTTTCATCAGCTGCACACACTGAAGACCCAAGGCACTAATTCCAGCAATGAAGGTCAGTTACATGAAGTAACTTTAAAGACTGCTGTACCACTGGCTGCTCCAGTTCGTTTCTCAGGAGAGATTCAGAAGACCAGGGGCTTTTTAAACCAGTGCTGCATGCATTTTGCATTACAGCCGTCTCAGTTCCCCACAGCTTTTTCCAAGACTACTTACATTCTATCTTCTCTTGATGGAAGGGCCTTGTCTTAGGCCTTTACACTGTGGGAACGCAAGCATCCTATTTTGCAGGACATAGATGGATTTTTGGACTTATTTAAATCCGTTTTCGATGATCCTGCTCGAGTTACCGTCGCTGGTTCTGCTGTGGTGGACCTGAAGCAAGGCAACCAGCCACTGGCTGATTTTGCAATAGAGTTTAAGACTCTTGCTACAAAACTCTGCTGGGACCCCCAAATGCCTGAAGACCCTCTTCTTCAGAGGCCTGGATACTCACTTGAAAGATGAGCTGGCCGCTCGTGAAACACCTGACTCGCTGGATGAACTAGTGGCTTTGGCTACTAGGATCGATCACCGGCTTCGTGATAAGGTGAAAGAGCTCCGGCCTAATAGAGGACTTGGTCAGAAGGAGGCTAGCGCTAAACCTGCACCTCGGATGGTTCCAGCAATTCCTGCTGCCAGTGGACATGAACCGATGAACTTGGTCGCAGACTTTTGACTTCCAAAGAGAGAAGACTTCGGAAGAGGCATGGTCTATGCATGTTTTATTTTATTTAAAAAAATTTTCTATACCGTCGTTAAGTTAAATACCACCACAACGGTTTACAGAAGGGCACGATAAAGAGAAATATGGGTGGTATAGATTACGAATTACTCGTGTGCCATCATAGTACGGTAACAATTTAAAATAATAAACTAGGTGTGTAAGTTAAGCCTGATTGTTAGGAACAAATTAGGCAGTTTGATTTTAACATTAATATGCTTATGTAGGTTACTAAAAACTTCTAGCTTGGACAGACTGGTCACGATGTCCCAACATGCCCAATTCGTCCAGGAAACAGACAGGCCTAAGTCCTGCAGGAGGACTGTTTTTAGGCCTTACTACGACCTGTCCTTCACTCTCTCTCCCAGTCTCCTTGATCTGCGGACTGTCTACGGTTAAAACTCTTGCCCTGCTGGATTCAGGGGCAGGAGGCAACTTTATTCTTCAATGCCTAGTGGAACATCTGAGGATTCCCCTCGTCACCTTGAAGATTCCACTACTCCTGTCCTTCATCCATGTAGAGCCCTTACCGGGAGACGTGACTTGCCAAACTGTACCGGTAACTCTCTGCACCAGAGCTCTCCATATTGAATCAATTCCCTTCTTTGTGTTAGAGAAGGCCATGCACCCTATCGTCCTGGGGTTACCCTGGTTGCAGTCGCACCAACCCCAATTTGACTGGGCATCCTTGGAACTCTCCCGCTGGGGCCCAGGTTGTCATGGGAAGGGCCTTAAGGAGATTGCTTCTGTCATCTGCATGCCTACTACTCCAGTGATGCCGGGACTGCCGCCCCAATACGCATCCTTTAGTGATGTGTTTTCCAAAGAAGCTGCTGACATCCTTCCTCCACATAGATCCTATGACTGTGCCATAAGACTGAAACCCAATACTGAACCTCCTAAAGGACGTGTCTATCCACTCTCAGCAATTGAGAACAAGGCGATGTCCGAAAACAGAGGAGAATTTACAGAAGTGGTTTATTAGACCATCGAAGTCTCCAGCCGGCGCAGGCTTCTTCTTTGTGGGGAAGAAGGACGGTACCCTACGTCCTTGTATCGATTACCGAGGTCTGAACGAGATCATGATTAAAGACCGCTACCCCTGCCTTTAATCTCAGAGCTGTTTGACCAGCTTCAGGGGGCCAAAATATTCTCAAAACTTGACCTGAAGGGGGCCTACAACTTAGTTCGCATTCGTAGTGGCGACGAATGGAAAACAGCTCGAGACGGCCATTTTGAGTACTTAGTTATGCCCTTTGGCCTGTGCAATGCACCCGCTATATTTCAAAACATGATGAACAACATCCTGCGGGACCTGCTGTACAAGAGTGTCGTGGTATACCTGGATGATATCCTGATATTTTCCCAGGATTTGCCCACTCATCTAGAGGATGTCAAGCAAGTACTACACCGACTCTATGCCAAACTCTCCAAGTGCGAATTTCATAAAGAATCAGTGCCTTTTCTTGGCTATATTGTGCCTAAAGATGGCTTCCAGATGGACCCTCAAAAGCTTGAGAGTATCAAAAATTGGTCCCAACCTACCAGCCTGAAGGCCCTGAGACGATTCCTGGGGTTTACCAACTATTATAGAAGCTTTATAAAGAACTACTCTTCTTTAACAGTACCCTTGACTGCAATGACCCGCAAGAGTGCCAACGCTTCAAAATGGTCTGCAGAGGCCATTTCCGCATTTGAGAAACTAAAGACTGCCTTTTCCATGGAACCATGCTTGCGGCATCCTGACCCCAACAAGCCCTTTATCATAGAAGTTGACACTTCAGATGTCTGCCTGGGGGCTGTATTGAGCCAGACTGGAGACTCTAAAGCCTTACGTCCCTGCTCCTTCTCACAACGTTTCTCCCCGGCAGAGAAAAACTATGGAATCGGCAATAAAGAGCTCTTGGCAATAAAGCCTGCATTCGAGGAATGGCGGCCTTGGCTCAAAGGCGCTCAACATCAAATAACCGTATTCACGGACCACAAAAATCTAGAGTAACTCTGCCATGTGCAACGTTAACCACAGACAAGCTAGATGGTCCTTATTTTTCAATCGTTTTGACTTTGTGCTCAAACATCGCCCTGGAGATAGAAATACCAGAGCTGATGCCTTGTCATGCTCCTTTCTCTCGGAGGATGTGCCTGAAGAACCTCAGCACATAATTGACCCGAAGAAAGTAATCTTGGTGACTACACATTCTGTGCCCGCTGTTAAGACCATTGTGCCTAAACACCTCAGGAAGAAAGTGCTCTTTTGGGCGCACAATTCCAAGCTGGCTGGCCATCCTGGTCAACGCCGTACCCTGCTCAAGATCCAGAAGTTTTATTGGTGGCCTTCTATCAAGAAGGATACCCTATCCTACGTGGCATCCTGTACCAACTGTGCCAAAAACAAACCTGCTTCTGGCCAACCGTGGGGATTGTTGCAACCACTGCCATTTCCGGAACAGCCCTGGTCACACATCGCTACTGATTTTGTAGTCGATTTACCCCCCTTCTGGAGGAATGAATACCATCTGGGTAACAGTCGATCGCTTCAGCAAGATGGCCCATTTCGTGGTGCTGCCTGGCTTACCTTCAGCCTTGGAGCTGGTGAAGCTCTTCATATCGTACATTTTTCACCTTCATGGCCTACCAAGACACATTGTCTCAGACCAAGGATCTCAATTCACAGCAAGATTCTGGAGGGCCTTATGCAAGTTATTTGACATCTCTCTAGACTACACTTCAGCCTATCATCCGCAATCAAATGGCCAAACAGAACGGATGAATAGAACCTTAAAGCAGTTCATTCGAGCCTATGTGAGTTGCCGTCAGAATAACTGGGCTGAACTGTTACCTTGGGCTGAATTCGCCATCAACTCTCATCCAGCAACATCAACTGGATCGACACCTTTTGAAGTGGTATGTGGATGCTCTCCAACACCGCCACTTCCACTGAAGCTCTCAGTGATGTCCCCAGCAGCTCAATCTACTGATGATAAAATCCATAACCTGTGGACTCAGATGAAAGAAATGCTAGTTAAAGCGAGTGACCACGCTAAGACGTTCTATGACACTCACCATACTCAAGTGCCTGTCTTCAAACCCGGTGACAAAGTCTGGTTATCTGCCAAACATCTCAGGCTGAAATTACCCTCCACTTGGTTCGCTCCTCGCTACGTTGGCCCATTTCCAATCTTCCAACATCTTGGCAAAATCACCTACAGTCTGAATTTACCACCCGGACTAAACATCCACAATGCTTTTCACGTTTCACTCTTGAAACCTCTCATACTCAGTGAATTCTCTTTCAAGACTCAGGAACCACCTGCCATCAATGCAGAATATGACCTAGATTGCAAGGTCGAAGAGATTCTTTATGTCCGAAGACGAGGCAAAACACTTGAATACCGCCTTTCTTGGGAGGGTTTCGGCCCCGAAGAAAACTCTTGGGAGCCTCAGGCTAACATCCTTGATAAAGAGATGCTCCATCAATTTCATCTCGCGCATCCTTCAAAACCTAAACCTGGTACCCGCAGATGAGACTGCCCTTTGAAGGGGGTACTGTTACGACTGTCGCTGCCCGACGTCTCCACTCCGCCCTCCTTACCTCTCTGGCGACTCCTCCCGCAGTTGGACGTTTGGCTGCTGCAACGTCTGCCTGCCGTCCTCTCCGGCGTCCCCAGTCCAGCTTGGGCGCTGCCTCCTGCCATGCCGTCCAGCTACCTTAGGGCGCGCGCACCTCGCGGCCCTGCTTCAAATACTTTCTTTGGCGTGAACCTCAAGGGCGTCCCCCTGTGATGACGTCACGCATCCCGGATACAAAAGGCCTACACTACTGCTAGTTAATCGAGTTAGCAACAGGTATTCGTACTGGTGAACTCCTTACGGATGGGATTCGCTCTCCAGACCTAGCTACTCTGCCTCTCCATTACTGGACTTACTCTATTTGGGGTACCCGCTCCTCGGGGGCCTCTCTCTTCTCTTTCAGGTTGCTGTCTGGAACCGGTACTCGCTCCTCGAGGGCCCATGTTCCCGGACTCGCTGCCTGCACTTCACTTCTGTCTGGAAGATACTGCTGCCTACACCATCAGTGAGTTACCATCTACTCCTCTCAGAGCTGTTCCCTGGAACCAGGTACTCGCTCCTCGAGGGCCTGCCTTTACTTCAGCAACTGTGTTCCTTACCGAGAGAAACCGCAGTGTGAGTACTCAACCAACGAGGCTCTATTCCAGAACCCTGCATATACTTCATTGTTCTCACTATCTCAGTTTCTCTTCACTACAGCACAGCCATCGTGGGATTGCTGTTCCAGAGCCCTGAGGGACTACAAGCCCAGCCGGGCTTCATCTCTGCTCATTACTGCCACCTCTGGTGGCTCCTCAATACTGTTAATAAAAGATCTATCTGTGTTGTGTGTCCTAAGCTGAGCCTGACCTGGAGCCCCCTCACGGGATTTCCCCCCGTGGATGTGGTCAGCAGCCACAGTGTCCAAGGGTCCATCCAAAACCTTACAAACAATAACAGCATGCTGTCATGCAGAGGGATCCTGCAGCCTGAGGCAGTTGGCAGCACTCACAGCACTGAGAGGAGTCAGTGTCAGGGCCGGTGCTAACGTTTTTGCTGCTCGCCCCCCCTCTCCCCGGCATCATTCAATCTCTGTCCTGGGTCTATCAAAAAAAGCCCAGCTCCTTCCAGCAATCTATTTACTAAGCATTTTTCCCATAGACACCTAATAGGAGAAAACCTTTAGTAAATAACGCCCTATATTTAAAAAAAAACTGACACCCCCCCAAATGGAACCCATTGTCAAGGGAAGGGTATTAGGTACCCTAAGCAAACCTTACAGCCTTACACACACACATACACACACTCTACAGACGCACACCACAATTCAATTATGCATTTATAATAGATTTTACTGAAAAAAGAACATTCAAAAGTACAGCCTTCTGAGGCAAAATATCACTTACAACATGCATATTATATGTACATGCACTGCTGTGCTGCCAACCAGAAAATCCTGCAAAAAAGGCATTTGGAGCTCCTATGGAATTATATTTTTGTAATATAGTAAAACTCCCATACCAAAGCAACCTTAACTGCCAGCACTCAAAACAGTAACAACCTTATCTATGAAAAGGCAACACTGCACATATTACACCAGGCCCTAGAACACCAATACACTTCCTATTAGGAAAACAGAACAAATCAAACTGCTATAGATCCATACAGATAAGTTATAGAGTAGCAGAATACCCCACCTCGGTCACACATGGAGAACACAGACAGACCCTGACCAAATACAGACTAAAGAGACCAGAAAATATAAATAGAAGCATGTAGAGAAGAATTGAACTGGAACCCACAACAAGCCAGCCTCAATAAGCAGAGCAACAAAGGACAAACAGAAACATTACCATTCTTCATAAAACATTTAATAAAATCAAGAAATCAACATTCATAATAGTAAAATCATAGTCAAAAAAGAATAAATATTTCAAACCAGTTTAATAGAATAACCAACATTTCCCAAACACCAATAAAATATTTCAAAACATCTGATGAATAAAAAAATCCAATAATTAAAATATGTTCTAATAATTCCCACAAAAAACAATAAAATATTTCAAAACAGTAGAAATCACACCCAATTAAAACTAATAAGGATTAAAAAATCTCCTGCTCTCCAATCCTGGGATCTTTTGATTTCCAGTCACCTTGAGATTGTCGTGGATTGGGGAGGTAGGGCCACACAAACTTTATCTTCACACACACACACACATTCATTCTCTCACACACTCCATCTCTTATATACATGCCTATGCTCTTACCTACATTTGCTCTCTTTCCCTCACAGACACATTGTGTGTGTGTGTGTGTGTGTGTGTGTGTGTGTGAGTGAGCATGCCTATGAGAACCTGTGTGTGATACTAAGGCACTCACAGGCACACACACAGGCTCTCTCACACACACACACACACACATGTTCTCACACAGACACCCACACATACACATGAACACAAGCTCTAACAGACATACACTCAAGCTCTCACAGACCCAAAAACATACTCATGCACACAAGTTCTGACACATACAAGCTTTCACAGACACATACATATGAACACAAACTGACAGACACTCAAGCTCTCACACAAACACACGCATGAACACAAGCTTTGACACACACATACTCAAACTTGCACACAGACATGCACACAGGTTCTCTCACACACACTCACAGAGCTTTCTTTCTCCAGGCCACAGAGGGATGGGCTCCACCGTGGCCCCCTCCATCCTCTTCCTCTTCACTTCAGGCCATGGTCGGATGTGCTCCACCACAGCCCCGCAGGCTACTCTTTCTTTGGCTCCACCAGCCTTTCTGCGAAGGGGAGGGAGTCGCAAAGCTGTGCACACATGTGCAGCTAAATGGGGAAACTGCCGCAGCCTTTCTTCATCTTTGGCCGCCAGCAGGTTGACTTCCGCCGGTAGCTTGCCTCTCCACAAACTTTTCTCCCCTGCTGCTACCACCTTCTCAGGTGTGCCGCCCCATGCAAATGCATGGTGTGCACACCAGGTTGCACCTGGCCTGGTTGCAGTCAGTGCTGGATTTAGGCACAAGCTAAAGCTTGAGGCATTTAATACAAAATGAATGATTAAAGTTAAAATTTCCTAGCGTGTAGCCAGATGGACTCAGGTCCAATGAGTTGTGCTCCCCTGCCAGCAGATGGAGATGAAGTCAGGTTTCAAAGCTGACATCACCCTAGAAACACCTCTGCAGTGACCTCAGCCTTTCAGCCTTTCAGTATTTCTCAGTCTCCAGCACATGTGGATGTGCTTTCCCTATGGGGATCGCTGTAGCTTTTGGAAGAAAAAATTATACTTTTAAATTGGAGAAAAGATTGAGCCCAGCTCTCCTGTGGTGATACCTAGTGGTCCCTCCCCCAGTTGAGAATTCCTGAGGTGATTTCCGAGATCCCTCAAAGGTTTGCCTTGGTCTGGTAGCCGGTTCCCAGCATGGACTTTGCTGCTGAAGCAGCTGAAAAGCAGTGGGTGCAGGAAGCTGAATGCGGTGGTGAAGGCCAAAGCCCTCTCCCCCTGCAGCTGGAGACTGTCTCTATACTCAGCCGGTAAGCGCTGAGCCCAGGTAAGTATAAAAAAAAAAAAAAAAAAGAAGATTTACCTTCAGAGAAGAGGGGTTTCAGTAAGACTTCCTCCGGTCTCCTAGCTCAGCGCGCTGTACCGATGTCGTTCCTGATCGGGTAAGGAGAAGTGGGCATACAAGCGGATTGAAGGTCCCCCCCCCCGGGTAGGCTAGGCCCCACTTTAAGCTTGGTTGGCACACCGCGTGGTAGGCCAAGGTGGTGCTTCAGCTCTGTGCAGGTGCCACTCGCATAATGTCATGCGTGTGCTTATACACACAATAAAGTAAGGACAAGATACAGGAAAAGCCGGGCGCATGGGCTGTGCATGTGCCTCGCCGTGCCCCATCTAGGCACTCAATTTGTGTGCATACATTTTTAAGTGCGAGCCGACTGAATGCACAGTTACCGCCGCCAATGGCACCAGTAGCCAAGAAACCAGTCCTCTCTGAACTGCTTGTCATATTAAGGCTTCTCAGTCTGACCTGGATTCCAACTTGTGTCAGCACTGTGAGGAAGCCCAAGGGGATTTGGCCTTCCCGGACTTTGCTGAGCCCAGCCCCTCCCATTCAGATGATGGATTGGCAGCCTTAACTGGAAGTACTCTGGATCTGAGTAACCCCTTGGCTGGGTCTTCCATAGGAGAGGGAAACTCAGCTGGGCCCACCCCAGTTCCCCCTGGGCAAGGCATGGACCTGGCAGACTTTTCTTGAGTGTAATTTTTCCAGGGACTACAGGCCTTTGTACAGGTGCAGTCTACTTCCTCACTTGCTCCTGTCCAGACGGAATACCAGCCAGCCCCCTCTCCCTCTCCCATTCCTGTTGACAAACCTCAAGGCATGCCCCCACCTGACCAAGGGTATCCCTCACGGGGACACCGATGGCACAAACAAAGAGCAAAATCCCTTGGAAGAAGGGAAAATTCCCCTGGGATTAGAACTGTATTGAACCATGTTACGGTTCTTTCATAGAGATGAATTGCCAGCCTTGGTTTCCCAGACCCTGAAAACGCTGGGAATTCCTGGAGTGGAATCTATGACGGAACCAAAGAAGAATCCCATTCTGATTTCCTTGCACAAAGCCTCTTGCTACTTCCCAGTACTAGAAGCCATCCAGGAGATGATTGAACTGGAATGGGATGCCCCAGAAGCAAGTTTTAAAGGGGGCCAGGCATGAGAAGCACTATACCCGCTGGATCCAGCACTAAGAGAACATTTGTGCTTCCCTAAAGTGGATGCACTGGTCTGCGCTGTCTCTAAGTGAACAACTATTCCAGTGGAGGGAGGAGCGGCCTTAAAGGATGTGCACGATAGATGGTTGTGGTCTATCCTTAAACAAGCCTTTAACTCAGTAGCAATGACCTTACAGATTGCTTCTTGCTGTGCCCTGGTAATGTGTTCATGTCTACTTCTCTCTCAGGAGGTGGATGACTATGGTGTGAACCCCAGAGCAGCTATGGAACCCGCCGCCACCTTTTTAGCAGATGCGGGCTCAGATTTAATCTGTACTTCACCCAGAGGAGTGGCCTCAGTGGTAGTAGCCAGAAGACAGCTATGGCTGCGAAATTGGTCAGCCGATACAACCTCCAAGGCCAACCTTACGAAGATGCTCTTTAAAAGGATCACGTCTATTCGAAAACGAACTGGAAAAACTGGCCAGTAAATGGGGCAAATCTCCGGTCCCCTGGCTATCGGAAAGAGGAAGCAGTTGCAGCGCCCCTCCCTATGAGGGGCTGGTCTAGGGGCTCTCAATGTTTCTGCCCCTACAGAAACTTGACATTTCAGAAGTTTCTTTGGAAGAACTCAGTCCTTTCATAGTCGACAACCCAAAAGAGAGGGGCAGGTTTGGGTTCAGGATTGTCCCAAACTTCCCAATGAAATTTTACTGACCCATCTTTAGAACAAGGAGATAGGGGGTCAACTGATCTCTTTTACCAAAGGTGGGTCGAGATCACTTCAGACAAGTGGGTACTGAAAGTCATATGAGAAGGATATGCGCTGAAATTTTGCAGCACTCCTCCGGACATATTCAGGATATCTCCTTGCCACTCCCAGAACAAAAAAGCAGGCAGTGGAGATGACTCTTTTAAGGCTCCTCAGGATAAGGCCTGTAATCCCAGTACCTATGATCCAGGAAAATATGGGATGTTATTCCATCTATTTCATCGTACCCAAGAAGGAAGGTTCCTTTCGCCCCATCTTGGACCTCAAGAATGTGAACTGTCATCTACGAGTGAGTCATTTCCGCATGGAAACCTTATGCTCCATGATAATGGCCGTACAACTGGGAGAGTTCCTAACCTCCCTGGACCAGAGGCCTACCTACATATTCCAATTCATCAAGAACACCAACGTTTCCTATGCTTTGCCATTATCAGTTCCGGGCACTGCCCTTTGGCCTAGCCACCGCTCCAAGAACATTTTCCAAGATTATGGTGGTCATTGTGGCAGCGTTGAGATGAGAAGGAATCCTGGTACACCCATACTTGGACAACTAGATGATCCGGACCAAGTCCATGGAATAAAGTCTCCAGGTGACCAATAGGGTGACAACCTTGCTTCAGGAACTCGATTGGGTTGTAAACCTGGACAAGAGCAGTCTCAAGCCTTCCCAGTCATTGAATATCTGGAAGTCTGGTTCGATACAGAGCAGAGCAAGGTCTTCCTTCTGACCAAAAGGATAAGAAAGTCAATGTCCCAAGTGTGTCAGTTGATGAGCATGATATGCCCGACAGTGTGGAGCTATCTCTAAGTTCTCGGTTTGATGGCGGCAACCCTTGAAGTAGTGCCATGGGCGAGGGCACACATGCGACCACTTCAACACTCACTACTGTCACGTTGGAACCTGCAGTCTCAAGACTATTCGATTCGGCTCCACTTACCAATGGGAGTCTGCTCTCACCTCAAGTGGTGGTTGCAGGAGGCTCATCTGAGAAGGGGGCTGACCCTGTCCTCCTCGAACTGGCTGGTTCTTAGAATGGATGCTAGTTTCTGGGGCTGGGGAGCTGGGGCTGGGGAACTCACAGCCCAGGGACATTGGACAGAGGAAGAAGCCCTCTGGAACATCAATCGCCTTGAAGACTGGGCAATGAGGCTGACGTGCTTGCAATTCAGCCACAGACTCCAGGTCAAGAGGTCCGCATAATGTCAGACAACGCAACAATGGTAGCCTACATCAACCACCAGGGAGGAACCAAGAGACAGCAGGTGTCTCTGGAAATAGACCTCCTTATGAAATGGGCAGAAATACATCTACAGACGATCTCAGCCTCACACATCGCAGGAAAAGACATCATCAGAGCAGAATTTCTAAACAGGGTGTTGCGACCATCACTGCCCGACGTCTCCACTATGCCCACCTTACCTCTTTGGCGACTCCCTCTTTGCCTGTTGGAAGTTTGGCTGCCGTTCTCCTCTGGCATCCCTGGACCGGCTAGACGCTGCACTCCGCCATGTTTCCCAGCAGCCTAAGGGCGCGGCCCCAACTCAAGTACCAGTAGCAGCGCGAACCTCAGGGGTGTCCCCCTGAGGTGACATCATCTCCACCGGATATTTAAGATCTCTGAAATCGCTAACTAATCGAGTTAGCAAGGAATGGAATGGATTCCAACAGAATGGTTTCTTATGCTCCTAGCTGCTCTGCCTCCTTGGACTTCCAGGGGTACCCGCTCCTTGGGGGCCTCATTTCTCTTTGCTTTTCAGATCGCAGTCTGGAACCGGTACTCGCTCCTCGAGGGCCCACGTACCTGGACTTGCTATTGAATACCACTTCTGCCAGGAAGTCATCGCTGCCTACAACACCAGTGAGTTACCATATCTCTCTCAGAGCTTTCCCTGGAACCAGGTACTCGCTCCTCGAGGGCCTACTTCTTTTCTGCTCCTGGGCTGCTTCTAAGAGACTATTGTGTGAGTGTTACCATCAAGGTTCTGTTCCTGAACTCTGCATACCCTGCCTACTCACTATATTCAGTTTCTCTACAGTTCAGTCATCCAGGATCACTGTTCCAGTATCTGAGGGACTACAGCTCAGCCGGGCGTTCCAGCTCATTACTGCCACCTCTGATGGTTCCATATACTGTCTAATAAAAGAACTAGTGTGTGTCTGTCTCCATACTCTGAGCCTGACCAGTGGTCCCTCTCAGGATCTTCCCCCGGGGGCGTGGTCATCTGCCACCAACCCAAAGATCCACCCACAACTACCTCAAACACCAACACAGGGAGAGTCTAGATCCAGGAGAGTGGGTGTTGTCAACCGAAGCCTTTCAACTGATAGCTCACTGGAGCCTCCCGTCCATCAACCTGCTGAATGCGAAGGTTCCCTGATTCTTCAGTCGCAGAAGAGATCTGTGGTCCCTGGGGATCAATGCTCTCGTTCAGAACTGGCCGGAAGAAGAGTTGCTATACGCCTTCCCTTCATGGCTCCTGCTGGGCAGGATCATTTACAGAATCGAGCACCATAGAGGATTAGTCCTACTAGTAGCTCCAGATTGGCCCAGGCGTTCATGGTATGTGGACATTCAGAGACTCTTGGTGGCGAACCCCCTGTGCCTCCCACCACACAGGGACCTGCTACAGCAGGGATTGGTCCTTCAAGAGGATCAGACTCAATTCTGTCTTACGCTCTAGCCCTTGAGAGGGCTCGTCTGACGAAGTGAGGATATACTGCTGTGGTAACTGCCACCTTACTCTGCGTTCGGAAGTTCTCTATGTCCCTAGTGTATGTGCAGGTCTGTAGAGTATTTGAGGCCTGGTGTGAGGAACATGGTGTCTCTCCTCAGGTGGTCAGAATCCCACTTATTCTGGAATTTTTGCAGAATGGCTTGAATAAAGGTTTGACCTTTACTCCTTGAAAGTGCAGGTAGCAGCTCTCTCCTGTTTCGGGGTGAGGTGAACGGAACCTCCATTTCGGATAATCTGGATGTGGCCCATTTCTGAAAGAGGAGAAGCACCTTCAGCCACCCCTACGGTGGCCAGTTCCCTTGTGAAATCTTAATCTAGTATTGGAGTTTTTGGCAGGGCCCTCCTTTCAGCCACTACTCGGTCTTTCCTTGTGTTTATTAACCTTGAAAACGGTGTTCCTGGTGGCTATATGCTCAGCACGTCACATCTCTGAACTGCAGGCATTGTTGTGTCGGGAACCGTTTCTCCAGATGACTCCAGGAACATTACAGCTTCGTACCGTACCATCTTTCTTGCCCAAGGTAGTCTCAGAGTTTCATTTGAATCAGTCCATTTCATTGCCTTCCTTAGATAAGCACAGGGATGTGGAAGAATACCGCCCCCTCTGTCATTTGAATGTCAGTAGACTTTTGGTGCGGTATCTGGAAATTTCAGAACCAGTCCGAAAGACAGACCGCCTGTTTGTCCTTCACGGTGGATGGAAGCAGGGTGAAGCAGGTTTGCAGGCTACCATAGCTTGTTGGATTAAGGAGGTGGTAACAGGAGCCTATGTGGAGGCAGGAAACCCATTACCTTTTCAGGTTAAAGCTCATTCCACTAGGGCTCAGGCTATCTCATGGATGGAAGTTAGACTGCTGTCCTCCGTTGATATCTGTCGAGCAGCGACGTGGTCCTCCTTGCACACCTTCTCTAAGTTCTATCGCCTGGACATTCAGGCCTGAGAGGATGTAGCCTTTGCAAGGGTGGTATTAACCAGGGCACGGGCAGCCTCCTGCCCCGATCGGGAGCAGCTTTTGTACATCCGATTGGTCCTGAGTCCATCTGGCTACACACTAGGAAATGGAGACATTACTTACCTGATAATTTCGTTTTCCTTAGTGTAGACAGATGGTCGCAGCATCCCACCCACAGCTGCCCATGAATGGTGCCAAGGATTCACCCGTGGAGTGGATATCTATTCCAAGAGATTACGGGTAAGCAGGCATCCAGTCCCTAGAACATGGTATCTGTATTGTTACTGGGGTTCAGTGTGTGTTTGGTTGAGTATAGTTATGGTTATCCAATTTAATCGTTTTTTCAATAGTATGTCTACAATGACTTCTGAAGAGAATACTGAAGGGCTGAGGTCACTGCAGGGGTGCATCTAGGGTGACGTCAGTTTTGAAACCTGACTCAGTCTCCATCTGCTGGCAGGGGAATATAAACCCATTGGTCCTAAGCCCATCTGTCTACATTAAGGAAAACGAAATTATCAGGTAAGTCATTTCTCCATTTTACATTGTTTTTGGTAATACTCTGGAACCCCTGAAACTGGATGCAGCTTCGGGCCTCAGCAAGTCTTCATCCAGCCAATGAAGACATCTACTATCTGGATACAGGACCCACTATTACAGCGTTCTGGATGGAGCCTGGGTTCAGGGACCTGGACTGAAAACAATTGCTGCAATGATTAAACTTGGTACAACAAGAGGGGTGGGGGGAGAGGATGATATAAAATAAGGTGAAAAATCCCCATATAGTTGCAAATATCAGTTTGGCCTGAGCAGGAAGCCCAATGGAGCAGATGGAAAGAGGACAGGCTAACCCTCACCCCAGCCCCCTCCAAAAAAATAATTCCCTAACCTACCTTAATGGCAAAGAACCCATAGGACACACTCATTGTAGTTGCACATGGTCCAAACAGAAGAGCTTCCGAGTGACCGGTTCCTGGAAGAGAGGCCCAGTGGCGTAGCCAGAATTGATTTTTTGGGTGGGCACAAGGTTAACATGGGTGGGCTGTAGGCATGCAGGTCTACTAGTTGTTTTTTTTACTGATAAATAATGCCAAATTATGCAGCATAGCATTCACATCTACGCCTAAGTATGAGGTTTACTTAATGATACAAACATAATTCACGGTGATTTGTGGTACTTTAGCCTTCTTATTATTACGATTTTATACACGGCTCCTACCTGTCCATAAATTTTGAGAGAGCGGTTGTGTTGCTTATATTTAAATTGCTAACATCTCAAAATATAGATATATATTTTTACCTTTGTTGTCTGATCTTTGTATTTTTCTAATCAGTTGGTCCTGGTCTCTTTTTCCCATTTTTTCCCTTATAGCTCATTTCCTAATTCCTTTTCAGTGTCTTTCTTCTATTACTGTCTTCTTCCCTTCCACACACACACACACACACACACACACACACACACACACACACACACACTCACACACACACACACGCTTTCTCTCACAGACTCCCTCTCACACACTCAAGCTCTCACTCTCATATGCTCTCCCCCCCCCCACAAGCTCACATTCAAGTTCTCACTTTCTCACCCCTCCCCAGGCTTATATTCTTATGCACACACAGACGCACATCCAGGCACCCATTCTCACCCACACACATAAACCCAGACTCCCATTCTCACCCACAAACCCATGCTCCCAGTCTCACCCACACATATTCAAGCTCCCATTCTCACCCACACATATACACATTTAAGGTACTATTCTCACCCACACATACACACATTCAAGCACCCATTCTTATCCACATATTCAAGCTTCCATTCTCACCCACCCACACAAACCCAGGCTCTCATTCTCACCCATATATACACACATTCAAGCTCCCATTCTCACCCATCCACAAACCCAGGCTCCCATTCTCAACCACACATACACACATTCGAGCTCCCATTCACCCACATATTCAAGCTTCCATTCTCACCCACATACACACCCAGGCTCCAGTTTTCACCCACACACACTCCCATTCTCATCCACACATACACATTCAAGCACGTGCACAGCTTCCGCTTTCTCCCCCAAAGCAGGAAGATCAGCTGCCTCTCCTGCTGCCACCGGACTCCTGCTATCTTCGGGCGTCGGGCCGTACAGCCCGCCGAACTTCCTGTCGGGGGGGGGGGGGGGAGCGGAAGCGCAGCGCACAACCTCCGCTTCCTCCCCCCCCCCCCCCCCCAAGCAGGAAGATCGGCGGGCAGTACGGCCCGACGCCCGAAGATTGCAGGAGGCCGGTGGCAGCAGGAGAGGCAGCGGGACTTCCTGCTTTGGGGGAGAAAGCGGAAGCTGTGCGCGGCGCTTCCGCTCCCCCAAACAGGAAATTCGGCGGGCCGTTTGGTCCGAAGATAGCAGGAGAACGGGTGGCAGCAGGAGAGGCAGCTGATCTTCCTGCATTGGGGGGAGGAAGCGGAAGCTGCGCGTGGCGCTTCACCTCCCCCCGAACAGGAAGACCGGTTGGCCATACGGCCGCAGCAGCGCTTCCCCACGTGTGCCGTGATGGCGCGCGAGGCGTGGGTTCTCTTGTTCGCTGTCGCGGGGATGGGATCCCGCGACAGCCTTGCAGTTCCGGTGCCAGTTGGGTGGGCCTGGGTCTAAGTTGGGTGGGCACCTGCCCACCCAGGCCCACCCGTGGCTACGCCACTGGAGAGGCCCCTTCTGTCCTGGTGCCTTCTGGTGTATGTGCTGCTGGTTTAAAATGCAAGAAGCAGGACTACGGCTAGTTCAATGCACAGGGATGTGAATTCAGAAACCAAGCCAGGCCTGAAGTCCCACTGCAGAAAGTGGGTCACTGCACAGCTCGGAATCTATTTGTATGTGACTGTACGTCTTTGAGGCTACAAGCAACAATGCTAGACTACATTATACGCGTCCTCCTCTTGCATAAAAAAAAAATACATGAGAGAAAATTATTTTCCCACCTTTCTAATCAGTTAATTCTAGGTGAGGCACCAGTGCTATTTTGAGATTGAGTGGTGCAGGAATCCCTCACTATACAGCTCTGAGCTCTAGAGATGTCGTCTCTGAATCAGGCAGTCATTTTACACTCTGACACTCACATAACCCGTAATTTATTATTTTAGAGTCCTGTGTCCCAAGCACAATGGCGAGGCTATTCCCACATGATTATATTTCTTCTGAGAAATAAGGATGTGTGTGTGTGTGTGTGTGTTTGGGATATAAAAAGCAAAACAAAACATATTGCATGCCTCATTAACCTCCTCTCGCTCTTCCACCTCAGCCCCCCTCCGTAAATAGCTGTCTTTCAGCTAGGCAGGGTGCAAAGCTTCAGCCAGGGAAAGGCCATCCTCAGCGCTATTCCATGAAACCCATGTTTACATTCTTTCATTACCCTGCCGCAAATGCATCTCCCTATAGAAAGGAGCTGCTGCTTTGAAGTCCACGACGGAAATCATTTAGTGTAGGAGCAGCTAAGCCCTGCAGCTCAGCCCCTTGGATAATGCACCAGTATAATCCATGTAAGCATGAACATCAGCTCCACGCCCAAGACTCCATCCTTACAGGCCGCATCGGAGCGCACTGTTAACCTGCCCTTGGACGCACGTTTTCCCTTACCCCTTATTCAGTAAGGGGAGGAAACCGCGCGTCCAACCCGCAGCTCCTAATATCGCCCTCAACATGCAAATGCATATTGATGGCCCTATTAGGTATGCGCATGGGATACAGAAAGTAAAATGTGCAGCCAAACCGCACATTTTACTTTCAGAAATTAGCGCCTACCCAAAGGTAGGCGCTAGTTTCTGCCGGCACCAGGAAAGTGCACAGAAAAGCAGTAAAAACTGCTTTTCTGTGCACCCTCCGACTTAATATCATGGCGATGTTAAGTCGAAGGTCCCGAAGAGTAAAAAAAGTAAAAAAAAAAAAAAAAAAAAATGAAAAAAATTTTTTTTAAATGGGCTGGCGGCTGTTGGGCCGAAAACCGGACGCTCAATTTTGCCGGCGTCTGATTTCCGAACCCATGGCTGTCAGCGGGCTCGAGAACTGACGCCGGCAAAATTGAGCATCGGCTGTCAAACCCACTGACAGCCACCGCTCCGGGCTAAAAAGGAGGTGCTAGGGAGGCGCTAGTGTCCCTAGCGCCTCCTTTTCCCCGTTTCTACTACCAGGCCTCATTTAAATACTGAATCGCGCGGACTTTCCTGAATCGGTGGTCCATTCCCTACTAGCTGATCCCTCTACTCATCGCTGCAGCCAGGAAACTTTGCTCTGAATCTATAAAAGCCTTATACTTAGACAGCTGTACTTCCTGGGCATCCTGTCAGGTAGCTATTTGTAATTTTTAGCTGATGTCCATCTCCAAGATGTTCAAGCTCCCAGTGGTGATTTTGTGCCAGGTCATGCCAAGTTGCTGAGCTGGAACCTTTTATCCATGTTGGGGGAAAAAAGGTGGAAGATGAAAGTCACTGCTGCCCACCTCTTTTAGACTGAGCCTAAAAGAGGGGGGGCAGGTATGAGGATCCCAGCTGGGGAGACAGCCCCCTTCACAGCCTGCCACTGTTACGATGCTGGGTGTACCTGCAGAAGGGGTACACCCTCAATTCCATTTCCAGGTACCAAAGGCCAGCAAAGTTAAGCACGTTTTCCTCACCTAGCTACCTGGGTATTCTTGACAATGACCTTTGCACATAAAGGATCAAGCAGCCCATGCCACACGTTGACAACAGTCGATAGCAGGGTAATCTCCACAGTGGAACGCTCAGCTCTTCTCAAACTATAATTATTTCCTCTATTTACTCCTTGGCATGGCTTGAAAACACTTATTTTCCTATTTTAAGTCATCATATAACTCCACCACCCACCCCAAGTCCTCCCAGAGGCGCTTATGAGCTGCCGCCGACGTCACCGAGGGTACCGGAAGCAAAGCAGGGACGAGCCGCGATGTCCTCTGCCCGCTGAAGGGCTCCTGGAAAGACTGCAGGAGGTACAGGTAGACAGGAAGGGGGGAGACAGCATAGAAAGCTTCAATCAGCTGGCGGGCCTCAGCAAAGCACCAGCAGGAAGCTTTCTCCATGGAATGAAAAGCTGGAGGTTCATCCTATGAAGCTGCAGGAAGGGAAGGGCTAAAGGAAGAAGAGGAAGAACTTTTTTTTTTTTTCCTTTCTGGGAGGGTGGTGGATACCTGGACCCAGACTTCCAGCAGAGTTTACTGGAGCCAAAACTGAGGCAGAATTCAGGCATATTTTGGATAGACATAAGGGGATGGTTGTGGTGGACGTGGGGAGGCTGCAGCTCAAGGTAGAACAATGGCAGCACAGTAGACAAGCAGAGATGGGCAGACTAGGTGTGCGTGTGTTGGGGGAGGGGGGGGGGGGAACAGGGTTTCCTGCTTATGAAAATAATTTGCGTGACAGTCATCCAGATTTGCAGGGACAGCCTAGCTTTTTTTTTTTTTTTTTTTTTTTTTAAAGATATTTTTTTCTTCAGATATATTGGGCTTGCTGTCCCAAGATTCCCCCCTTTGTGTCCTTGCAGAGTCTCTGAGCCCATGGCCCCAGGGAGTCGCAGCCATTTTACACACACACACACACATACGCCCAGAGCCAGCAACCCTGCCCTGCAGACTCCGTTTCTGTCCTAAGTAACAGTCCTGTATCAAAAGAGGGATCTTAGCGGCGTGGAGAACGACAGCAGCCCAAAGGCAACCCACGTGCACTGGCTCAATAACTCAAGCTAGAAGGGCAGCACCGACGGAATAAACCACCCCCTGGGCTCACCCGGGTTCAGGTTTGAGTTAAGTTCCATTCTGTTTAATTTGGGGTGCACCACGTGCAAAGAACGCGTCTTCACAGGCTTTTCATGGAGGCAGGGGCCCCGTCACTTATCGCTCCTGCCTGTCGCACCGCCTGCATATTTACTACAACTGCTCCCTTCCTGCTTTTAGGAAAGGTGAGTGAGGAAGTAGCGCCAAACGATAACTCTTGCAGCCCCACCTTTGCTGTACAGTTAAATAAGATGCAATTAGGGAATGTCCTCTGCAGGAACAAGGACCAGACGCATACTCACATTTTCAACAGTTATGTGCTGTGGGCCAAAATGATTGTGGAGCAGGGGTCTGTGATGAATTGCGCAATGGTAAAAGTACATTGTCTGAAATCTTTTCCCAAACGGGATACCCCCCCCCCCAAAAAACAAAACAAAACCTCACATCTTAGTTTTGCCACTTGGTGGGGACCTGAAGAACAGAAGGTATGAGAGATGCTTTTGGGATAGTAATGATTCAAGAAACTGCCTGTTCTCCACTGCTGCACCAGGTCTATCTGTTGGTTATCACTGAGAAAAATGCATATGTATAGGTTGGGACACAGGGAAGGATGCACAAGCAGCAGAACTAGTTGCGAAATATTTATTTATTTATTTATTTATTTATTTATATTTTTTATATACCGATGTTCCTGTATAATATACATATCACACCGGTTTACAAGGAACTGAAACTGTGGATACATTGAAACCAATTAACAATAAACAACATTAAACAACATTAAATAACATAAAAGGCGTAATATAACTGAGATATATTGCTACACTGAACATATGTACAGGGGTGATAGGGGCCTGAGGATTGTAATGTCCTTGTATTCCTCGGGTCTTAGTTCTCCGGGAATGCTTGGGTGAAAAGCCACGTCTTTAGCTTTTTTTTGAATGTCCTAGAACAGGGTTCTTGGCGCAGGTCCGGAGGGAGCGAATTCCAGAGTGGGGGACCCGCAGTAGAAAGAGCGCATTTACTCAGTGAGGTTTTTGCCGGCTGGGAGAGTAGCGTGTTCTTGTATGCACTTCTAATCGGTCTCTTAGCGCTGTGCTTCTGCAGTTGAAAAGTTAAGTTGAGAGGGGAGATGTTGTGCAGGGCCTTGTGTATCATCATTAGAGCTTTGAAGTGGATCCTGTATTTGATCAGCAGCCAGTGAAGGTGCTGTAGGATGGGGGTGATATGTTCCCTTTTTTGGTGTTTGTCAGAATTCTGGCCGTCGCGTTCAGGACAATCTGAAGAGGTTTGATGGTGCTGGCGGGAAGGCCCAACAGTAGTGAGTTGCCGTAATCCAGTTTCGGGAGGATGATGGATTGTAGAACTAGGCGGAAGTCTCGGAAGTGTAAGAGTGGTTTTAATTTTTTTAAAACTTGCAATTTAAAGAAGCATTCTTTTGTTGTGTTGTTAATGAACTTGCAGAGGTTGAGTCGGATATCTAGTAGCACACCCAGATCTCGTACTTGCGAGGTGAGGTCCGTTGAGGTGATAGAACATTGACTCGAAGAAGGAGGGAAAGACGGTATGTAGTTTTCTGGAGCTATTAGGAGGATTTCAGTTTTGTTGGTATTTAGTACAAGATTAAGGCTGGAGAGTAGGTTGTTGATTGCTGAGAGGCAGTTGTTCCAGTAAGACCAGGTTTTGTGGAGAGATTCCGTTATAGGGATGAGAATTTGAATGTCATCCGTGTAAAGGAAGTGTTAGCTTGAGGTTGGTTAGCAGGTGACAGAGTGGGAGGAGATAAATATTGAAAAGTGTGGGTGAGAGGGATGATCCTTGAGGTACACCCAGCTTTGAGCCGATGGGGTGGGACTCTTTGTTGTTTATCTTAACCTTATAAAACCTATTTTCCAGGAAAGATTTGAACCACTCAAATGCTGATCCTGTGATGCCTGTCGGCTAGACGCTGGAGGAGGCAGGAATGATTCACTGTGTCGAACGCTGAGGAGAGATCTAGTAGTGCAAGTAGGAACGGTTGACCTTTTTCTAGATTAAGGAGGATGGTGTCTGATAATGTGGCCAGTAGTGATTCAGTGTTCCGGGTCTTACGGAAACCGAATTGGTTTGATGTGAGGATGTCGTTATCGTCTAAGAATTCGGATAGTTGTCTGTTTACAACTTTCTCCATAATTTTGGCGATCATTGGTAAATTAGCTATGGGTCTAAAGTTGGCTGGGTCTGAAGGGGGAAGGTTGGGTTTTTTGAGGAGAGGTTTAAGCATTGCCATCTTGAATTGGTCGGGGACTTGGCCTTGTAAGAACGAGCGGTTTATGATATCTGCTACCGGTTTGGCAATGATGTTAGGGATGGAAAGCAGCAGATTGGATGGGATGTGGTCTAAAGGATGGGACGAGGGTTTCATCTTCTTAAGAATGTTCTCTATTTCTAATGCAGATGTCGGTTCGAAGGTAGCAAGAGCAGCTGGGGTTGTGTTAAGATGTTGAAGGATTGGGAGCAAAGGTTGAGAGCTGGGGGAGGATGAATAATTCAGATGATGAGAGGGCCCCTTGAGGGGGGCGACGAGAGTGGTAATTTTTCTCTCGAAGTATTCCGCCAGTTCGTTGGCTTTGCTGGTGGCTTGTTCATCTGGTATGATGTGCGTAGCTGGTTTTGTGAGGGCTGATACGTAGGTGAAAAGAGCTCTTGAATCAAGGATGAAGTGGTGGATCTTTTTGGAGAAGAATTCTTTCTTGGTTCTGTTAATTTCATTTCTGTATGAATTAAGACAGGATTTATAAGCTAAGAGTGTTGATGGGGAGGAGCTTTTCCACCACTTATGCTCCTTACATCTGAGCTCTTGTTTGAGTGACTTAAGCTCGGGGGTGAACCACGGTTTCCTATTGTCTTTGTCCGGATTGAGAGATTTTGTGGTCGAGGGGCACACTTGATCTGCAATCTTATTGGTAATGTTGATCCACGAGGTTGTGGCAGTGTTGACGTCCGATAGGTCTAGGTGAGCTAGTTCTTTGGATAGATGGGAGCTGAGGAGTTCTCCGGTGCATGGTTTCCTGACGGAAATTGAATGTGTTGCTTGTGGAGGGTGCTCCTTGATCTCTAGTACAGAAGAAATGATTCGGTGGTCTGACCAAGGTACCGGTAGTGAAGTTGGGTTGGTATGGGGCGATATGCCTTCATTTATGAAGATAAGGTCTAACGTGTGACCCGCTTTGTGGGTGGGCTCGTTGACAATTTGTCTAAAACCCATGTGGCTGAGCGAGGAGAGAAGGGTTTCACAGTTCGTGGAACGCGGTTGAACATCCACGTGGAGGTTGAAGTCTCCCATCAGGATGGCTGGTTTTCCGGAATTGAGGTGTTTTGCGACTAGTTCGATGATAGGGGATGGATCTGCCTCCAGTAATCCTGGGGGGGGGCGTAAATTAATCCGATTAGCAGGTGTTTTGAGTTGAAGAGAGCGAATTCCAAGTTGGCAAGGGTGATGCCGTCCAGGTTAGGCAGCATTAGGCAGACATGGACCAACTGGGTCTTTCCTGCTCTTGCGTTCAAATTAAAAAATTATCCATTATGGTTAAGATTTAATAGAAGAAATCTGATTATAGGAGAACGGAGAATAAGATCACAATTGCATTATGTCCAAGTCACATTCCAATGATTGCACGTATAGACAAATTTTGTTTAAACTTTGGTTTCCCTTCTGAAACAAATTTAATCTATTTTCATTTCATTCTATTATAGTGGAATAGAACCATGTCAGTTTTATTATACTGTATTATTTTGCCCTTGATTGCAATTTAAATTAATATCTAGTCTAGCTTTAAGCAGCTATTTTTTATTTTTTTTTTGGAAAAAAACTGGCAATTTGTAATGTATTACATAGCAGTGAGTTTAAGGGTACCAGACTTCTGTTAGCATGGAAAGGGTTGTGGGTTCTGGAGTATTCATTTCCTAGGTGTCAGCCATTAGCTGATGGCTAGGGCCCGCTGCCAACTCCTCTGTCTACTTCTTACAAATCATCATTTCTGTTAAAATGTACAAGCCAAATTTCAGCCAGTGGGGTGGTGCAACACTGCACTGCCAATAACAACATGTCATAGAAAGTTTCTATATACCAAACAGTCTTAAAAGTAGCATATTTTTCTTTGCCTGGTATGGTTCCTGCTCATGCAAGTTACCAGGTAATAAAAACCTTCAGATCCTCCCCTCTCTGCCCTATGCCTTTCAGATGACTTTTGTGCAGATTTCTTACCTGTCCTTCACAGAGAACATGGCATGTACTACTCTCAGGACTGGGTTTCTGCCGCCCCCACCACCACCACCACTGCTCTCAGCCTCAGATGACAGGGCAAGGCTGAGGAGATTGAGCTCACACAGAAAACTTTACATTTGCATTTCAGTTTACCAAATCAGTGAGAATGTAACCAGGACTATTATCTCACAGAACAGTCCCATACAGGTAAGCTAAGGAGCCCTTTCTTTCACAGCTGTAGATTCAACATTAAGGGATTGTAGATGGAGCAAATCCAGGCTCCAGAGACGGGTAATCTGCCATCCAGTTAAACTATTGTGCAGCAGCAATTACATTTTTTTTTTTTTTTTTTTACAAAAATCGGCCTCTATAGTAACAGACCTATGCGATGTAACAGTTGTAATGCATGCAGGAGACATGGGGTTAAATTCCTGGTCAGGTCTTCTGGGGCAGCTGAGGAGGGGGTCTTGGCCATTGCTCAACACTGACACCTACAGACCAGACTTGAGGTCCCTATCATCAGAAACCCCTTCCCAACATGCAATGGCCAGCTGAGCTGAGAGGGAGATATGAAAAAAGGATAGCCCCAGGCTAGTTGCAACGAAGGCTCACAGCTATAGAGCCAGGTCAAAAGAGCAGATGGAAACTTTAAAGAAACTAAGTTTAAAGCTTGCTTTTTAACTTCTTAGGTTTTGTAGTAAGTGAATTAGCAAGATGATGGGCAATTCAAAACAGTCAAGTACTAAATATATAGCCTTTTTTTTTTTTTTTTTTTTTTTTAGCGAGTGATTCTCATGTTCGAGATTCTCACTTTCCATTCCTTGCCTTGACATACAAATAAATCAAACTAGACTGGATGCATCAAATAATTTAAAAAATGTGTATGATACATTGCACCTTTAAAGCATCAATAGTCTGCTGAGAAGGGAATTTTTGTCAGTGTCAATAAAGGCAAATTCATTCTGCCACTAACCTCTGCGCTATAAACAGGTTAGATAATGTAATTTATTATTAGTCTGAAACCAGTTCTATACTGATTGCATTTTTTTGTAAATAAGGAAACGCTGAAATGTATTTAAGTGTTACCTGAAAAAGTTGATGAATTCACATTAGTACTAAAGTGCCCTTTTACCTGCCTAGAGGAACACAAAGCTACAGCAAGCTGCTGTTATCAAATGAACACTCGGCCTCGACTTTCAGCACTTGCTAAATTTTACCCCAACTCATACCGCTAGGCTAGCGGAGCGACGTCACAGATGCACTAAAGCCGAAAGGCCTGCGCTGTAAGCCGGTACTGCAGCGCCATCTACTGCTCCCATTCTATTACTGTCGGCAAGGGCTCCGTCCCAGGCCCAGCTAGCATATGCATGAGCCATGGCCCGTGGCCAGAGACCCCTCTATTACATTTCCATTCCGCGTACCACAGAACGGGCACCAGCAGCTCTTTGCAGAAAATACAGACCTGCATTTACACCAAATCGGCTTGTACCAAATATACTGAGGATATTTTTTGTGCCAACGAATTTGATTTTGTGCCTTTCAGCTGGAACTGCAGTTAAGCGCATTTAAATGTAGTAGCTTTGTAAAATGTCAATACAAGCAACTAATTTGTTATTTACTCTAAATGTTCCATTTACAAAACAATGAGATAACACTAGATTGATGAATATGATGCAGTAAACTGAGAACACATACGATTCTGAATAAAAAAGAAAACTTATACATCAAGCCCACATTTTTAAATGGGGGATAGGGGGTCGAGAGACAAAATAGATTAAAGAAAAAAAAATTTCAAAAGCAATACTTACAAATAAGAGGAAGCTGGAAAAAAAATTATTACACTGCCAACAAATTATCTCTTATACATCCAAGCTGCAACAAATCTCTTACCTAATACCCTCTCGCTCTTCTCCAATTGTAATGGGTCAACCCCCCCCCCCCCCAAAAAAAAAAACCAACCTTGCTATTTTGAAAAGAAACCAAACACTTGCAAGGAAATTTAAGAAAAAAAATTGTTCCAAGACCCAACACATTTTGCTTTAACAGGAATGGTTTCCTCCGAACCTGGGTATAACACTGGATACATCCAGAAAGACTTGTATTTTCTTCCCACAAAAGGAGAAATCTTTATTCCTAAAGTACTTTGGAAAACTAGGTCCCTGTCCTGTACTGCACAGAAAGAAAGCACTAGTGTGGCTCGGGCAGTAATATCATCCAGTGAGGCCTCAAGAAAGACGGTGATAGCAGGGCTCCATGCAGAGAGAATATCCATCCCCCTTCCTTCCTCACTCAAAAACTCTCTTCCTAGGGAGATAGGAATTCCTTGATAGAGCTGGCATCTCACCCTTAGGAATAGTCAATACCTCTACCAATTATTTATTTTTTTTAAACAGTTCATATGATAACAATCTAGTACAGGAAAAATTAAGAGAACAAGCTCTTGAACCTCATATGATTTTCCAAGCTTTGAAGCTAAAATACTCTTTTATATGAGAAATTTCAATCATTTATAAAGATACAACTTGTGGATTGAGCATCAAGAGCTCACTTTCAAGGCTCTTCAATCTACAGCTCCAGCACTAAATTTTCAAAAGGGAAACTTTGATAAAATGAGGGAAATAGAAAAAAATTAAAGGTGCAGCTGCAAAGGTTAAAAAGTGTACAACAGGCGTGGACATTGTTTACAAATATATCAGGTGAAGAAATGGAAAGTATATTTCACCCTCTGTAAATATACAGTCACATCAAGAACACAGGGGGTAAGTCAAGTTTTATCAAATATACTTACAAAGAATTTATTATAAAATTGTAATCTTTATAAAGAAGATCTTTACAAAAACAGAAAAAAAAACTATAAAATAATCATACAGTACATAACAAATAAATCTGGCATATTTATTAGGTGCACACTACCGCATTTGTTTCAAAATATGTTTCAAAACACAAATTTCATACACTTCACCAGTCAAACCACACATTATTTATCAATCATACCCTCACATACACATTCATACTAAAATAGGCCTAACATAAAATCAACCAAAATTTCCCATCCTACTGACCCCAGCAACTAAAGTTGAAAAGGACTAATCCTTTCAATTCTCAAACTGCTAATGCTTCACAGTACACTATTTAATGAGTTCCTTATTACGGCCTTCCTTGCACACCCGTTAGATGCTGTCCTTTAATGCCACAGACCTGGTCCCTTATTTCACCTGCTTGGGCTGCTTCCGGGGAATACTTCATCCAACGATTCTAAAAAAAATACAAAATATTCAAATTCACCCCTATCATTAATCTCACAAAAAAGTAAATAGATCTCACAAATACTTCTTAGCAACACCAGAGATATCCCAACATCTCACTGTCCCCAGTGACTTTGAGAAGGACTGTTCCTTTCAATTCTCCACCTACTGATGTCTCACAACACACTTCATACATATTCCTTGCTACAGCGTTTCTTGTGCACCTGAAAAAAAATATATATATTGTTGTGGTTCTGGCCGCGAGCACCGCAGCCAGGCCCTTCCTGCTCCCACTTCCAGAGGCCTGGTTTACGGCCTGTTTGGCGGCGTCCCCGCTGGGGCTGCGCCGCTGCGAGCTCTCCCATGGGCGCACGAGCACCACTTGGGCGCTTTTCTAGGCTATTTCCCGCCAGTGGTGACTCCGCCCAACTCCTGACGTCAGACGCTGCGGCCTTAATAAGCTGGCTGCGGCCATCCAGTCTTTGCCTTGCATCGGGTTAGCCTTCCGGTTTCCTGTTGTGCTGTGCCCCGGAGTGACTCGCTTTGCTTCGTCGCTCCGTTCCTGCTACAGTTCCTGCTTGGTTCCCGCCTGCCTGCTACAGTACCTGGTTGGTTCCTGCTTGCTCGCTATAGTACCTGCCTGGTTCCAGTACCCGAATCCTGCTACAGTACCTGCCTGGTTCCTGCTTGCTTGCTACAGTACCTGGTTGGTTCCTGCTTGCTCGCTATAGTACCTGCCTGGTTCCAGTACCCGAATCCTGCTACAGTTCCTGCCTGTTTCCAGTACCCAAGTCTTGCTACACTTCCTGCCTGGCTCCAGAACCCGAACCCAGTTACAGTTTTGCTACTGGCCTAGTCTGGTTCCAGTTACCTGTCCTGATCCACGACCTGCCTAAGTCCCAGCGGCCGGGTCCCTACGGGCTCCTCCCGGGGGGGCTTCAGTTTCCAAGGGTGAAGCCACCTAAGTCCCAGCGGTTGGGCTCCTACGGGCTCCTCCCGGGGGCGTACCAGCTTCCAGGGTGAAGAGCATCTACGTCCTGCCTGAACATCTGCCTCCCGGCCTGCTATTCATTAGAGACATTGACCACCTTTCCCAGTCTCCAGCAGGTCGGCCCAAGGGTCCACTAAACAGAGACTCCCATAACATATATGACCACAATATACAAACATTCCCACATACTTTAAACATAATATCAACATCATTCTCAAATAATTGAACTTAGAAATATTCACCGGGAGGTGAACACCTTACTCCCAGTGTAAAGAGTGAAATGACCAACCTGTTAAACGCCATCTGTTAATATCCCAAATCTCTGCATTCACAAACTGTCTTCCAGAGTTACCGCTGTCCATATATTTTGTATTTTTTTTTTTAGAATCGTTGGATGAAGTATTCCCCAGAAGCAGCGCAAGCGGGTGAAATAAGGGACCAGGTCTATGGCATTAAAGGAAAGCATCCAACAGGTGTGCAAGGAAGGCCGTAATAAGGAACTCATTAAATAGTGTACTGTGAAGCATTAGCAGTTTGAGAATTGAAAGGATTAGTCCTTTTCCACTTTAGTTGCTGGGGTCAGTAGGATGGAAACTTTTGGGTGATTTTATGTTAGTATGAATGTGTATGTGAGGGTATGATTGAGAGTATGATCGATAAATAATGTGTGGTTTGGCAGATGAAATTATATATTAAATTTGTGTTTTAAAACATGTTTTGAAACAGATATATGCGATAGTGTGCACCTAATGAATATGCCAGATTTGTTATATGTACTGTATGACTATTTTATAGGCTTTTATATTTTTGTAAAGCTCTTCATTATAAAGATTAAAAGTTTGTAATAAATTCTTTGTAAGGATATTTGATGAAACGTGATTTACCCTCCTGTGTTCTTGATGTCTTTGTTTAAAAATACCATCTTAGACGTGCAGTCCAGATGTATGCCACACATTAAGAAAGAATAATAGAAGGACTAGGGGGCACTCCATGAAGTTAGGAAGTAGCACATTTAAGGCTAATCAGAGAAAATTATTTTTCACTCAACGCACAATTACATTCTGGAATTTGTTGCCAGAGGATGTGGTTAGTGCAGTTAGTATAGCTGGGTTTACAAAAGGTTTGGATAAGGTCTTGGAAGAGAAGTCCATTAACTGCTATTAATCAAGTTGACTTAGGGAATGGCCTCTGCTATTCCTGGTATCAGTAGCATGGGATCTTCTTGGTGTTTGGGTAATTGCCAGGTTCTTGTGGCCTGTTGGAAACAGGATGCTGGGCTTCATGGACCCTTGGTCCGTCCCAGCATGGCTATTTCTTATGTTCTTATGGTGAAAGGAAGGTCAAATAATTACCAGCATGGTTAAAAGGTGAGGTGAAAGAGGCTATTTTATAGGCATGTGCATTGTTCTGTTTTAATCACGTCGGCCTTCGTTTTCGGGCCCCTGCAGGAAATTTATTTTTTTCCGTGGTGTGGGTTTGGGTTTTTTTTCGTGTTTCTCTCTTTTCGGTGTTATTGGTAACATTTTTTGTTAGTGCGCACTAAGTTAAAGTGTCAGTTGGGGGGCAGTTTGTTAGCTAGAGGTATGATTCTGCATTCCCATTTGCTGTTTCCTTCTAAAGAGATAGTATGGAGACAGCCAATGGGAATTGTTAAGCGCCATGCAGAACCATACCTCTAGTTAACAAAAGACTCCACAATTGACACATTTTGTAACTTATTGGTAACATATTTAGTTAGTGCGCCCTAAGTCCTCTCAGAGTGCACTAACTCTGAAATTAGAAAACTAGGTAGTGCGCATTAACGGGATTTAAAAGGTGGAGAAGTATTGCTTCTGCGATGGAATAAACAATTCACAACACCATTGACGAAATCGGACATACTTTATTGCTTTCAGATGATTCCCAGTACAGTGGAAAATGTGAGCATACGAGAAAAACAATTTAAATTTCTACACCAGGCCTCCTACAACCAACAAAAAGCTTATTATATGGGTGTTATTCCAGACAAACTTTGCCTACGATGTTCTCATCCAACACCTGATTTCCTACATTGTTTTTGGTCATGCCCACAACTGCAATGATTTTGGAGCTATCTTCAGTCGAAGATGGGTAGACCCATCCAACTCTGCCCAGAAGTTTGACCGAATCATTGCCGGTGGAAGTTACAGAGTCCCAAATCCAGCTGTTGGGGAAAATACTGATCATAGCAAAAGTCGCTATATTAGCACAATGGACACTTCCGATCCCAGCTCTACGAGAAACATGGAAAGCAAAATTTCATCAGCTACTATATATGGAATATCTTACTGCACTTAAAGGAACTGATAAATGCCATATCAAAATGCGCTCCATTTGGCATGACTATCTCCAAATAGCACCTAAAGAAGTGAATCAACATTTAAAAGACCTGGATTGAACTTAACTATAAAAATAAACAGTGAGGTGATCAAGGACAACTCTGGAGTATGGAATACGGATACTTAAGACTGATTGTAAAGGCTCACGGCTTGGAAGGACAATATAACCCAACTGTTAGTCTACAAGGAGGGACTTCTATGATCCCAATAGGCATCAGGAGACATGCCTCGCAACTAGTTTGTAGTTCCCTAGAAGGACGTTTATGCACACCTACCGGATGAATTCCCTCTCTTTTCCTTGATAATTTTAATTAGCAACATTTAAGTGATGATATGCAAACCCTGGTCCTGATGGGTAGTGGGAGGGAGGGAGGGTTAACTGCTGCGGGGTGGGTGGGAAGTAGGGAGAAAATTTCAGAATATAACAGCAGACTTGTAAGAGCATAAAGATTTTGCTCTCAGTTCTCATGGAGATTCCCTATTATATTGGGAATAATAAGCACGTTTAGTTCTAACAAGGCCTAGTTTACCTGGGAGCCTCTGATAGCTGATAGCTTCAGTTTTAATCTTTAATTTTTCAGTTCTTGGCTACGATCAGTGTTCTACTTTACTTTCCTTGGCTCCTTACTTAGCCAAGGGACCAGTGGAAGTTGCATATGACGTGGTTGTTTAAACAAGCCTTTCCAGACCCTAACTAAACCTCAATTCAACAACCACAATCAGACATGCCTAGAACATTGTAAATAACTGCTCTTGCTGTTAAATTCCTTTAGACTTTCCTCCTCCCAGTTTTGAACTCCCTTGTTTTATTGTAACTTCAGAGTTTTTCTTTTCACTTGCTACAGTTTTTTTAAATTTATCTATATTTTACACCCCCTGTTAAATGTAAACCAGCATGATGTAATGCCTATCTTGAATGCCGGTATAGAAAAGCGCTAAATAAATAAAATAAATAAATAAATAAATGTTACGATGCTCTGCCTATGAACGACACTAAATAATGTGTTACTATGTGTTAGTAGGTAAATGAGCTAGTATATAAGCAAGGTTACGTTCTTTAATAGTTTTGTACCACTATGATACTTCTACAACACATCTATGTTAGTTAATTGTTGATGTATGCCTATTTTATGGAATAAATTGCTGTTAATATAATTATACAAAAAAAAAAAGGGCTCCACAGGTGATCCGGGAAGCTATAGACCAGTGAGCCTGACTTCAGTGCAGGGAAAAATAGTGGAAACTATTCTAAAGATCAAAATCACAGAGCATATAGAAAGACATGGTTTAATGGAACATAGCCAGCATGGATTTACTCATGGAGAGATGCAAAGTGATGCATATAGGGAAAAATAACCCTTGCTGTAGTTACACCTGTCTGCTTCTGGTTCCGCCCTGACGGTTGATGTATGCCACCGTGGTGGCGTTGTCGGACATCACTCTGACTGCCCGGTTCCGCAGTCTGTGAGCAAATTGCAGGCAGGCTAACTGGACTGCCCGTGCCTCTAGACGGTTGATGTTCCACCCTGACTCTTCTCTGTTCCACCGCCCTTGTGTGGTGAGTTCTTCGCAGTGTGCTCCCCATCCGCTCAGGCTGGCATCTGTGGTGAGCAGAATCCACTTGGGGGAGGATATCTTCGACCCCCTGCTCGTGTGGTTGGACTGCAACCACCACCGTAACTGGGTCCGCACTCTGGCTGGCAGAGGTAGATGCACGGAGTAATTCCGGAAGCGGGGGCTCTAGCGAGAGAGCAGGGAGCGTTGTAGAGGTCTCATATGGGCCCTCGCCCAGGGTACCACTTCCAGGGTGGATGCCATGAGGCAGAGAACCTGCAGATAATACCAAGTTATGGGCCGGCTGGCTCCCATCAAGGACCGGAGACGCGTCTGAAGTTTTAGCCTTCTCTTGGTGGTGAGACTGACTTTGTCTGCCTGGGTGTCGAACTGGACTCCCAGGTATTCCAGTGATCGGGAAGGCTGTAGGCAACTCTTGTTTAGGTCGACTACCCATCCCAGGCTTTCCAGAAGGGCGATCACTCTGTTGGTTGCCCGATGGCTCTCCTCTCGTGATTTCGCCCTGATCAGCCAATCGTCTAGGTAGGGATGGACCAGGATTCCTTCCCGTCTGAGCGCTGCTGCTACCACTACGATCACCTTGGTGAAGGTCCGCGGCGCCGTGGCTAGCCCGAAAGGCAAAGCCCGGAATTGGAAGTGGCGTCCCAGAACCTTGAAGCGTAGATAGCGCTGATGATCCGTATGGATCGGGATATGCAGGTATGCTTCTGACAAGTCTAAGGCCGTGAGGAATTCTCCTGGCTGTACTGCGGTCTTGACTGAGCGCAGAGTTTCCATGCGAAACCTCGGGACCCTTAAGTATCGGTTGACTGACTTGAGATCCAGTACGGGCCGGAAAGTGCCCTCTTTCTTGGGTACCATGAAATAAATGGAATAATGTCCAGAATCCATTTCCCATGCAGGTACTGGGACTATGGCTTTCAAGGACAGGAGCCTCGCCAGGGTAGCTTCCAATGCTGCCTTCTTGTGGATTGGACACGGAGATTCCACAAACCTGTCCGGAGGGAGATGATGGAAGTCCAGATAATACCCCTCTCGGATAATGGCGAGGACCCACTGATCCGACGTAATCTCGACCCATCTGGGGTAGAAGAGGGTTAACCTGCCCCCTATGGCTCCGTCCCCCGGATGGATCGGCTGATTCTCATTGGGAGGCACGGCCGGGCCCTGAACCAGAGCCGGCTCCCCTCTTATGCTGCTTGGTCCGAAAGGACTGGTTCCTGGCCTGAGGACAAGGTGCCTGGTAGCGATTCCTATAGGGAGTGAAGCGTTGAGAGCTTCTGCCTCTGGAAGGCCTCGGAAAGGCACGCTGGTTCCTCTTGAACCTATCTTCAGGCAGGCGAGGTATTGGAGAGGCACCCCATGTGCTGGCCAGTTTATCCAGATCGCTGCCGAACAGGAGAGAGCCCTTAAAGGGCATTCTGGTGAGGCGTGTCTTAGAAGGAGCATTGGCTGACCAATTCCGTATCCAGAGCTGCCTCCTGGCAGCTACAGAAGATGAGATCCCCTTGGCTGTTGTACGGACTAGGTCGGATGCAGCATCCGTGAGGAACGAGAGAGCGGACTCCATGTCCGCTGCAGGAGCATTGTTCCTGACCTGTGACAAACAGGAACGCGTCACCACCATGCAGCAGGTTGCAATCCGCAAAGATAGAGCTGCCACCTCAAAGGTCTGCTTCAGGATGGCGTCCAGTCACCAGTCATGAGGTTCCTATGAGGGCCGCCCCCCGTCAACTGGAATGGTAGTGCGCTTGACCACCGCGCTAACCAAGGCGTCTACCTGAGGGCACGCCAGCATCTCCTTGATTGCCGGATCCAGGGGGTACATGCCCATCAGGGCCCGACCCCCTTTGAATGAGGCCGCTGGTGCAGCCCATTCCAAATCTATCAGTTGCTGTGCGGCTTGCAAGAAGGGAAAATGGCGGGCTGTAGGGCAAAGACCTTCCAGCAGAGGGTTCTGTGTAGATGGCACCGTAGTGCTGGGGCCTGTAAAAGCCAACTCCGCCAGGCACTGAGATACCAGGTCGGAGAGGTCTTCCTTGGGAAAGAACTGCCTCATGGTTCGATATGGCTCAATCCCCGAGGAAAGTTCCCCCTCCTCGGAGGGTTCGGACTAATTCTCTGAAACATCAGGGTCCGCCTGAACTGGACTGACCGGAGGCGGGTGTTCTTGCCCATGATAAGGGCGCGAAGATCCAGGGGCAGGATCAGCCGGAGAAGCAGCAGGGCCTGGACGGGAAGCTGATTGTATCTGTACAAAGGCATGGATCCCCTTAAAGAGATCCACCCAGGAAATGGAGGCGGTCTCTAGTCGTCGGGGTACCAGGTCCTCCAGGATCCCAGGTTGTTCGAGACTGCCCGCTAGATCCGGGGTGGCCCCTGGGGAACTGTCAGCAAACCTCGGTTGCGACTGGTCCTGGCCCGAGGCTCCCACTGCCTCCTCACATTGGGCACAAAGGGAGTCTGGCTCCTCGCTGTGCGTGGCCCGAAGCTGGCATGCCGAGCAGAGGCAGAGAGCTTTCACGCCGGAATCAGGAGGCGACGCCGGGGCGTTCGAATGTTCCATTGCGCGCTGAAAAATATGCGCTCAATACAATATGCGCTCAATACAATATGCGCTCAATAATAAGTGGCAGCTATATACGCTCAATACAATATGCGGTCAGCAATGTTGAGATTACTACCTGATAATCTCCTTTTCCTTAGTGTAGACAGATGGACTCAGAACGAATGGGATAGTATCCGCGTGCTAGCAGTTGGAGACGGATCTGACGTCAGCACGGGGTATATATATCCCCACAGGAAGCGTAGCAACTCAGTATTCTTCCTTGCAAAAGCTGTTATATAGATGTGTGTACTGACGCTCAGTGAAAAGTGAAAACAGGATTCCCCTGACCGATTGATAGTAGCTGGAGACTGCCAGCATTCACAACCGGAAGGCGTTGACACCTGGTATAGTGTACGCTCTTATAGAAATAGATGACATGGCTTACCTTGCATCGGTGAAACCCATGTACACAGGCAGCTGGGCGGGATGCTGAGTCCATCTGTCTACACTAAGGAAAAGGAGATTATCAGGTAGTAATCTCAACATTTCCTGGCTTGTAGCCAGATGGACTCAGAACGAATGGGATGTACAAAAGCTTTACTCCCAGCCTGGGCAGGAGGCTGCCTAAGGACCATGTAATACCGCCCTTGCAAATGCTGAGTCCTCCCTGGCCTGGACATCCAGACGGTAGGAACCTGGAAAAGGTATGGAGGGAGGACCAGGTCGCCGCTTTACAGATTTCCGCAGGCGACAGCATCCTGGATTCCGCCCAGGATGCCGCTTGTGCTCTGGTAGAATGAGCCTTGACCTGTAGAGGCAGAGACTTCCCAGCTTCTACGTAAGCTGCTCTGATAACGTCTTTAATCCAGCGGGCGATGGTGGGCCGCGAGGCCGCTTCCCCTTGCTTCTTTCCGCTGTGCAGGACGAACAGATGGTCCGTCTTTCGTAGGTCTTGTGTCACTTCCAAATATCTGGGCAGCAATCTGCCAAGGTCGAGATGGCGTAATAAACGCCCTTCATCAGATTTCTTCAAACCCGCCGTGGTGGGCAAGGATATGGTTTGGTTAAGATGAAACTGTGAAACCACTTTAGGTAGAAAGGAGGGAACCGTACGAAGATGGATAGCCTCAGGAGTGATTCTGAGAAAGGGATCACGGCAGGACAGTGCTTGTAGCTCTGAGATGCGGCGTGCCAAACATACCGCCAATAGGAACACCATCTTCAAGGTTAGAGAATGGAGAGTCAGTCCCCGAAGGGGTCTGAAGGTAGATCCCGTGAGGAAATCCAAAACAAGATTGAGGTTCCATAAGGGCACAGGCCACTTTAGTGGCGGACGAATATGCTTGACTCCCTGCAGGAAGCGAGAAACATCTGGGTGCTTGGCGATGGTCTTGCCATCCCTCCTGGGACCATAGCAAGACAGCGCAGCCACCTGAACCTTGATGGAACTGAGGGAGAGACCCTTCTGAAGTCCATCCTGCAGGAAATCCAACACAATAGGGATTGTGGTCGCATGTGGATTGGTGCCGTGAGTGTTGCATCATGCTTCAAATACTCTCCATATGCGAACGTAGGTGAGGGACGTGGAAAACTTACGAGCTTGGAGGAGTGTATCAATCACGGGCTCCGAGTAACCTTTTTTCTTCAGTCTAGCCCTCTCAATGGCCAGACCGTAAGAGAGAATTGAGCTGGATCCTCGTGTAGGATGGGACCTTGACGTAGAAGGTCCCGGAGAGGAGGCAGGGGAAGAGGCTCCCCTGCCAGTAATCTTCTCTTGTCTGCGTACCAGGGTCTTCTTGGCCAGTCTGGCACCACTAGAAGAACTAGGCCCCGGTGTTTCTGAATCTTGTGGGTGATTGCGCCCAGCAGCGGCCACGGAGGAAAGGTGTATAGCAAAGTCCCTGGAGGCCACGGCTGGACCAGGGCATCGATCCCGTGCGAGAACGGGTCGCGCTTGCGGCTGAAGTATCTGGGTACTTGAGCATTGGACTTGTCCGCCAGTAAATCCATGTCCAGAATCCCCCAGTGATCCACAATCATCTGGTAGGCTGTGGGTGACAGCTGCCACTCTCCCGGATTTAGGCTTTCTCTGCTGAGGAAGTCTGCTGTGGTATTGTCCTTCCCGGCAATGTGGACGGCGGAGAAGTCCCGAAGATTCGCCTCCGCCCAAATCATCAGTGGGGCGATCTCCAGAGAAACTTGTCGGCTTCTGGTTCCGCCCTGACGGTTGATGTATGCCACCGTGGTGGCGTTGTCGGACATCACTCTGACTGCTCTGTTCTTCAGTCTGGGAGCAAATCGAAGGCATGCCAATCGGACTGCCCGAGCCTCTAGACGGTTGATGTTCCACGTTGACTCTTCTCTGTTCCACCGCCCTTGCGCGGTGAGTTCTTCGCAGTGTGCTCCCCAGCCGCTCAGGCTGGCATCTGTGGTGAGGAAGGTCCACGTGGGTGAGGACATCTTCGACCCCCTGCTCATGTGGTTGGACTGCAACCACCACCGTAATTGGGTCCGCACTCTGGCTGGTAGAGGAAGGTGCGTGGAATAGTCCCGCAGACGGGGGCTCCAGCGAGAGAGCAGGGAATGTTGAAGAGGCCTCATATGGGCCCTCGCCCAAGGCACCACTTCTAGGGTGGATACCATGAGACCAAGAACCTGCAGATAATCCCAGGCTATGGGCCGACTGGCTCCCATCAAATACTGGATACACTGTTGAAGTTTCAACTTTCTCTTGGTAGTGAGACTGACTGTGTCCGCCCGGGTATCGAACTGTACTCCCAGGTATTCCAGTGATTGGGAAGGCTGTAGGCAGCTCTTGCTGAGGTTGATTACCCAGCCCAAGCTTTCCAGAAGGGTGATTACTCTGTCGGTTGTCCGAAGGCTCTCCTCTCGAGATTTCGCCCTGATCAGCCAGTCGTCTAGGTAGGGATGGACCAGAATCCCTTCCCGCCTGAGTGCCGCTGCTACCACTACTACCACCTTGGTGAATGTCCGTGGTGACGTGGCCAACCCGAAGGGCAGAGCCCGAAACTGGAAGTGGCGGCCTAGAACCTTGAAGCGGAGGTAGCGCTGATGATCCGGATGGATCGGGATATGCAGGTATGCCTCTGACAGGTCCAATGCCGTGAGGAATTCTCCTGGCTGTACTGCGGCCTTGACGGAGCGCAGAGTTTCCATGCGAAACCTCGGTACCTGTAAGTATTGATTGACGGACTTGAGGTCCAGGACAGGCCAAAAGGTACCCCCCTTTCTTGGGTACCATGAAATAAATGGAATAATGTCCAGAATTCACTTCCCAGGCAGGTACTGGGATGATGGCTTTCAAGGACAGGAGCCTCGCCAGGGTAGCTTCTAATGCTGCCTTCTTGTGCACGGGACATGAAGATTCCACAAACTTGTCCAGAGGGAGATGATGAAAGTCCAGATAATATCCCTCCTGGATAACGGCGAGGACCCACTGGTCCGACGTGATCTCGACCCATCTGGGGTAGAAGAGGGTTAACCTGCCCCCTATGGCTCCGTCCCCCAGATGAATTGGCGAATCCTCATTGTGAGGTGCGGCCGGGACCCGAGCCCGGACCAGCCCCCCTCTTGCACTGCTTGGTCCGAAAGGACTGACTCCTGGGGTCTGAGGAAGTGGTGCTTGGTAGCGACCCCTGTAAGGAACAAAGCGCTGTGAACTCCTGCCCCTGGAGGGTCTTGGAAAGGCGCGCGCTGGCCCCTTCTGAACCGATCTTCTGGCAGTCTAGGCACCCCATGTACTGGCCAGTTTATCAAGGTCGTTGCCAAATAGGAAGGAGCCCTTAAAGGGCAATCTGGTGAGGCGTGTCTTTGAAGGCGCATCAGCTGACCATCTCCGGATCCAGAGCTGTCTCCTGGCAGCTACGGAGGATGAAATCCCCTTAGCTGTTGTCCGGACCAGGTCAGATGCAGCATCCGTGAGGAACGAAAGAGCTGACTCCATGTCTGCTGCTGGAGCGTTGTTTCTAACCTGTGACAAACAGGCACGCGTCACCACTGTGCAGCAGTCGCGATCCGCAAAGAAAGAGCTGCCACCTCAAAGGTCTGTTTCAGAATGGCGTCCAGTCGCCGGTCATGAGGCTCCCTGAGGGCCGTCCCCCCGTCAACTGGAATGGTAGTGCGCTTGACCACAGCACTAATCAAGGCGTCCACCTGAGGGCACGCCAGCAGGTCCTGGATAGCCGGTGCTAAAGGGTACATGCTCGTCAGAGCCCGGCCCCCTTTGAAGGAAGCCGCTGGCGCCGCCCATTCTAAATCTATCAGTTGTTGTGCCGCCTGTAAGAATGGAAAATGGCGGGCTGTAGGACGAAGACCTTCCAACAGGGGGTTCTGCGCAGAGGGTACAGACGCGCTGGGACCTGTAATATCCAATTCCGCCAGACACAGACACCAGGTCGGAGAGATCCTCTTTAGGGAAAAACCGCCTCATGGTTCTATATGGCTCAATCCCTGGGGGAAGGTCCCCCTCGTCCGGGAGTTCGGACTCGTCCGGTGAGACCTCCTGGTCCGATTGATCCGGACTGTCCAGCGGCGGGAGGTCCCGCTCACGATAAGGGCGCAAGGGTCCAGGAACAGGATCCGCAGGAGCCGCCACCGCAGCAGCAGCTGCCGCCGCGGTCGCAGCCACCGCAGGAACCGCAGGGCCTGGACGGGAAGCCGTTTGCATCTGGACGAAGGCATGAATCCCCTTAAAGAGATCCACCCAGGAAATTGAAGCAGCCTCTAATCGCCGGGGTACAAGATCCCCCGGGATTCCCGATTGGTCGAGACTGCCCCCTAAATCCGGGGTAGCCCCTGGGGAACTGTCAACAAATCGCGGCTGAGACCGGTCCTGGCCTAAGGGTCCCACGGCCTCCTCACATTGGGCACATAGGGAGTCTGGCTCTTCACTGCGCGTGGCTCTAAGTTGGCATGCAGAGCAGAGGCCAAGGGCTTTAATGCCTGAGGCAGGCAGCGCTGCCGAAGACGCTGCTGCGTTCTGATCCATTGAAAAATATGCGCTGAATGCTTAATACAACAGGCGCGCAATAACAATATGCGCAGCAATAGGCGCTTAATACAACAGGCACACAATAATAATAATATGCGGCAGCAATAGGCGCTTAATACAACGGGCGCTCAAGAATAATAATATGCGGCAGCAATAGGCGCTTAATACAACGGGTGCTCAATAATAGTAATATGCGGCAGCAATAGGCGCTGAATACAACAGGCGCACAATAAGAATAAGATGCGGCAGCAATACGCTCAATATGTGCTTAGCAATAGGCGGCCAAGAAAACAGCCCAGTGGTATGCAATATGCACTCAGCAATATGCAGTTAGCAATACACGCCCTATGACTTTCAATAGGCTTTCAGCAAGAAGCGGGGTAGCAATATACGCTCAATGTCATTCCATAGGCTTTCAGCAATAAGCGGTTAGCAATATACGCTCAATGGCAGTCAATAAGCCTTCAGCAATAGGCGGTCAGCAATACACGCTCAGTGGCAGCCAATATGCATTCAACAAGCGGTTAGTAATACACGCTCAGTAGCATATGCTCACAGAAATAAGGCAATATACGCACAAGGAGGAATAGAGCCGCGCCTATTACGGGCGCTCAATACCTGAACAAGACCCCAAAATGGCGTCCTCCACGGCGTGCCACGCCGCCGATCCTCTGTGCCTCGGAGACCAGTAATAAGAGATGTATGCCTTACCTGATCCTCGGCGCTTCCCGGCTGGAACCTGGGCGGACTCCGGCTGCGGGGGGAGAGGGCAAGTACCTTCACCGCCGCGGTTGAGGATATGCACCCGCTGCCTCGTCCACGCCGGGACCGAGGCGCCTCGAAGCCTCACCCGATCCTCGCTCGGGGGCTGTGTTCCTGCCGCGATTCGGCCGGACCGAGGACTTACACGTCCGGGGGACCACGGAAATCACCCCGGGAAGCTCAACTGGGGGAGTGACCCCCTGGGTATCACCGCAGGAGCGCGGGGCTTAATAGTTTTGTAGAAAGGAAAAAGTAGAATCTAGAATGATAAGAAAAGAGAAAAATTAAAGTAGTCTTGGAAAGCACGCTCAACTAGCGTGCAGGCACTCCAAACTGCTTTGGAGACGGAAATTACTGAGTTGCTACGCTTCCTGTGGGGATATATATACCCCGTGCTGACATCAGATCCGTCTCCAACTGCTAGCACGCGGATACTATCCCATTCGTTCTGAGTCCATCTGGCTACACACCAGGAAATATACGCTTAATACAATATGCGCTCAATAATATGCGGTCAGCAATATACGCTCAATACAATATGCTCTCAACAATATACGCTCAATACAATATGCGCTCAATAATATGCGGTCAGTAATATACGCTAAATGATGTACAATATACGCTCAATACGATACAGGCGCCTATCATGGGCGCTCAATACCTTAAACAAGGCCGACAAAATGGCGACCTCCGCGGCGTGCCGCATACAGGCAACGCCGCCGATCCTCGTACCTCGGAGACCAAAAGTAAGAGATATACGCCTTACCTGATCCTCGGCGCTTCCCGGCTGGAACCCGGGTGGTCTCCGGCTGCGGGGGGGAGAGGGGAAATACCTTCACCGCCGCGCTTGAGGAAATGCACCCGCTGCCTCTAGGTCCACGCCCAGACTGAGGCGCCTCTCAGCCAGGCCCGAGCCCTTCTCGCTCGGGGGCTAGTTCCCTGCCGCGATTCGGCCACCGGACCGAGGCCTAGACCTCAGAGGGATCGCGGAAATCACCCCGGGAAACTCAACTGGGGGAGGGACCAGAGGGTATCACCGCAGGAGTGCGGGGCTCGTTGTTTTGTAGAATTTTAGCAAGTAGAAAGTAGATTGGAAACACGCTCAGCGAGTGTGCAGGCTCTCCAAACTGCTTTGGAGACGGAAATTACTGAATTGTCTCACTTCCTGTGGGGGTATATGTACCCGTGCTGACGTCAGATCCGTCTCCAACTGCTAGCACGAACACACTATACCCATTTGTTCTGAGTCCATCTGGCTACACGCTAGGAAATGGACAATTGGGCCAGACATGGTGCAGTGTACCCTTAATATCTAGTGCTTCTGACTTAAAATTTAGCTTAAGACCAGAAAAAGTACCATAATTTTGAAAAATATCAATAGAGAGAAATAAGCATTAGAAACATAAGAATGTCATCAACAAATTCAGTCTTTAAAACCTTGTTCCCAAGACTTAACCCTAGAACATTCATATTGCCTTCCAGTTTATGTATGAGGAGCTGCAGCATGAGGATAAATAAGAACAGGGAAAGTGGACATCCTTGTGTTGTACACCACAGAATGAAGGGTGCAGACACACCCATTTACAAAAATTTGGGCCATGGGGTTGGATCATGAGGTGCAAATACTATCATATTTTTCCTTGAAACCTATATTCAAATAGGGCCAAGAAATATGATCAAACACCTTTTTCATGCAAACCCAACCCAAAGGGGATCCTGAACTAGGCCTCAATAACATTGTTCCAAAGCTATCAGCAGTTGATTAGGAATAAAACTAACTTCAACTGATTAGCAATCAATTTGGCATATACTTTTATGCCCTGGTTTAGCAAAGATATCAATCTATAAGACCCAGGTAATATTTGGATCCCTGCCTAGCTTAGGCAAAACAATCATAGCATTCCTAATAGTATCTAGCATATTATCTACAGTTGATAATGCTTAAAAGAAATTGTGTTAAGTCTTTTGCTATATATTCCATCTGGTCCTGGAGTTTTAAAATTATGCAGCACCTTTATATCCCTAGAAGTCCAGGTAGAAATTAACAGTGTATTCAACTTAAAGAGATCCTCCAAGGAACTGAAGGAAGCATGCCCCTTGCATGAGCTGATCCCTTTGTACTGAATCATGTCCTTCAGCAAATAAACTAGCATAAAACGTTTGAAACACTGCACAGATCTCAAGTGCCAAGTTGTAATTATTACCTGCACCATCCTTAATATCAAAGTAGGATTTTCTTATTTGCATATCTATTTTTATTTACATTCACAATATTTATGAGTAGATGATACAGTCAGCTTGGAGTCATTCTGTATGTGTTCTATTTAAAACCATCTGGGATACCACAGCCTCATTATTGGGATATTCTAACTTCCCTATTTTGCAAGTACCCTTGAAAGATGTATCCCTTTGAATCATGCGCTTTTGAGAGACTAATGACTTTCCCTCATGATGTAGTTTAAAAGCTGTTCTATGTTCTTTTTAAACAGCAGCACCAACATCTGGTTTCCACCCTAAGCTAAGGTAGAACCCATCCTGTCAGAATGAAATCCCACTACCCTAGAATGTTATCCAGTTCCTAACAAGGCTAAAGCACTCTTCCCTGCACCATTCTCATATCCACGCATTAAGAATGGTGCTCAGCTTGCCTTTGGGGTCCCATTCCCGAGAATGCAACCCAGGAGGTGCTGCTTTTCAATTTTCTATCAAAAAGCCTAAATGTAGCCTCTAGAACCTCCCATCTTGTACATTCCTAGGACATTGGCACCAACGTGGACCATGACAGGCAGCTCCTCCCCAGCACTTTCTAAAATTTTATCTAGGTGAGATGTGATCTATCTTCACACTAGGCATGCAAGTTACCAAGCGATCCTCACACGTACCAGCCATCCAACTAGCTACATTTCTAATGCTCAGTTGATACTCTGTGTAGACTGGGGATGAACTGATCCTTATACTCCAGTCAAGTACAGAACTGCATCCACAATAATTACATTTCTAGATCCCAATATAGAAAAAGTTAGTTAAAAATTATTTGTATTAATTTTAAAGATTGGGGCAAGTCACTGAAATAAAAAGAATTTGCTCCACTGAGCTGGCAAATCTTGTTGGCAAATCACCTTGATTGAAGTAATAAGATGATAAATTGCTAACAATGTACTGAATAATTATAATAAAGGACTCACTGATCCTCTGAGACTGGACCTAGGAACTCTTGCATCTACTACACTGTGCTCTTTAAACAGAGATCATTGAGAGGTTACCTGCGATGTGCTTCATGGACACCATGATGCATATTAACTAGGAGTGAGATAAGCACAAGCTCCCGAGGGATTTTTTTCTTTTTACCTTGAAATCTCTTATGATGAAACAGTGACCTGCATGAAAAATTTAGCTCTTTCACCTCTGTTGAACTCTACTAGTAACAGTTTGGCTGACAAAAGCTTAATTTGTTCTTCAGTTTAAGTATGTCTTGTTGGACAAGTGTTTCAAGCTTCCTGTTCAGTATGCATGCCCTGAAGGGTGATCACTTCCTACTGCACTGATGGGTTCACTACTACAGAATTAGCTTCAGCTTCTAATTCACATTAATGTATAAAGGAAAATCAATCACATGCTTTTCACACTGGAGGAAACAACCACAATCTGTATTCTACAGCCATGGATTTGCTTGTTATTCAAGGAAGAGAAAAAATAGTTTACATCTTTATAAGTACAGACCTACAGAAAACCAAAGCTCTCACTTTAGTAGCAGAATCAACTAAAACATCATCCAAACCTTCAAACATGAGGAACCTGGGGCTGTCTAAAAGGTGCATCTAAAAATGAAGACATTACACACAACTTTAGTATAAAATTTGAAAACTTTTATTTAGTGTTAAACTTTTGTCTCTACCGCCCAGTACATTTTATAGATATTTTCTATAACAAATACTTTACCTTTCCAGAAAATATTTTTGCAGAGAACTCTTTTTGCAGCATAAAATACAAAAGCCTCAAGAGTCCAGAATCAAACATAGGTTTTATGCATGTAAAAACCCTTAACTGGCTAACTGGATTGGTCAAGGAAGGCTTCCCTGGTATGTAATGCCAGAGTTTGAGTCTGACTCATCTTGGAACTGTTGAATGCATGTTACTTTATTATACAGCTCAGTGATGGTAACACTCTTAGGCTAAGTACAGCCCTGCTGAATTCTAACATAAAGCAGCTTAGAACAGAGATTCTGAAAAACCCCTTCTGGGTTTTACCACTGGGCATGCACTCAATATAGTTAACACTGGTGGGATCCAGCAGATTCTAGAGGTCAGCCAGCACTAGAAAAACCAGAAATCATACCAAAAATGTCAAATGGTTTTAAACTAACTTCAAAATAAAAAAAAATGATATCCAAGACAACACTATATATAATAGCCACACACACTTGTACATGGCATTTCAGCTGACCAGGATTGACTGTTTTTGAAATATTAGTGCCATTTCTTGAATACTATTTTCACCTTTGAAGTATTTCTTATTTTGAAATTAGAAAACTACAGAGAAAGAACATTGGGTTCTTAACAGTCCACAGATGCCTACTACTCAGGAGATAAGAGTTCAAATTAAAAAAAAAATCAGATTGTGATGTGTGCATCCATAGATTGAGAATCTCATATCAATTCAGTTGTTGCTAAGAAATGTCTACAGAGGATTTTACAGGAAAAAGTATGTTCCAACAGGTTCTAAATGATTAACTTGACCTATAAAGCAATCCCTAAGTGTTATCTTAATCTCCTTACCTCACATCTTATTTTGCTAGGAGCTGCCTAGTCAGCAAAACCAGAGTGAAAAATACTTTGCCATGTATCATCTCTATGGCTCTCTCTTTCTCTAAAACAGCAGGGCTTAATTCTGAGTGATGCATAGGTGATCAAATTTTAAATGATTAGAAAACAAAAGAAAAATCTCACCTTGTATAAAGGCCCACATAATTTGTTTGCTTGGTCCTTCAGCACACCCCACAGTTTTCATACCAGGTGATTGATTTTACTACTTTAATCACAGGAACTTCCAGATAACACCCAAAATTATGAAGTTACAGAATCAGAGACAATGATTCTAATCCCAGGAACAGTGAAGAAATGGAGTCTTAAATCAGTCAAATATTACAATTAAGGATATTTAGGGTTTGCTGCTTAAGTATAATAAAACAAAGTTGCTCACCCATTAGATAATTCTCCATAGACAAAGCAAATCAGTTGCACATGTGGGTGACGTCATTCGACAGTGCTATCTGAGCTCAGAAAAGCTGAAAAGATCATTTCTGAACAGGCACATGTGTTCCTACCCAGATGATGCCATACAAGTCTCCTAAGACTTTGTAACATGTTTACCTTCAGCTCTCAAGAAGAGAGCAGATTTGTCCTGTTGTCTACAGAGAACACCTGTTACGGGTGAGCAACTTAGCTTTCTTTGTGGACAAGCATTAGCCATACAAGTGGAACTCTCAAGCTGAAGGTTGCATGAAAATAATTTCTTACACGTTATGTATTATGCCAGAGGGTGGAGAGAAGAGCTGAAGGAATCAAATTACTATTTCTTATTGAAATGATTGTCCTGTTTATGTACTTTAATGGTTTATGTATTTTTTAGGTTGCTCTTGTTCCCCACTATGAACCAGAAATTTGGAATCGGTGGGATACAAGATACCTAGATAATATAAAACAGACACTTCCAACTCACAATGAAATACCTATTACAGGTTTACATTAAAAATGTACTTAAACATTGCCTTGACTTACTTCCTAAAGATCTGACACTGCTTTGAATATTAACTGGAAAACTATATCAAAGAAGAATAGCTACAACAAACAAAGCCCTCGCTTGAGTTCACTGAAACATTCTCTTCAGCAGAGGGTATCACTAAAAAAGTGTCAGTAGGATACCACTGAATTATATCAATGCAGTTTTTTATGCAAGGAACAAGCTTGATTCATTGAATGGTTAATGTTTTTTTTCCCCCTTTTTTTTTTACACTTCTTCCACCATGGCATTTAAAATCATTCTGTATATTGTGTAAACAGAAATTAAAAAACAAAAATTAACAAGTATTAAAAGTAACATGGGAACAGGGCACATAAATGGGTCTGGTTGAAGAGTGGGACACATAGTGAACCTTTTCCATTTGAAGTTCTGACTTATGAGGTCTTCTTGCCGAGCATTTTCTAGAATCTAGATGCTAGGAATTTTGCCCATGTCAGAAGGCAATTGTAGAGAAGATACTAGTTTGCCTTCAACATCAATCCACTAAGACAACTCTGGGATGTAGAAGATTTCCACTCTGTGTGATCAGGAGTAGAAATATGCATAAATTCTACTGAATGCTGAACAGTTAGGCGATGTAGTCCTATAACCAAACTTGGCAAGGCCAAAACAGAAATATTAAAGTCATTTGTACCTTTTGTAGAATCTTCATAAGCTGAATTGGAGAAAATGCACAGAGCAATCCTTGCTTCTACGGAATTGAGAAAGTATCTGCCACCAAATATTTCTCTACTGGTATTCTGGAGCAGTATGCGAGAACTTTGCTTAATGGTGTCATAAATGGATTTATAACCATAGGTTCACAGAGTTGGAATAATTCCTGGGCTACTCGACTGTCTAATGATCATTTGTATGGCTGTAATTGGTGACTATCTTTCTTTCCCTGGGAGATAGCTTAAAGGAGTATTTTTTGAGGAATTGCCCATTTCCAAATCTTGCAGGCTTCCTGACAAAAGACTGAAAAAAAACCCTGTCCATCCCTGTTTGTTGATATAGGACATGGCTATCTGATTGTGGTTTGAATTAAGACAACATTGTTCTTTAGCCAGGGACTGAATACTTCTAGAACGCTGAATATGGTTCTTCAGTCTAGATTGTTTGCATGAAGGAATTATTTTGTCTACCAGGTTTTCTTGAGGACATGGGTGGTTGAAATGAACTTCACAACCTTCCTTGTAAACATGTTTGGTTGTTTCCAGATACTGAGATTGGTAAATTGAAAGTGTTTAACCACCATTTGAGAAAATGGACAATAGTGGCGATTTACAAGTTGTGAGACAGTGGTTGGAAATGCTGGTTCCACTGAAAATTTAGATACCATTGAGCTTATATCATTGCAAGGCATGCAAAAAGAGTAACATGGACTGCCAAGTGACCCTATATGTGCATAAAATGAGCCATAACTTTTACCTCACAGTGTTAGGATTATGTTCATTAAGATTGCTGCTATGAAGAGGAAGAAAATCTTTCCCTTGTGTTATATCCAGATGGGCTCCTATAAAGTCTATTGCATTATAGGGTTTATGTTGGATTTTGACAAATTCATGCCAAATCCTAGGAAGTGAAGTGTTCTCATTGTAAGAATAATGGAAGAATGAGTTTGTAGAAGGGTTTGGCCTGATATGAGCCAATTGCCTAGGTAGGGAAAAATATATTGTGTAGCCTTAGATGAGCAGAGACTACTAAAAGGCATTTTCTGAATACTTCTTGGCCCATGCAGGAATGAAATGTTAAACTCTTCCTCCCACTGGAAGACTGTATGGGTAACCAGGAATTTTGTTCTATGTTGTAGTTAAAAAAATTTGGTTTGCACACTCATCTGGACTGCTGTTGTTGTGGAGGATGCGGTCACTGAAAAAGGATAAGGTATCAGGCTGAAGGCCTATGCTGTACACGCCACACATTTTGATTCTGCAACGGTTTTATTTAGAAACTGTGGCAAAATAAGTTTCTGACTTATGCACTGTAGGTAAACATAACAGGTAATTCACAGTTGGATAAGGATGACTTCCAGTACAGGTAGTCAGTCCAGATCATTTCACAGTAGATCCTCTTCAGAGACAGCAGATAACATGACTGGAGACTAGCTTTTAAGTACAGTCAAGATACTAGACTTTCAGACTTTATAGTGTAACAATAATACACATCAGGCAAAAAGCTCGTGTGTCTTCCTCTGGGATCCCAAACCTTAGTTTGCCTCCTAGCCATCTTTGGAACCCCCCCCCCCCCCCCAAGGACCAAACCGGATTCTGCTGTGGCCACACAGCAGGCTATCTGCCATTAACTCTGAGCCAGTCTTGTGGCTCTATGCACAAGACTCCAGCCCTTAATGAAGCAGACACAGGTTCAAGACCAGGAACAATACCTTTTTCCCTGACAAAGTTGATATCTCCTTGAATAGAATTACTATCTTGTTTTAGTATTGAAGATGAAGCTTTTTATAGACATAGGTTGTTCCAGTATTGCCACAGATGTCAAGAAAGTGGCACAATGCTTAGTAAAATCTGTTTCTTTCACTTTTTGTCCAGACATTATCTCCTATACATGGAAAAATCAGCTAGATTTTCATGTACCCTTCACAGAGCTCTGAAGCTCGAAGCCAACCTAATCTGGCTCCAATGGCTACTGCTAATGTTCTTGAAGAAGTGTCATAACCCTCATTGTTTGATCTAATGAGGAGCTTACTACGTTCTTCAGCTACATGGAGAGCTGCTTGAAATCTGCTGGAAGTTTTCGCATCATATCTTTGAATTTCTGAAAGAATACATATACTGCATCTTGTAAAATCTAGAACTTAACATAACTGACTGGAAAATGTTTTTGCTGGGCTATCCAATAAGGCAGGATATTGTCCTAGAGTTTTTGATCTTTTTAAAGCTGATTCTACCACTACTAATTGGTGGGGAAGTTGGACCTTTTGAGGGCCTGGACAAGACAAATTTATACCTATTTTCTTTTCTTTTAAGATGGGAAGTGCTGACAAAGGTGTCTTTCATATCCTTGTCTGAAGTTCCTGTTGTAGTTTATGTACTGGTATTGCTACAACTTGCTTTGGAGGTTCAATAAACTAAACATGTCTTCCTCTTGGCATACAGGAAAATGAATCTCCTTGGCCATCTTATGGACAAAGTTGGATATACTGTATCCTCAGAAAGAGATGCATTCTTAAACATAGAAACAATGGCAGAAAAGGACTAATGATCCATCCAATCTACCCACCAAGCTTTCCATGGTAGTATCTGTCATGCTTTGCAGGTCACCCTCCTGCAGTCAGTTTTGCTTGATGTACTTTGCTTTAGAAGCAGTCCTGTGGTTTTTTTTCCTTAGTGTCGGCACATCAGTACCCCAGCAGGTGAAGTCATGGCTGGTGTTGGTTGTCTCAATCCAAATTCCTCTCTCTTTTCACCCCACCACCCTCTTTCAAAGCAGAGGGCGATGTTGCAGTTGCATAAAAAGCATCAAGGCTTATTGGTTAAGATAAGTATTCCCATACCTTCTGTTAAGGGTAGTAACTACTGCTTTGTGCTGGTTACCCCCATGTTTATGAGTTCCCCAGATCATAAGAATCAAGGCCCTCAGTTGTTTGAATCAAATTCCTCTTTCCCCCCTGTCATCTAAGAGAGAATAAATGTTGCATCAAAGTAAAAATTACACAAGAAGAGGACCTATTCAACAATTAAATTTGTTTTATTCATATATACCAGTCACCTATCTAACATTAAAATCTAACACACTCATCCATCACACATACACCCACATAAAATCATTTTTCATCAAACATGAAATGTATTGTATACAATGTATATAAAAATGTAATCATACAATAATATTTTATAATCTTTAATAGTTTATATAAAGTGCAAATAGTATATAAAGTGCTAATATTCTATAAAATAATTTATGAAAAAAACAGATGTTAGTCCAAAAAGTCCAACAAAGATCTTCGTTTCGCCCGATATCTCTCAAAGGCTTCTTCAGGGATGAACTTAAACATCAAGGATTAACAAACAACTATTCCCCGGCAATGTTGCCCATCAACGGGTGTGTTTGTAAATATCATCAACTCTTGAGGAGCCTTCAAACCAAGCACTTATACAATGAATCACAATTGTGAGTTGATGATATTTACAAACACACCCGTTGATGGGCAACTTTGCCGGGGAATAGTTGTTTGTTAATCCTTGATATTTAAGTTCATCCCTGAAGAAGCCTTTGAGAGATATCGGGCGAAACGAAGATCTTTGTTGGACTTTTTGGACTAACATCTGTTTTTTTCATAAAAATTATTTTATAGAATATTAGCACTTTATATACTATTTGCACTTTATATAAACTATTAAAGATTATAAAATATTATTGTATGATTACATCTTTATATACATTGTATACAATACATTTCATGTTTATTGATGAAAAATGATTTTATGTGGGTGTATGTGTGATGGATGAGTGTGTTAGATTTTAATGTTAGATAGGTGACTGGTATATATGAATAAAACAAATTTAATTGTTGAATAGGTCCTCTTCTTGTGTAATTTTTACATTATTGTGACGAAGAGGCTGTTTACTTTTTGACCCTTGTGTGATAATACCAGCAGTTGCATTAAAAGCATATTGGTTAAGGATAGTAATCTCCATGCCTTCTGCTAATGGTAGTAGCTGCTGTACCAGCATGTTACCCCCTGCACACATCTCATTTCTGTCCTCTAGCCTTTAGAGATCCACAGTGTTTATCCCATGCCCCTTTGAATTTGTTGACTGTTTTCTTCTTCACCACCTCCTCCGGAAGGTGGTTTCATTGTCTAAAGGGTACAGTTGAGACATATAAGAAGATTCAGAACCTTCCTGTGAATCAGAGTATTATAAGAGGCTCCTCTGATAATGTTCTCTCCTTAGACGAGGGTGAGATATGACTTCAGCTGTAATATATAGCGCTAGCCTGAAAAGGTGCAATAGTAAACTGGCTTTCTAACTTAGGTGTCAATAACTCTAAAATGATAGAAATCTTCTCCAAAAGGAGAAGTGGCAGCAAATCAGTAAAGCACTCCAAAATTGGGATTGGAGTGCTTTGATCCTGGTTTTATTTTTCTGCACCAAAAATCAGATACTCAACTCCAAGGTGGTCTCCGCCCAGATAGGTGCAGTCTCTCCTTATTGGTACTAAGAGGAATCATCTCTGGGGACAAGACCTGTGTGGTGTATATGTGCTTTGGCACTAGACTGTTACCATCTTTTCTGTGCTGAGACTTTTCAGACTCTTTAGAAGACTTGATTTAGGCAATGGCCTCTGTGCCAAAGAATGATTAATTCTAACTACGGAGGTGGCATCTCAGATTTTAAAAACTCTTTCAAGGCATAACCTCTTGACTTTATGGCCCTTGGTAATATACTTACATGTATAGGCTGCACAGTTAAGGACTGCGTAGGAATGACCAAGTCACTGGAAAGATCTATCGCTGAGAGAGAGTCATTTTAGAAAAGCAATGAGGATATCTTTTGAATTCTGGCTTGTTCATTTTACTAAAATCAAACTCAATCTTGAAAAAATATATAATTTTTCATTAGTCTTTTTAAAAAAAAAATAAGTACAAGAAAGAGGAAAAAGAACCCTTGATAAAAAAAACAAAAAAAAACAGGCAGCTAAAGTTTTAGAGAGAACAAACACGTTCTTTCACACCGGTAGAAGAAAATAAGAGACTCACATGACCTTTCTGAGTGCTGAGCAAGCTCTCTGTCTTGGTGCCTTTGTATGTCACCCACTTGATGTGGCTGATATCTGTCCCCAAAGAAAGGATCTTGTGTGACAAGGATCTGTGTTCTATGCAGCACAATCATTTCATTCCATCAATATATAAAGAATAGTGATTAATTTGAAATGAAGCAGCTCATGCCCATTCAGATGGCCGAATTCCAACCAGAATAGCAGGTTGGAGAGTCCCTATAAAGAGGATAGGAAGGTGTGTGAAAACTGCTGAATGGGATTCAAATACAATCCACAGAAAAAGGGGTGTGTCCAAATTATTAAGTTCTTCTACAGACAAAATAAAGTCTTCAATGCATAAAGTAGTTTTATTTATATTCAAAGACATGCAGTCTTATCTATGAATCTATTATTCAGTTAAACAGCACTGTCAGTCCCGCAGTCTTAAGTGGACATAACGCCTGCTTGAAGATTCTATGTACCATTATTTTGAAGATCATTGTGTTCTCATTTTCTGTCCCTCCTGATGCAGCCATTGCGAAACGTGGCCTGTGTCAGGGGACAGACAGTGCTGTTACTTTAACTGAATAATAGATTCATAGATAAGAGTGCATGCCTCTTTGAATTTAATATAAATAAAACTACTTTATGCATTGAATACTTTTTTGTCTTTAGATGAATTTGGACACACCCCTTTTTCTGTGGATTATCTTTTGGTGTGTTGGTTTTATTCAAATACAAACTTAAGTTTTCCAATACTTGGAATTTACTGACCAAGAAAACATCAGCAATCCGTACAAATTTATTTTTACAAGGAACAAAGCTGGGGACTCAAAATTAATAGATTACACAGTGAAATAGATCTGCTAATGATACTACTTATGGGCATTACATTACTGTTTTGTGTCTTTTTGGGAACAATAATCATTTTCTGTTTTATTCATGTTTGTATTTTATGAGTTTTTATGAATGTAGTATTATAAGGTGCTTACAATCATAAGCTAATAAAGCATATAAACATTTTAAATAAAATCAATCCGTCCTCCTGTTTTGGCCATGGTAGAGTTAGGTGGCTGGGCATTAAGCCTCCCATATATTGTACATGTTTTCAATCTCAGTCAAAAGACCAAGCAGGGACTGTACTCAGTTCACAACTCAGATCTTACATTTGATCTGAGCCAACAAGAGATCAAGAGCTTCATAGGGAACACAAATTTAGAATAGGACTGCAAATGGGAACAATTTGATTTTTATCTAAAAACAATGCATCTCACTGCATTTACTGTGCCACATCTTCCTGTTCATTGTTAACTTCTTTCATGCAGGTTACAAGAACCAGGGAACATGTATGTTCTTTCTATGGCTATGAATTGCAGTACCTAAATAAAAAGACAAATCATGGGAAATTCTGGAAATTGAACTAACACCAGAGCAAATCTGAGAAACTTGGCATCATTCATTCTGAATCAGTAACTCCAATCAACCCCACTTCCCAGGTTCAGACATATTCCTTAAGTCTAAGAATCAATCGTTCATGTACAGTATAATAGACTGTGTAAATGCTTCCACAATTGTATTTTATTACCATCTTGACTTCAACATGGCCAGTACAATTCTTTTTCCTAGGTCTACAGCCAGTTCTACCTGTATGCACATTTCAGATTAATGTCCTTTTTTTTTATGCACATATAATCATGTGCAGAAATCTCACTGTCTGTAGCACAGAAGTAACACTATAACAACTTAAGCATCCAAATCATTTTCCGTTATCCTCATTTAGCATCAAATCAAAAGCTAACTGCACTCAGTTTATTGCTTATAAATCTAAAGCCATTGCACAGTCTGCTTTATCCCTGACAGGGAGCTAAGAACTGTATTGAATACACATTTTCACAGTCCCAGGGACATGCATACAAGGCTAATTCACTATATTAGTTTAAATTACTTGAAAGCTTTAAAAACCCGATACCAAAATGTAAAAAGAGCAAAAACTTTTTTAATTTAATCAAAACACCACTGCAATATTAATTTCATTTTTGTTCCTTTTTACAATCTGTACAGAAAAGTAGCAAGAATTCGTTGATCACAATTCATCATACCATACAGCGAATTTAAATGGGGAGGAAATCCCTGCAAATATACACAGTGAAGCACAGAACCTTGAAGTAGTAAACAGCTCACCTAAGCAGTTCAAACCATTTCTATCTAAAGAGGATATTTGGTGTGAACAATGTTGATCATCCCTTCGAATTCCTCCAGTGTTTTCTTATACAAAATATTACAGTGATTATTTGTCATATTTACACTCTTGCACAGATAGAAAATAATTAGAAATTACAAATAGGCTTGGCATCTAAGGCTTTTACCAATGGACATATGCTACAGTAAAGTGGTTATTCCTCCAACACTCAGCACCTTCAGACATGAATTCTTCTCTTCATAGGCAGAACAAGCCAAAAACAGACAACAAATCTGTCATAAGTGCCATAAGAGCAATGTTTCCAACTTTCCTATGGGACTGAACAAGCAGCAAAATGCCATTTATGCATCAATATTGCAAACATAAGCTTTTCCTATGATGGTTTGTAACTTCAAATCAAGCAGAAAGAAAAACCACTGAACTAGGCCTGTGTGCATTATAAATACACAAAGAATTCAGGAGTTTTGATACAACATGTTAATTCATCAGAGGATCCACTTGTTTGTTGCTTTAGACCTTGAAGGATCAAACAACTACATTTTAAAGCTGTATCTTATGGCTTTTTACATATTCCCTGCCTTTAATAGGGATGAGGTATGTACTGAAATGAATGCAGATGTGGTACAGAAATCTTTCGGTGGACACAAATATGTTGCAGATATGTATAAACAATCAAGACTCTTTCCATAGGGTGCCAAGCCTCATTTTAACAGAGTGCAGTAGGGATTCTGTTTTAGAAAATGGCTGCCTGAAACAGGAAGTGACTAGTAGTTGTCTATCCACTGAGCAAAACCTCTTTCCACCAGAGCTCGATTTATTGACACCACCTAGAAAAGAAAAAAAAATATTTGGACAAAAAAAGTCAGCACTAAAGCAAAAACAAAACAAAAAAAACCAAAAACCAAATGTAAATTTACCTGATAATTTTCTTTCCTTTATTTCTGTTACACCAGTCCAGAATGTTTGGGTTTGTCCCCACTCAGCTGATGGAAGCAGAGCATTTTTTTTTTTTTAACACATCACTACTACTTACACTGTGTACGGAACCTGATATGCCAATACTCCTTTGTTAAAGCTTACAAATAAAAACTATCTAAAGACTAGTAAAAGTAATAAACCTTAAAACAAGTGTTTAAGAAAAAGCTGTCTTGAACTTTCATTTTAACTTTGAGAATGCTGGCAAATTAGATGAATTGGTGAAATTACTTTTGGAAAAAAAAAAAAAAAAAAGAATGTACAGGAATTGTCATGGAGTCTGTATTGATCTTTAAAATAGGATCTCTACAGGATAAGGCTTGAAGTTCAGATATTCTTGCAGAAGTGACTGCTACTAAACAGCCTTTAGCGTAAGATCTTTAATAGATGCTTGTTTCAATGGCTCAAATGATGTTAGTACTTTTAAAACTAAAAATTTAGATTTCATTGAGGTATCATTGGTTGGAATGGTGGTTGAATTTCCTTTACTCCTTCTAAAAATTGCACTACATCAGGATGGGATGCTACCATATTGCTGCTTGGAGGTAGCCTGCAAAAAAGCAGCAGTAGACACTACCCTTAACAGGAGGCTTGGGGGTAGACTGCATGAAATGGCAACTGCTACTGCCCTAAAAATATTCAAACTTGCTTCTTGGGCAGACTGGATGGACCTTTTTGGTCTTTCTACTAGTCATTATGTTCCTATGTTTTATTGTTTATCTACAACAGGCTAAAGCTTTTATCTGGACTTTCAAAGAATTGTGTGCTAATCCTTTGTCTACTCCTCTGCAAAAAGACTAAATATATCTGAAATCTAAGCCTTCCAAGATGAGATGGAAGTATCCTTACAAAATGCTTCAAAACACCACCAATCACATATGTGTTAGGGATATTGATTGCTTTCTTGCCTTCAGTAAAGGAGATATCACTGAAAGAGTATCCCTCCTTTAATAATTTTTTCCTCTCAAGAGCCATGCTATAAGGCAAAATGGAGGGGATATTCCATTAAGACTGGACCCTGTTTCAGGAGATTCTGAACTCCTGCAAATTGAAGAGGCCAATCAATGTTTAACTTCATTACATCCACATACCAGGGACTTCTTGGCCAATCTGGGGACACTAGCACCACGTGAGATTGCTCCTTTTCCATCTTTCAAAGAACACGCTCTATCAGAGGTCATGGCCAGGCCTGTACTAGGCATGTGTTCCTTCTGTTCTTGTGTCTTTGCAATGCTTCATTGTGGCATTCTTGTGAGTTGCTATTAAGTCTATCTGCGGCATGCCCTATCTCTGTACTATCAAATGAAAAGCTTTGTTGCTCGACTTCCACTCTCATGGGTCTAGATTTCTACTTAGAAAATCTGCCTTTACATTTTCTTTCCCTGTTATATGCAGCACAGACATCTGTTGCAAATTGTTTTCTGCCCAAAGACAAGAGTAGGTTTTTGTCTCTTCTGAAACCAGACTTCAACTTTGATTGTTTATATTTAAGTTGGCATTCAATTAAGATAGTGTTATCCAGGACTTACTGTTTACCCCAAGATATTATCCATTTGATTTTTTTTTTAAATTGTGCATGTTTTTATTGTAAACCACCTAGGGCCTTGAAAAAGCAGAGAATAAATTTTAACCTTTACATATGCTACTGCCATTGCATTGTGAATGAAGTCTTACTGCTTTGCCCTGAAAGATTGGCTGGAAATGATGCAAGGCTTGGAGGAAGAACTAGTAGGCTGGGAGAACGAGAGAGATGTGGAACAACAGTGGACCAAACTAAAAGGCGCAATTACCAAGGCAACTAATCTATATGTTAGAAAAGTAAAGAAAAGCAAAAGAAAAATGAAAGCTATCTGGTTCTCCAAGGAGGTGGCTGACAAAACAAAGGCTAAAAGAACAGCGTTCAAGAAATACAAAGGATCCCAAAGGGAGGAGCACAAAGAAAAATATCTGATGGAACTGAAGGAGACAAAGAAAGTAATCAAGATGGCAAAAAGTCAAGCGGAAGAAAGGATTGCCAAAGATTAAGAGAGGTGACAAAACATTTTTCAGATACATCAGTGAAAGGAGAAAAGTTCAAAGTGGTATAGTGAAATTGAAAGGTGAAAAGGATCAATGTGTGGAGAGAGACGAAGAAATGGCAGAAATATTAAACAAATACTTCAGTTCTGTGTTCACTAAAGAAGACCCTGGAGAACGACCATTGCTAGTTAAACTAGAGGGGAATGGAGTAGATGTAACTCCATTTACAGTAGAGAATGTATGGGAAGAGCTGAGGAAACTGAAAGTGGACAAAGCCATGGGGGCCTGATGAGGTTCATCCCAGGATACTTATGGAGCTCAGAGATGTGCTGGCGGGTCCACTGTGTGACCTGTTCAATAGATCCCTAGAAACGGGAGTGGTGCCGAGTGACTGGAGAAGAGCGGTGGTGATCGCGCTTCACAAGAGTGGAAACAGAGAAGAGGCTGGTAATTACAGACTGGTTAGCCTCACCTCGGTGGTGGGAAAAGTAATGGAGTCGCTGTTGAAAGAGAGAATAGTGAACTATCTACAGTCGGGAGAATTGCTGGATCAGAGGCAGCATGGATTCACCAGGGGAAGATCCTGTCAGACAAATCTGATAGAATTTTTTGACTGGGTAACCAAGGAATTGGATCAAGGAAGAGCACTCAATGTCATCTACTTGGATTTCAGCAAAGCTTTTAGATACAGTCCCCCGCACAGGAGACTGGTGAATAAAATGATAAGCTTAGGCGTGAGTGCCGAGGTGGTGGCCTGGATTGCAAAACTGGTTGACGGACAGACCACAATGTGTGATGGTAAATGGAACTCTCTCTGAAGAGAGAGAGGTTTTAAAGCGGTGTACCGCAAGGATCGGTGTTGGGACCGGTCCTGTTCAATATATTTGTGAGCAACATTGCGGACGGGATAGAAGGTAAAGTTTGTCTTTTTGTGGATGACACTAAGATCTGCAACAGAGTGGACACGCTGGAAGGAATGGAGAGAATGAGACGGGATTTAAGGAAGCTGGAAGAGTGGTCGAAGATATGGCAACTGAGATTCAATGCCAAGAAGTGCAGAGTCATGCATATGGGGAGTGGAAATCCGAATGAACTGTATTTGATAGGGGGAGAAAGGCTGGTGTGCACGGAGCAGGAGAGATATCTTGGGGTGATGGTGTCTAATGATCTGAAGTCGGCGAAACAATGTGACAAGGCGATAGCTAAAGCCAGAAGAATGCTGGGCTGCATAGAGAGAGGAATAGAGTAAGAAAAGGGAAGTGATTATCCCCTTGTACAGGTCCTTGGTAAGGCCTCACCTGGAGTACTGTGTTCAGTTCTGGAGACCATATCTCCGAAGAGACAGAGACAAGATAGAGGCAGTCCAGAAAAGGGCGACCAAAAGGGTGGAGGGTCTTCATCGAATGGCTTGTGAGGAGAGATTGAAGAATCTAAATATGTACACCCTGGAGGAAAGGAGGAGCAGAGGTGATATGATACAGACTTTCAGATACTTGAAAGGTTTTAATGATCCAAAGCAAAACTTTTCCGTCGGAAAAACATCAGCAGAACTAGGGGTCACAATTTGAAGCTCCAGGGAGGAAGACTCAGAACCAATGTCAGGAAGCATTTCTTCACGGAGAGGGTGGTAGATGCCTGGAATGCCCTTCCGGAGGAAGTGGTGAAGACCAGAACTGAAGGACTTCAAAGGGGCGTGGATAAACACTGTGGATCCATAAAGTCTAGAGGACGTGAATGAAGAGTGGGTGGCTTGCGGGAATGATGGCTACTACCTGGAGATAATACCCTTATTCAATAAACATACACATGGTTAATGCGACTCCAACATTGCTCTAAGCCTCAACGGCAAGAGGAAATGTGGAAAAAAGGATTTGCATTCACAAAAAAGCGGGGAGTAGCTTGCATGTTACGGTGGCTACTACCCCAAACCAAATAAGCCTGATACTTCACTTTCAATGCATATCCAGCATAGCTCTCTGCTTCAACGGCAGGGGGAATGAAGAAAGGTGGATCTATATACAGACAACAACCAACAAGACAATTATTTAGTCTGGGTGGGCAGGTGGGCGTGGCTTGCTTATTGCGGTGGTTGCTACCCTAACTAATTGGGCTAGATATTTCACTTAGATGCAGTTCCAACACTGCTCTCATTAATGGTGGGGGTGGAAGGGAAATAGAACCAAAAGGTTACTAAGAGCCAAGAGTAACATAAGTATGAGAAAAAAAAAGTGCAAAACTTGCTGGGCAGACTGGATGGACCGTTTGGACTTCTTCTGCCGTCATTTCTATGTTTCTATGTATCACTCTGGTCGCTAACCTGTTGATTGACCATGAGACCTATGTTATGTTCTAAAGACTCTGGATATACTGATTTTGACAATGCGCACCCCCATCCCATTGAACCCATATTTGTTGAGACTTCTATTCATGATGGTGGGTATAGGGGTACTGACAAATTTGTTCTGTCTGGCCACCAATGGAGACTGATCAACTGACAGTGGAAGAGAAGGCAATGTTCATAATTTTGTTGCTGAGGTTTTCAACACGTTAGTAGAGCACTCTGTAGTGGCCTCATGTGTGCCCTTGCCCAAGAAACTAAATGTATGGTAGCTGCCACAGGGCCTAAAGGTTGGAGATGGATGCTCCAAGGACATGGGACTAATTCAATAAACTTTTGCACCTAGCCAATAATCTTTGCTATCCTTTTCCTGGTGAGATTTGTGTGCTTTAACTGATTATGGACACACCCAGACATGATCATATACTCAATTTCAGAATGGAAGGGGAAAAGGAGCAGAAAGTTTCCAAGTACCCTTTATTATAGAATCCCAATCTGGAGCCTTTCCAGATTTATCGGACTTTAGTGCCGAGTTTACTTATATTACAGCTGTAATTTCATCTTCATGGAAAAGGTGTATAACAATCATCTTCTCCTGAAAACACCTCCCCTTCCTCAAAGGAATCATAGTAACTTTCCCTTAAAAACTCTACCTAGTCCTCACTAAAAGAGTCTATGGGATGGTAAGACTCCTCATATTCAGCTCTATACTTGGCTCTCTGTTTAGCTGATAAAAGGGGTATCAACTCAGATTACCTCTGTATATTTAATATGGAACATAAGAAAATGCCATACTGGGTCAGACCAAGGGTCCATCAAGCCCAGCATCCTGTTTCCAACAGTGGCCAATCCAGGCCATAAGTAACAAAAACCTAAGTCTATTCCATGTTACCATTGCTAATGGCAGTGGCTATTCTCTAAGTGAACTTAATAGCAGGTAATGGACTTCTCCTCCAAGAACTTATCCAATCCTTTTTTAAACACAGCTATACTAACTGCACTAACCACATCCTCTGGCAACAAATTCCAGAGTTTAATTGTGCGTTGAGTAAAAAAGAACTTTCTCCGATTAGTTTTAAATGTGCCTCATGCTAACTTCATGGAGTGCCCCCTAGTCTATTATCCGAAAGAGTAAATAACCGATTCACATCTACCCGTTCTAGACCTCTCATAATTTTAAACACCTCTATCATATCCCCCCCTCAGTCGTCTCTTCTCCAAGCTGAAAAGTCCTAACCTCTTTAGTTTTTCCTCATAGGGGAGCTGTTCCATTCCCCTTATTATCCATTCCCCTTATCATATCCCCTTACACAAAACTATCCATTCCCCTTTATCATATTTATCAATTTATCATATCCCTTTATCAATTTATCATATCCCCTTACACAAAACTATCCATTCCCCTTATCATATTCCCTTACACAAAACTGTCATATTGGAATAATTGCCTCTCAGCAATCAACCTACTCGCCAGCCTCAACTTGGTTTTAAACACAAACAAAACCGAAATCCTCCTTATTGCTCCTGAAAATTATGTCCCACCCACCTCTCCAACTGCCAGCCAAAGTCATGACACCTCCATGAACCTAACTTCGCCTCAAGTAAGAGACCTGGGTGTACTTCTAGACAACAGACTCAGCCTCAACAAGTTCGTAAATAACACCACAAAAGAATGTTTCTTTAAATTACAAGTTTTAAAGAAACTAAAGCCTCTTCTACTCTACAGAGACTTCCGCATGGTGCTACAATCAATCATACTCCTAAAACTGGACTACTGCAATTCTCTCCTTCTGGGCCTTCCCGCTTGCACCACCAAACCACTTCAGATGGTCCTGAACGCCATGGCCAGAATACTCACAAACGCCAAAAAAAGGGATCATATCACCCCAATCCTCCAGCATCTCCATTGGCTTCCAATTAAATACAGGATTCACTTTAAAACTATTATGATGATACACAAGGCCCTACATAACATCTCTCCTCTCAACTTAACTTTTCAACTGCAGCTACACACCTCCAAGAAACCGACTAGAAGTGCGTACAAGAACATGCTAATCACCCAGCTGGCAAAAACCTCCCTGAGGAAACGCGCACTATCCACAGCGGGCCCTACACTCTGGAACTCGATACCCCCAGACCTTCGACTTGAACCTTGCCATAGTACTTTCAAAAAGAAACTTAAGACTTGGTTCTTCACACAAGCATTCCCGGAGAGCTAAGAGCAGGAAGAATGACATTATCAGCATAGTCGTTGTCCCCCAGCCCTTTCTGTACATAAGTTCCTGAAGAGTTCGTCATTGATATTTAAATAATCATGAATGTTCACTGTAAGCTCCACTAAGTTCCTCTTTGCGCCTTCATGTTGTTAATTGTTAATTGTTAAATGTTTCAATGTAAACCGCCAACGAGGCGACAGTTTCTTCCTTGTAAACCGGTGTGATATGTATACTTTACAGGAACATCGGTATATAAAAATAATAAATAAATAAATAAATCATTTTGGTAGCCCTTCTCTGTACCTTCTCCATCGCAATTATATCTTTTTTGAGATGCGGCGACCAGAATTGTACAAAGTATTCAAGGTGCAGTCCCCACCATGGAGCAATACAGAGGCATTATGACATTTTCCGTTTTATTCACCATTCCCTTTCTAATAATTCCCAACATTCGGTTTGCTTTTTTGACTGCCGCAGCACACTGAACTGACGATTTCAATGTGTTATCCACTATGACGCCTAGATCTCTTTCTTGGGTTGTAGCACCTAATATGGAACCCAACATTGTGTAATTATAGCATGGGTTATTTTTCCCTATATGCATCACCTTGCACTTATCCACATTAAATTTCATCTGCCATTTGGATGCCCAATTTTCCAGTCTCACAAGTTTTCCTCTAAATCTTTTTGTACTTCTGGAATGAACAGTAAAGTCTGATGGAGGAAGTTAAACTCAGGGAAAAAAAGCAAGCTACTTGGCAGGGTAATTTCTGTGCAGAAGCAACCGAGAGCCACCACCTGCACCCGTAACAAATTCCATGAAAGGCCCTTCTCGAGCCCCGCCTGTAAGAAGGACAAAATATGTGAAACCGAGGAAGCAGTAGGAGCCACCCCCTGATCCATACACCACGATTCAAAAATCCCCCAAACCCTAACATAGGCCAGAGAAATAGAGGGCTTCCTAGATCGCAAGAGGGTAGCCACAACTGCCTCAGAGTAGCCCTTGCTCTTTAAACACTGCCTTTCAAAAGCCATGCCGCTAGACAAAAGCGATTTGCCTCTTCTAAACAAATGGGTCACTGTCGAAAAAGGTTCGAGAGGTCTCATAGCTGAAGGGGTCCGTCCACCACGAGATTGACTAGATCCGCAAACCACAGACTCCTCGGCCATTTCGGAGCTACCAAAATCACCTCCGATGGGTGAGATTCTATGCGCCGCAGCACCTTGCCAATCAGAGTCCATGGAGGAAACACGTACAGAAGAACGTTCTTTGGTCAGGCGAGAATCAGAGCGTCCACGCCCTCTGCTCCTGGCTCGCGGCGATGACTGAAGAAACGAGGAGCCTTGGCAATGCGAAACATCACCATCAGATCCATGCTTGATGTGGACCACCTGTCGCAGATGAGGTCGAACGCCTCTGGTGAGAGCTGCTAATCCCCAGGATCAAAGCGATTGCGACTGAGAAAGTCGGTCTGAACATTGTCGACCCCAGCAATATGAGAAGCTACAAGGCTGACCAAATGCGTTTCTGCCCAGCTCATCAACTGTTGTGCTTCGCTCGCCACCGGTTGGCTCTTGGTTCCTCCTTGTCCATTGATATAAGCCACTGTAGTCGCATTGTCGGAGAGAATCCTGACCGACTTTCCTTGCAGACTCTGTCGAAGGGCATGCAGAGCTAACTGTACCGCTCTGGTCTCGAGACGATTGATCGACCACTGGGACTCCTCCCTCGACCATAGGCCCTGTATAGACTTCTCCCGACACACCGCTCCCCAACCGGAGAGACTGGCGTGGTGTCCATGGTGACAACTGTCCAATCTGGGATTATCAGGGATACCCCGCGGCTCAGGCTGTCCGGGTTGAGCCACCAATCTAGACTGGAACAAGCAGGCTCTGTAAGAGGCAAAGGAAGATGAAATTGTTCCGACACCGGGCTCCATCGGGAAAGCAACGTGGACTGCAGAGGCTTCATATGAGCAAAGGCCCAGGGAACCAACTTGGGAGTGGATGTCATCGATCCAAGGACCCGCAAATAATCCCAGACTCTGGGAGGATGCTTGGATAATAAATCCTGAACCTGTTCCTGCAGCTTGATGATGCAGCCCCCAGTGAGAAAGACTCAACCTTGCCGTGTGTCAAACTGTGCTCCCAGAAATTCCAAGTACTGAGAGGGAATCAGGTGACACTTGAAGTTGATCACCCAGCTGAGTGATTCCAACAGCTGAAGCACCCGCTGAACCGCCGTGCGGCAAAGCAATTCCAACTTCGCCCAAATGAGTCAAATGTCCAGATACATATGAACGAAAAAAACCTTCCTTCCGGAGCTGTGCCGCCACCTCAATCATTACCTTGGTAAAAGTCTTGGGTGCCGTGGCAAGGCCGAATGGCAGGGCACGAAACTGAAAATGGTGGCCTAAGATGGCGAACCTCAGGAATTTCTGGTGGTCGGACCATATGCCGATGTGTAGGTACGCTTCTGTGAGATCCAGAGACGCCAAGAACGCTCCCTTTCTTATCGACGCAATGATGGACCTCAGAGTTTCCATGCAGAACTACGGAATCCGGAGGCATCTGTTTACTCTTTTTAAATCGAAAATGGGCCAGAAGATGTCCTCCTTTGGCACCACGAAGTAAATGGAATAACGGCCTCTCTGCTGTTCCACAAGAGGAACCTTTACAATTGCCCTGAGTTCGAGGAGACGGTGCAATGTGTCCTTTACCACCCGGAGCTTCTCAAACGAGCAGGGGGAGACTAGGAAACGATCTCAGAGGCGTCGAGTAAAATCTAACGCGTAACCGTGTTTTATCACATTGAGGACCTGCTGGTCGGAAGTTAGAGTGGCCATTCCTCATAAAATTGAGACAGTCTGCCTCCCACCACTGCAGCAGAGGAATGGACCGGCCTCGCATCATTGGGAGGACTTGACACCACTGGCGGACTGAGGAGCTCCTGGTCTGCCAAAGCGCCGGCCTCGAAAGGACTGGGACCAGGTCTGTTGTCTTCCTGATGGCTGACGAAAGGAAGATCCGGTTAACGGAATCTCCAATTTCCCCGTAGCTGCGAGTGAGATGGGAAAGAGCCTCTCGATCTTAGCCTATCCTCTGGTAGACTGTGTACCTTGTTCTCACCCAAGGATTGAATCATGTCCTCCACGTCTTTCCCAAAAAGAAGTTTTCCCTTGAAGGGCAAAGAACCCAGTTGAGCTTTGGAGGAAACATCCGCTGACCAATTTTGCAACCAGAGAAGCCTTTGGGCCGAAACCACAGACCTGGCTGAAATACGCAAGAGGTCATAAAAAGCATCTGCACTATAAGCGACTGCCGCTTCGAGATGTCCCGCTTCGTCCTCTGTTAGGGCGGTGCTATTTTGCAGCTGCTGAACCCAGCGAAGACCTGCGCTCAAGGAGAAACCGATGCACATGGCAGCTTAGACACCAAGCGCTGACACCTCAAATATCTTTTTAAGCTGCACCTCCAGTTTCCGATCCTGGAAATCTTAGAGCTGTCGCCCCTGTCACAGGGATAGTGGTCTTTTTGTGACAGCAGATACCGCTGCATCTACCTTAGGGACGCAGAGAAGGTCCAAAGCCTTCTCTGGTAAGGGATACAACTTATCCATAGCCTTACTGACCTTCAGACCCAGGTCAGGAGTATCCCACTCTCAGAACAAGTCCATAACAGAGAGATGAAAGGGGAATGATTTGGTTGGACCCCGCAGGCCCACCATGACTGTATCCACAGAACCCATCCGAGAATCCTCCAGAGGGGTTTTAATACCCAGTTCTTCCAGAATGGCCGGAATTAATGGGACCAACTCATCTCTGCGAAACAGGTAGACCACCTTTGGGTCATCTCCAACAATTTGAGGATCTCCATGATCGGTAGGCAGATCCTGGTCCTCATCCGGTTGCTTTCCCTGATGAAATGTCCCGCTAGGCTCCTGAGCGCCCTGCTCTGAATCCTCTGAGGACAAATCGTCCCGTGGATAAGTCCGTAGAGGTCTCTTGGCTTTCAGATCCCCCGCTGCCTCCGTCGGCCGGGACCTCTTGCCCTTATGGCTATCTGGACCACTGGACTCCTGGTCTGCATGCCCCTTAGGACCCTCTTTAGAGCACTTTTGAGCTGCCCTTCTGGTCTTATGCAGCAATAATACAAAAGCTGAAGAGAAGGAATCAGATGAGTGTGAAGCCCCCTCTTGGCTCTCCTTCGCCGGGCCAGGAGATTTGATTGAATGACAGCTCCCCCTCTGGGGGCCATAGGCTGCGGGGAAAGAGTAGGAGGGGAAATCCCTCCCCCCTCTATGACTGATGCCAGCACGTGGCCAAAATGGCCTCCATTCCCGCACTCAGCGGGAATGGGCCTGCCGGCAGCGGCTGCGAACACCCGGACACTGTGGAGCCCCTTCAGGACCGAGACATGATTCCCCCGACTGACCCCGATGTGCCTTCTCCTTCGAGAAGGCAGGCAGCACAAAGCCCATTGTGTGAAAGATGGGCACGTCTCCATAGGCTGCAAAGTTTTTTTTTGTTTTTTTTTAAACTTTCCTGGGCGGCAGCGGTGGAGAAAATGGGTACCCAAATTTGCAGTCGCACTCTTACTTGCAATTTGGAGAGAAAAAATGGGTCCTGTCTGCCCCAGGGTGAGTGAGCCGGGCTCCCCGGTATAAGGTCCCGACTAAGGACTGCGCTGTAAGGCAGGGTTCTCAACCCTTAACAGTAAAGTCTCGATACCAGGGAGGATGGCCCCCTCAGGACCTGCCGACCCCCTGGGAGGCTAAAAGGAAACGCTCCTGCCATTTGACAAAGAGCCTCCTTTTCCTTTTTTTAAAGAAATACTAACACTACACTAAAGGATTAAAGCCAAATCCCCTTGAAAAACATTTTTTTTTTTTTTTTTTAATTAAACTAGCTACAGACTGTAGGATTTTGCACCTCCACCATCTGCTGGAGACAGAGAAATGCTGACGGACTGTAGGTGGCACCTCAGGGTATAGGATAGAGTTGGTTAAAACATCTGTCTCCATCTGCTGGTGGGGAGGCAAAACCCAGGAGTCTGGACTGATCCGGGTACGTATAGGGAACTCAGATTACCTCTGTATATTTAATATGGAGTTTTCCTCTATATCTTTTTGCTTCTGGAATGCACAGTAAGCCTGATGGAGGAAGTTAAACTCAGGGGAAAAAAAAGCTACTTGGCAGGGTAATTTGTGTGTCACTTGAACTTCCTCTTTGAGAGTTAGATCCAGAGATGAGTAATAAATCATTGTTTTCATTTAAAACTGAGGTCAGATCAAGTATGTTTCAAAATGGCAGCTGAAGCTGTTTCAACCATCAAGCTTGATCCTTCCTCAGTGCTGGGGAAAAAAAAATTTAGGTTTTGTGCCAGAAAGCATGTCTTTTGTTTCTAATTTCAAATTTGGAGCTCTCTTGGTATGTACACTTAGCCCTTCTTTGCCACATGTACAAACTGAACAGCCTGTGCTGCCATCCGCCCTGCAGCAATTTTTTTTTAAGACATCACCGCTGAAATAATCTGTACTCACTTTAACTCAAAGATTCTCCAAGATTGCAACAAAATTAAAATGATTATCCCTGAGAATTAAAGCCTTTGTGGGGTTTTACATTACTAAAAGTTTGTATGAGGCAAGTTGGTGCATTTTTTTTTAATTAATGCAGATTTTCCTTCACAGACAAATGAAGGAAAAGCCTCTGGAAAGATTAAAGTAAGCACTTACACACTGAGCTGCAGCAGAGACTAAGGAAAGCTCAGAGATTCTTCTTCTTGATGTAAGCTTGTTGCAAAATATCAATATGCTCAAACAAAATCTCTGCTATGAGGGAGTTGGGAAAGGGCTTGTTTCACAGATGCAAAAGTAAGAGCATGGCCCTTGAGCTCTAGTCTCTTTAATTTGCTGCCCTTAAATTTAAATACAAACAGATTTGCAATTAAAAAAAAAATTCTGCTACACCACAAGGACTTATCAGCTATGGGCAGAGAATTCTGGCATATCAGGTTCCCTATGCAGCAGTAGTCATTTCATGAAAAAAACAAACAAAAAAAATACAAAGAACCAATACTCTGCCTTCATCAGATGGAACTGTGGACAAACCCAAATGTTCTGGGCTAGCATAGCAGAAAGACAAGGAAATTATTTTAATGCACCTACAAACAAGGCATTTCACTGCAGCCCTCAATTAGCAGCATGGTGTTTTAAAAAGATATATCAACCTACGAAGGTTCTTAACTGGTATAGTACAAATACTGCACATACATCTGAATTTTTCTGGCCAGTTAACTAACTTTTAATACAAAATGTTCAGATTACTTACCTGATAATCTCGTTTTCCTTAGTGTAGACAGATGGACTCAGAACAAGTGGGTATAGTGTGCTCGTGCTAGCAGTTGGAGACTGATCTGACGTCAGCACGGGTACATATACCCCCACAGGAAGTGAGACAATTCAGTAATCTTCCTTGCAAAAGCTGTTATGGATATATGTGTACTGACGATGAATGAAATAGTGAAAACAGGATTCCCCTGACCGATTGATAGTAGCTGGAGACCGCCAGCATTCCCAACCAGAAGGCGTCGACACCTGGTAGAGTGGATGCACTCATGTAAGAAGTGATAAGGCTTACCTTGAATCGGTGAAACCCATGTACACTGGCAGCCGGGCGGGATGCTGAGTCCATCTGTCTACACTAAGGAAAACGAGATTATCAGGTAAGTAATCTCAACATTTCCTAGCGTGTAGCCAGATGGACTCAGAACAAGTGGGATGTACAAAAGCTTTACTCCCGGAGTGGGTGGGAGGCTGCCTGAGGACCGCGTAAGACTGTCCTTGCAAATGCTGTGTCCTCCCTGGCCTGGACATCCAGACGGTAGAACCTGGAGAAGGTATGGAGGGAGGACCATGTCGCCGCTTTACATATTTCTGCAGGCGACAGCATCCTAGATTCAGCCCAAGATGCTGCTTGGGCTCTGGTAGAATGAGCCATGACTTGTAGAGGCTGTGACTTCCCGGCCTCTACGTAGGCCGCTCTGATAACTTCTTTAATCCAGCGGGCGATGGTGGGCCGAGAGGCCGCTTCTCCTTGTTTCTTCCCGCTGAGCAGGACAAACAGATGGTCCGTCTTTCGTACTGTTTCTGTCATTTCCAGATATCTGGGCAGCAATCTGCCGATGTCGAGATGGCGTAGCAAACGCCCTTCTTCAGATTTCTTCAAACCCGCCGTGGTTGGCAAGGATATGGTTTGGTTGAGGTGAAATTGTGAGACTACCTTAGGCAAGAAAGATGGAACCGTGCGAAGATGGATAGCCTCTGGAGTGATTCTAAGAAAGGGATCACGGCAGGACAGCGCTTGTAGTTCCGAGATGCGGCGTGCTGAACACACTGCCAGCAAAAACACCATCTCCAAAGTTAGAGAATGGAGAGACAGGCCCCGAAGGGGTCTGAAGGTGGATCCTGCGAGGAAATCCAAAACTATGTTGAGGTTCCACAGGGGCACTGGCCACTTCAGTGGCGGACGAATGTGCTCGACTCCTTTCAGGAAGCGGGAAACATCTGGGTGTGTGACAATGGTCTTGCCATCGCTCCTGGGACCGTAGCAAGACAGCACAGCCACCTGAACCTTGATGGAGCTTAGGGAGAGACCCTTCTGAAGCCCATCCTGTAGGAAATCCAAAACAATAGGGATTGTGGTCGCATGTGGATTGGTGCCGTGAGTGTCGCACCAGGCTTCAAATACTCTCCAGATCCTTACGTAGGTGAGGGATATGGAGAACTTGCGAGCTCGGAGGAGTGTATCTATCACCGGCTCCGAGTAACCTCTTTTCTTCAGTCTAGCCCTCTCAATGGCCAGACCGAAAGAGAGAATTGAGCTGGATCCTCGTGAAGGATGGGACCTTGACGTAGCAGGTCCCTGAGCGGAGGCAGGGGAAGGGGCTCCCCTGCCAGTAGTCTTCTCATGTCCGCGTACCAGGGTCTTCTTGGCCAGTCTGGTGCCACTAGAAGAACTAGGCCCCAGTGCTTCTGAATCTTGTGTATAAGGGTGCCCAGCAGGGGCCACGGAGGAAAGGCGTATAGCAGGGTCCCTGGAGGCCATGGCTGAACCAGGGCGTCGATCCCGTGAGAAAACGGATCTCGCTTGCGGATGAAGTATCTGGGTACTTGAGCATTGGACCTGTCCGCTAGTAAGTCCATGTCCGGAATCCCCCAGTGATCCACAATCATCTGGAAGGCTGTGGGCGACAGCTGCCATTCTCCCGGATTTAGGCTTTCCCTGCTGAGAAAGTCTGCCGTGGTGGTGTCCCTCCCAGCAATGTGGACGGCGGAGATGTCTTGAAGATTCGCCTCTGCCCAAGCCATCAGCAGGGCTCTCTCTAGGGACACCTGTCGGCTTCTGGTTCCGCCCTGACGGTTGATGTATGCCACCATGGTGGCGTTGTCGGACATCACTCTGACTGCCCGGTTCCGCAGTCTGTGAGCAAATTGCAGGCAGGCTAACCGGACTGCCCGTGCCTCTAGGCGGTTGATGTTCCACCCTGACTCTTCTCTGTTCCACCGCCCTTGTGCGGTGAGTTCTTCGCAGTGTGCTCCCCATCCGCTCAGGCTGGCATCTGTGGTGAGCAGAATCCATGTGGGGGAGGACATCTTCAACCCCCTGCTCGTGTGGTTGGACTGCAACCACAACCGTAGCTGGGTCCGCACTCTGGCTGGTAGGGGCAGATGCATGGAGTAATTCCGGAAGTGGGGGCTCCAGCGAGAGAGCAGGGAGCGTTGTAGAGGTCTCATATGGGCCCTCGCCCAGGGTACCACTTCCAGGGTGGATGCCATGAGGCCGAGAACCTGCAGATAATACCAAGTTATGGGCCGGCTGGCTCCCATCAAGGACCGGAGACGCGTCTGAAGTTTTAACCTTCTCTTGGTGGTGAGACTGACTTTGTCTGCCTGGAAGTCGAACTGGACTCCCAGGTATTCCAGTGATTGGGAAGGCTGTAGGCAACTCTTGTTCAGGTTGACTACCCATCCCAGGCTTTCCAGAAGGGCGATCACTCTGTTTGTTGCCCGATGGCTCTCCTTCGTGATTTCGCCCTGATCAGCCAATCGTCTAGGTAGGGATGGACCAGGATTCCTTCCCGTCTGAGCGCCGCTGCTACCACTACGATCACCTTGGTGAAGGTCCGCGGCGCCGTGGCTAGCCCAAAGGGCAAAGCCCGGAATGGGAAGTGGCGTCCCAGAACTTTGAAGCGTAGATAGCGCTGATGATCCGGATGGATCGGGATATGCAGGTATGCTTCTGACAAGTCTAAGGCTGTGAGGAATTCTCCTGGCTGTACTGCGGTCTTGACTGAGCGCAGAGTTTCCATGCGAAACCTCGGGACCCTTAAGTATCGGTTGACTGACTTGAGGTCCAGTACGGGCCGGAAAGTGCCCTCTTTCTTGGGTACCATGAAATAAATGGAATAATGTCCAGAATCCATTTCCCATGCAGGTACTGGGACTATGGCTTTCAAGGACAGGAGCCTCGCCAGGGTAGCTTCCAATGCTGCCTTCTTGTGGATTGGACACGGAGATTCCACAAACCTGTCCGGAGGGAGATGATGGAAGTCCAGATAATACCCCTCTCGGATAATGGCGAGGACCCACTGATCCGACGTAATCTCAACCCATCTGGGGTAGAAGAGGGTCAACCTGCCCCTATGGCTCCGTCCCCTGGATGGATCGGCTGATTCTCATTGGGAGGCGCGGCCGGGCCCTGAACCAGAGCCGGCTCCCCTCTTATGCTGCTTGGTCCGAAAGGACTGGTTCCTGGCCTGAGGACGAGGTGCCTGGTAGCGACTCCTATAGGGAGTGAAGCGTTGAGAGCTTCTGCCTCTGGAAGGCCTCGGAAAGGCGCGCTGGTTCCTCTTGAACCTATCTTTATTTTTTTTATTTTTATTTAGAGTTTTTATATACCGGCAATCATGAAAACATATCTTGCTGGTTTACATAGAACGGGGGTGCAATAAATACATAGAACTAGAACTGTGGTGACAGAAGGTACAGTTACATTTAACAAGGGTGGCCGAACTTGGAGAAGGAAGAAGAGAGGAGAGGATAGAAATGGTTAAACAATATACAATTTAACTGTAGTATACAAAATAACTGTTATATACAAACGGCAAGGTGTTTTAGGTGTTTTTATCTTCCGGCAGGCGAGGTATTGGAGAGGCACCCCATGTGCTGGCCAGTTTATCCAGGTCGCTGCCGAACAGGAGAGAGCCCTTAAAGGGCATTCTGGTGAGGTGTGTCTTAGAAGGAACATCGGCTGACCAATTCCGTATCCAGAGCTGCCTCCTGGCAGCTACAGAAGATGAGATCCCCTTGGCTGTTGTACGGACTAGGTCGGATGCAGCATCCGTGAGGAACTAGAGAGCGGACTCCATATCTGCTGCAGGAGCATTGTTCCTGACCTATGACAAACAGGAACGCGTCACCACTGTGCAGCATGTTGCAATCCGCAAAGATAGAGCTGCCACCTCAAAGGTCTGCTTCAGGATGGCGCCCAGTCGCCGGTCATGAAGTTCCTTGAAGGCCGCCCCCCCCTCAACTGGAATGGTAGTGTGCTGACCACCGCGCTAACCAAGGTGTCTACCTGAGGGCACGCCAGCATCTCCTTGATTGCCGGATCCAGGGGGTACATGCCCATCAGGGCCCGACCCCCTTTGAATGAGGCCGCTGGTGCAGCCCATTCCAAATCTATCAGTTGCTGTGCGGCTTGCAAGAAGGGAAATTGGTGGGCTGTAGGACGAAGACCTTCCAGCAGAGGGTTCTATGTAGATGGCACCGTAGTGCTGGGGCCTGTAATAGCCAACTCCGCCAGGCACTGAGATACCAGGTCGGAGAGGTCTTCCTTGGGAAAGAACCGCCTCATGGTTCGATATGGCTCAATCCCCGAGGGAAGTTCCCCCTCCTCGGAGGGTTCGGACTCGTCCTCTGAAACATCAGGGTCCGCCTGAACCGGACTGCCCGGAGGCGGGTGTTCTTGCCCACGATATGGGCGCAAAGGTCCAGGGGCAGGATCAGCCGGAGCAGCAGCAGGGCCTGGATGGGAAGCTGATTGCATCTGTACAAAGGCATGGATCCCCTTAAAGAGATCCACCCAGGAAATGGAGGCGGTCTCTAGTCGTCGGGGTACCAGGTCCCCCGGGATCCCAGGTTGTTCGAGACTGCTCGCTAGATCCGGGGTGGCCCCTGGGGAACTGTCAGCAAACCTCGGTTGCGACTGGTCCTGGCCCGAGGCTCCCACTGCCTCCTCACATTGGGCACAAAGGGAGTCTGGCTCCTCGCTGTGCGTGGCCCGAAGCTGGCATGCCGAGCAGAGGCCGAGAGCTTTCACGCCGGAATCAGGAGGTGCCGCCGCCGGGGCGTTTGAATGTTCCATTGCGCGCTGAAAAATATGCACTTAATATAATAATATGCGCTCAATAATATGCGGCAGCAATATGCGCTCAACAATATGCGGTCAGCAATATACGCTCAATACAATATGCGCTCAATAATATGCGGTCAGCAATATACGCTTAATACAATATGCGCTCAGTAATATGCGGTCAGCAATATACGCTCAATACAATATGCTCTCAGCAATATACGCTTAATACAATATGCGCTCAATAGTATGCGGTCAGTAATATCCGCTAAATGATGTACAATATACGCTCAATAAGAAGCGGTCAGCAAACATGCGCTCAATACGATACAGGCGCCTATCATGGGCGCTCAATACCTTAAACACGGCCGACAAAATGGCGACCTCCGCGGCGTGCCGCATACAGGCAACGCCGCCGATCCTCGTACCTTAGAGACCAAAAGTAAGAGATATACGCCTTACCTGATCCTCGGCGCTTCCCGGCTGGAACCCGGGCGGTCTCCGGCTGAGGGGGGAGAGGGGAAATACCTTCACCGCCGCGCTTGAGGAAATGCACCCGCTGCCTCTAGGTCCACGCCCGGACCGAGGCGCCTCTCAGCCCGACCCAAGCCCTTCTCGCTCGGGGGCTAGGTCCCTGCCGCGATTCAGCCACCGGACCGAGGCCTAGACCTCCGAGGGATCGCGGAAATCACCCCGGGAAACTCAACTGGGGGAGGGACCCGAGGGTATCACCGCAGGAGTGCGGGACTCGTTGTTCTGTAGAATTTTAGCAAGTAGAAAGTAGAAAGTAGATTGGAAACACGCTCAGCGAGCGTGCAGGCTCTCCAAACTGCTTTGGAGACGGAAATTACTGAATTGTCTCACTTCCTGTGGGGGTATATGTACCCGTGCTGACGTCAGATCAGTCTCCAACTGCTAGCACGAGCACACTATACCCACTTGTTCTGAGTCCATCTGGCTACACGCTAGGAAATATATTTTTACACAGTCAGCTGGAGGCTACTGTCAAGACCCTAGAACATCAGAAGTGAATCTCAGCAACCCCCTATGTTCCAGTATTCCAGTATGTGAAGAGCTACCTGTCACTTACACTATACACTTATTAACAATCATAAGAACATTAATAAACATGAGACCACATAATTGTATTATTTCTAAACTTGAATTGCTTTGGCCAATGGGGATTATATAGCCTTCACTGTTATATTACCACAACACAGAACTACTGGCTGCCATCTCTTAAAAGAACAATTTGATTAGCTCAACATTAGTTGATCACTTCCAATTACCTCTCCAGAGCAAAAAGAAAATCTTTGCCCCAGACAGCCTTGCACATAGCTGCATTTAAATGCAGCAGAATTTCCTAAAGGGATTACCAAAAGCAGATGACTTCTTAGCAGCTTACAAATATTTATTGACACTGAAATTGGGTTTGATTTTCAAATTTTAAAGTTTTGCTTTCTGATCAGTTTCACTCATGTTTGTGGCTGTAATTTATTTTTTGCTATTCATAGATTACAAATCAGCAATGTCAATATCTCTCTTCATCCTGGCTGTTTAGTCAATAGGAACCCATATTCTATAACAGGTAAACTAGAAACACCTAAGTGCACTGAAGACCATATTTAAATTAGATCTAAAAAATGAGTGATTGAAAGAACTGGCTGGATTTCTTAAAAAGGTGGAAGATCATTGGATAACTTACAACTATTTAATTAAAACTTAAGAGGCACTGCTACTTTAAAGTACACTTTTGACACAGCCGAAGACTTTTAATCATTTCTTGAGTATGCGCTGAATTCTCTAACTCTGAACAAAAGTAAGGTAGCATTCAACAATTCCATTAGAACAATCGTTATTTCCTCTAATTGCACATATTCAGGCTACCTCTGTTGCTTGCCAGTTAGAAGGCCAAAATAAGCTTTGCAGAAATGCCAAAAGAAACCCATACTGTAAAAGGCATGCTCTGTGGCTCTCCATCCTTTTCTACCCAGCAAGCTAAATGTGCCACCCTCTATAGTACTAGCAAACTCTCAAGCAGTATTCTACCTTTGCCAAGGGCCCACACCATCACTTTAGCACAGAGCCATGGTTATGTTACCTTCTTTTTCTCCTTAAAACAAGCTATCTCTCACTGCCCTAAGATCTTGGCTAAACCTTGCAGTTTTGTTAGTTATACATACCTCATCTCCCAACATACTCCATAATTGTATAAAAGGCAGACCAGTTACACCATCATAGTTTGTAACCTAGAAAATCAAATATTAAATCATTAAAATGCACAGATATGCGCACGTTTAACCAAGCAGCATTTAGAAATTTCTTGGAGTATTACAAAAGACGTTCATACTACCAAACTGAATTTGTAACTAAAAAACACTATTCACATACATCAAGAACAAAAGAAAAGCCTAGAGGATTGATTTCACAATTATGAAGTTTAAATAATTTTGATGTCCTGACTAGTCCCCAGCTTTTAAAATTCACAGATTGAAATCTTGCTTGGATATGTAAAAGGGTGTTTACAATCTCCGAACTCTGGCTATGTCCCTGAACTAACCTGAGTCGTTTCTTTATCCCAGGGGTCAGGAACCTTTTTGGCTAAGAGAGCCATAAACGCCACATATTTTAAAATGTAATTCCATGAGAGCCATACAATATGTTTAAAACTAAATACACGTAAATGTGTGCATTTTATGTAAGATCACACTTTTAAAGTACAATAAGTCTCTGAAAAAATTACACCAGGCCTTAAGACACCAATACATTTCCTATTAGGAAAACGGACCAAGTCAGGCTGCTTATAGAGTCCTACACAGAAACTACATGCCAGCAGAAAACCTCACCTGAATCACGTGCTGTCCCTCACCTAACAGAATAAAGAGACCAAAATGCATAACAAGAAGCATTCAGAAAAAACTGAATTGGAAACTGCAACAAGCCAGAGTCTGTATGCAGTGTAACAAAGGAAAAAAGAAACATCACCCATCCTTATAAAACAAATCAAGAAATATAAAATCATCAGCAGTAAAACTGTACTAACAAAAAGAACATTTCGAAACAGCTGATGAGTGGAATATCCAATAATTAAAAACTCATATAAAACATTTCCAGATACCAACAAAATATTTCAAAATAGCAGACACAAAGACCCAGTAATGAAAAATAGTAAGGATACAAAAATTTTTTTGCTCTGCATACCTGGGAACGTTTGATATCCAGGTGTCCTGAGATTGTTCTGAATTAGCAGGAGGTGGCGTGGTTTGCTTGGAACTTTCTCCTCTCTCAGTCACATACCAGCGCTCTCTCTCACACTGGCTCTCAATGACACACCTATACACACATGCTCTCAGTACTCACATATACACATGTTTTTTCTCTCTCACTTATATAGGCTCTTAATTAAGCAAATGTTGCTTACCTGATGTAACAGGTGTTCTCACAGGACAGCAGGATGTTAGTCCTCACAAATGGGTGACATCGAGGATGGAGCCCAACCACGGAAAACTTCTGTCAAAGTTTCCAGAACTTTGACTGGCCCCTACTGGGCATGCCCAGCACGGCACTAACCCTGCAGCCAGCAGGGGTCTCCCTTCAGTCTTGTTTTTATAGCTACAGGCAGTGCCGAAAAAGTAAATAAACGAACCCAACACCGCGGGGTGGCGGGCGGGTTTCGTGAGGACTAACATCCTGCTGTCCTGTGAGAACACCTGTTACATCAGGTAAGCAACATTTGCTTTCTCACAGGACAAGCAGGATGGTTGTCCTCACAAATGGGTGAGTACCGAGCTGAGGATGTCCTGACTTGCACCAAATGCAACAGGCACAACAACTGGGGTGGAATTTGGTAAAGGACATCCGCACCCTACCGGGAAGGTGGAAGGGTGTTGGTACATCAAGTTGGAAAAAGGTTACGCAAGACAGATAGGCCGAAGATGGAATCCTGTCTTCCAGCTTTATCCAAACAATAGTGGGCTGCAAAGGTGTGGAGGGAACTCCAGGTTGCAGCCTTGCAGATGTCAGGAAGCGGCACCGATCGAAGGTGTGCTACTGAAGTCGCCATGGCCCTCACAGAGTGTGCTTTAACACGGTCTTGGAAAGGAATGCCAGCTTGCTCATAGCAAAAAGAAATGCAGTCCGCCAACCAGGAGGAAAGAGCCTGCTTATCCACAGGTTGCCCTAACTTGTTAGGATGGAAAGAGACGAATAATTGAGTGCTCTTCCTGTGAGAAACTGTACGGTCTAGATAAAAAGCTAGAGCTCGTTTACAGTCTAAGGTATGCAGAGTCTGTTCCCCGGAGTTGGAGTGGGGCCTGGGAAAGAAGATAGGTAGTATGATGGATTGATTGATATGAAACTCCGAAACTACCTTAGGTAAAAATTTAGGGTGAGTGCGGAGTACCGCCCGGTCCTGCAGGAGCTTAGTGTAAGGCGGATAGGTAACTAGGGCCTGTAGTTCACTAACCCTGCGAGCTGAAGTGATAGCCAAAAGGAATAACACTTTCCATGTGAGATATTTTAATTCACAGGAGTGCAGAGGTTCGAAAGGTGGTTTCATTAGACGACCAAGAACCAGATTAAGGTCCCAAGATGGGGCCGGAGGACGTAAGGGTGGCTTTAAATGGAGCAAGCCTTTAAGAAAGCGTGTTACCAGGGGTTGTACTGAGATAGGGACACCCCCGATACCTTTATGGAAGGCGGCTACCGCACTGACATGCATCCTTATAGAAGAGGTCTTTAGACCGGATTCTGATAGATGCCATAAATAGTCCAAGAATTTAGAGATTGGACAGGAAAGGGGATCAAGGGACTGAGAAGTGCACCATGACGTGTACCTTTTCCATTTGTATGAGTAAGATTTTCTTGTTGAAGGCTTTCGTGAAGCTATCAGGACACGAGAAACTGAATCTGAAAGGTTGAAAGGCTGAAGGGCTAACCTTTCAACATCCATGCAGTCAGGGACAAGGCTTGGAGGTTGGGATGGAGGAGGCATCCGTCGTTTTGAGTGAGGAGATGCGGGTCCTTTCCCAGAGGAATGTGCCTGCGGATGGAGAGATCCTGGAGTATGGGAAACCACACTTGGCGAGGCCAGTGCGGTGCTATCAGGATCATAGTTCCTCTGTCCTGACGCAGCTTCACGAGAGTCTTCGACAGAAGAGGAAGTGGAGGGAATGCATAAAGCAGACCCATTGTCCAAGTGAGGGAGAATGCATCCCTCGGCCGAGAGTGCTGGCTCCGAATGAGAGAGCAGTAATTGTCCACTTTGTGGTTTTGAGGGGACGCAAAGAGGTCTATGTGGGGATAACCCCACTTGTGAAACAGAGAGATCGCTACTAAAGGATTGAGCGACCACTCGTGTGGTTGGAAGACACGGCTCAGCTGGTCTGCCAATATATTGTCTTCTCCCGGCAGATAGGTGGCCCTGAGGTACATGGAGCGGGAGAGGGCTTCTGCCCAGATCTGCGCAGCTTCCTGACACAGAAGGAAGGAACCTGTGCCTCCCTGCTTGTTTATTTACCACATGGCTACCTGGTTGTCTGTCTGAATTAAGATTGTTTGATTTGAAAGGCAATCTTGAAAAGTCCTGAGAGCGTAGCGAATCGCTCGGAGCTCCAGGAAATTTATCTGGTGTTTGGCTTCCTCTCGTGACCAGTGCCCTTGAGTTTGCAGATCGTTTACATGGGCACCCCAACCGATGTTGGAAGCATCGGTGGTGAGAATTACCTGAGGATCTGGTGGAAGAAAGGGTAAGCCCTGTAAGAGGTTGAACGGATTCATCCACCATGCAAGCGAGAGACGAAGGGTGTTGGAGATGTGGACTATGGAGGACAGAGGCTGAATAGCTTGAGTCCATTGTAGTCTCAGAGTCCATTGTGTGACTCTCATGGCTAAGCGGGCTGTGGGAGTCACATAAACTGAGGAGGCCATGTGTCCAAGAAGAACCAGGAGTTGGCGAGCTGTGGCTGTGTGTTGAGAGCACAGCTGGCGAACTAGGGACACTATGGTCTGGACCCTTTGATGAGGAAGGAAGGCTTTTGCCTGTAAGGTGTCCAAGTCTGCCCCAATGAAGGATAAGGTTTGAGATGGGACTACGCAGGATTTTTCGTAATTGATTAGAAAACCCAGCGAAAGCAAAGTTTGAAGTGTTAGGGTCAGGGAGGACCGAGCTAATTGCTGGGTTGGGGCCCTGATCAACCAATCGTCCAAGTAGGGGTAGACATGGACACCTTACTGTCGAAGAAATGCTGCAACTACCACAAGGCACTTGGTAAACACGCGTGGTGCGGATGCGAGGCCGAAAGGTAGCACTCGATATTGGTAGTGACTTTGGCCTACTAGGAAACGGAGGTATTTGCGATGAGATTGTGTTATCGCAATGTGGGTATATGTGTCTTTTAGGTCTAGAGAGCATAACCAGTCCCCTCTTTGTAGCAGAGGGAGCAACGAGCCTAGGGTCACCATTTTGAACTTCTCCTTGTGGAGGTACTTGTTGAGGGCCCTTAGGTCCAGGATGGGACGAAGTCCCCCTGACTTTTTTGGGATCAGGAAGTACCTGGAATAGAACCCCTGTCCTTGTTGAAAGAGAGGAACGGGTTCTATAGCGTTTGACTGTAGGAGAAGAGAAGCCTCCTGCTCTAAAAGAACCGAATGATCCGTGAGACTCCACGCCTGCAGGGGTGGGAAGTCGGAAGGGAGAGTCAGGAAGTTGAGATGGTAACCCTGTGCAATGATTGCTAATACCCACTGATCTGTGGTGATCTGATGCCATCTGTCCAGGAAGTGGCATAGTCGACCTCCCACTGGTATGGCTGGAAGAGGGGTCTGGTATGTGCTCTCTAAGTCGAAGTCAAAAACCTGCTGCAGGGCCCGGAGGTGGAGCTGCTGCAGGTTTTTGCTTTCGAGTCTGGCGAGACTGAGTCTTATGATAAGACCATGCAGGCCTAGGCTTAGATGAAGGGGGATAATATTTCCTGGGCCGAATGAAAGGCTTCTTGGAGTCTTTTCTAAACGGCTGTTTAGAAGGCACCTCAGGAGGAATGGAGGAGAGCTGTTTAAGGGTTTCGTGATGATCCTTAAGTTCAGCAACAATTTGCTGAATCTGCTCACCAAAGAGATTATCCCCAAGACAAGGCAAATCAGATAGCCTGTCTTGAACTTCTGGACGCAGATCAGATGACTTGAGCCAAGCCCAGCGTCTAGCAGAGATTGCTGTAGCAGAAAGTCTCGTGGATGCATCAAATACATCATAAGATGTTCTAATTTCATGTTTCCCAGCTTCAAATCCCTTAGCTAGTAGGGATTGGAGCTGTGGCTGGAACTGTTCTGGCAAGGAATCTGAATAGTCCTGTATTTGTTTGAGAATGACCCTATTGTATTGGGTCATGTACAGCTGATAGGAAGCTATTCTGGAGATCAGCATAGCTCCTTGATATACTTTTCTACCTATGCTATCTAAGAATTTGTTTTCCTTGGTAGGAGGCATAGAAGAGTGGGGTTTTAGTCGTCTAGCTTTCTTTTGAGCTGATTCTACGACTACAGAACGATGGTCCAATTGTGGTTTTTGAAAACCAGGAGCTGACTGTACAAGATATGTAGTGTCAGCTTTCTTATTAACTGGAGCAATAGATCCAGGGGATTCCCAATTCTTCTTTAGAAGATCTAGGAAAACCTGATGGATTGGTATAGATGTTATAATTTTAGGGGCATCCAGGAACTGGAGTAATTCCATCATCTGGTGCCTGTCATCTTGTTCAGATTGGAGCTGGAAAGGCACCAACTCTGACATTTCCTTCACAAAATTTATGAAAGAGAGGTCCTCAGGGAGAGAACGCTTTCTACTCTCTGCGGGAGAGGGAGGTGAAGGCAAATCATCAGTATCAGAGGAGGTATCATCACCGCAAGTGTCATAAGGATCAGGTTGGTGAACTTTACGACCACTAGGGGGTTGAACACCTGAAGGCCCTGGTTGAGGCTCCGAGAAATTGGAAGGAGCCACCGGGGGCATCGAGAAAACCCTCGATGGAATCGATGTCGGGATCGGTGCCGGGGTCGGCATCGAAGGAACCGGTGTCGGTCTTGATGGAATCGATGCTGGCATCGGAAACCTCGGTGGAGCAGAGGGGCGTATCAGTGCCGAGGGATAGATCGGTGGCGAGGGACGCCCTGGAACCGACGGAACTATACCCGAAGGTGGGATCCGATACGGTGTTTCTCCACCCGAGGAAATATCTGTCGGTGACAGCGGTCTTGCCGGTGTTGGTGACATAGATATCACCGGAAGGGCTGTCATTAATGCCTCCATCCGGTGTAACAGCGGTGCCAGTGCAGCCGCAATCGGCTCGGTGGCCGGTTCCGCTCTCGGTGCCGGAGTCGGTGCCGGGGGAGGCTGGAACCGTTGCATCGCTTTATCGATGGCCTCCTGGACCAGCCGGTCCAGTTCTGCCCGGAGACCAGGGGTAACTAGACCCGGCTCAACGGGAGAGGGAGGCTGAGGCTGAGGCTGAGCCGGAGGGACCACCGTCACCGGTGGAATCGCGGCTCCCAAACCCCGAAGGGGTGAGGGTTGCCTCGGTGCCTGCGAAACAGAAGTGGACGGTGCCAACTCTGATCGAGGCTTTTTCTGCGGAGGCTCGGTCGGTACAGAGGTCGATGACGTCGATTCCTCGACGGGCCGAGACTTATGACGTCGATGGCGATGTTTCTCCTTCCTATCTCCTCGATGATCGGGGGAAGGGACAGGAGTCGATGGCCGAGAAGGTGTCGATGGCGGACGGTCACCGGAGGGCTGTCGATGGTAGGAAGACTTCGACTGTGCCGGTTCCGATGACGTCGATGCAATCGATGGCGTTGGGGTGCGAACATGGAAGAGGAGCCCCATCTTCTCCATTCTTGCCTTGCGACCTTTTGGTGTCATTAAGGCACATTTGGTGCAAGTCAGGACATCATGCTCACTACCCAAGCATAAAACACAGACTCCATGAGGGTCTGTGATAGACATAGTCCGGGTACAGTCCGGGCACCGTCGGAAACCCGATGCCATGGCGGAAGGCCAAAAATTTAGCCGCAGGACTGTCGACTGCTAATGGGCCCCGAGGGCCAAAGTCGACGAAAGTCGATGAAACAACGGCAAAAACTTACCGGAGTTCCGCGGACGAAAAAATTCAACGAAGGGAGACCCCTGAGGGGCAAATTTTCTTCAGAATAATAAATTCTATATTCCTGTCAGGAACGTGGTTAAGAGCTCTTTCACCGCGTGGCTACTGCTGCGCAGAAAAAAGAAGACTGAAGGGAGACCCCTGCTGGCTGCAGGGTTAGTGCCGTGCTGGGCATGCCCAGTAGGGGCCAGTCAAAGTTCTGGAAACTGACAGAAGTTTTCCGTGGTTGGGCTCCATCCTCGATGTCACCCATTTGTGAGGACAACCATCCTGCTTGTCCTGTGAGAACACCCATCCTGCTTGTCCTGTGAGAACACATTTACACACATGCTGTCTATCTTTTCACGCTTACACACACACACAGACAGGCTTTCAATCACATAAATACATGCTGTCTTTTTCTCTCACACACAGACTCTCATTCACATGCTTACAAACATGTCCTCTCTTTCTCTCATTTACACCCAGGCTCTCACATACTCACATGCTCCCTCACCTAAATCAGCTCTCAATCACACACAGACACACATGGTCTCTCTCTCTCATTTAAACACAGGCTCTCAATCACATACTCACATGCTCCATCACCTAAACCAGCTCTCAATCACACAGACACACATGATCTCTCTCTTACTTATACACACAGGCTCTTAATCATACATACACAAGATTCCTCTCACACACAAAGGATCTCACATACACACATACTCTTTCACACAAACAGGTTTTCAATCACAAACTTACACATACAGGTTCCCAATGGTAAACTTACATTCATGCTCTCTCTCACAGGCAGGCTCTCAATCACAGACATACTCTCTTTCACATATACAGGCTCTCAATCATTCACATACATGCAATCTCACTCACACACACAGGCACTCACTCACACACACACACAAGCGAGCAAACACATGCTTGCTCGCTCATTCACTCTCTCTCTCCCCCACCCCGGGAACTCGCGGCAGCAGCAGCCTCCTCCCAACGCTAACCTCCTTCATTTTCAGCCCTCGCGGAGGCGGAGTCCCATCGGCTGCGGTTGAAGCTCTTCATTTTCCTCCGAGCCGCGCTGCAGTCTTCTTTTCTTCGGGCCGATGCCGAGCGCACTAGCGTGGCCTCTTCTTGCTGCGCACGCACCTGATACTCTCCACTTCCTCTTCCGGGCCACGGGGGGGGGGGGGGGGGGGGGGGGGCGGGAAGAAGAGAGCACGCCGGTGCCGCTGACTCCAGCTGTCCTGCCGCGTTCCGCCCGGGCTGACAGCATTTTAAGCCCGGGCGGAGGAGGACTGGGGAGCAGCTGGGTCAGTGGGGGACCGGAAAGTGTGGCGACACTTGTCCGCGAGCCAGATGCAGCCCTCAAAAGAGCCATATCTGGCTCGCGAGCCATGGGTTCCCGACCCCTGCTTTATCCTATCCTCTTTCTACCCATTTCTGCGACCTCCCTCATTCCCCCACCAATAGCAGAATATTGCAGAGGTTTGCTATTGCTTTCTGTAGCCCACAGTACCAGGCATTTTCCAGTGATCACTTATCCAGCTGCAAATCCCTGCATAACTTCTGACATCTAATGAGTTCAGACTTTCCCAGGCCAGTGCTTCAGACTCATTTGAGTTGTATGCTCTAAAAAGAATTTTGATGGAACATTAGCACACCCTAAAAGTGGGCTCATTTTCTCAACAAAATGAGTGATAAAATCTTCACCACCACAGGCCATTTTTTTTCTTTAGATTATATTAAGATTTTACTAAAGCCAGTGAAGCCAGTTTTCAATACAACAGCTGTAATTTAGCCATACATAAACTTATGCTGTATAAACACCATTTACCTGTGCAAGCAAAGCTGTGTCTCTTGTCATCTCATTAACAGCTGCATCAGCTTCTGAAGGAAATCGATCCTCATCTTTTGAAGAGAAAAAAAAATTATAAACTAAGACAGGTTTGCTGCAAACAAAGAAGAAAACATGAAATAAGAAATTACTACTTACCTAATAATTTCCTTTTCTTTAGTACAGACAGATGAATCTAGAACAAGTGGGTTATGCACCTCTATCAGCAGATGGAGACAGAAAAAACCCCCCAAAACATTGCAGTGACATCAGCCCGTTAATATAATCTGCAAAAGCCAACTGTGGACAGTAACAAAACTTAACAACAAATAGTTATGCCAGTACTCAGTCAACAGGAAATACTGAGCTCAGACACAGGATGTATTAAAAACTAGTCTAGGGACTGGATTGACACTTACAGCACTCCCTGAATACGTACCCATGCAGGAGGACCACAGCACAATCATTTGACAGCCAAGAGTGGGAAGCTGGATTCCTCTGTCCATACTAAAGAAAAGAGAAATTATCAGGCAAGTAGTAATTTCTCATTTCTTAGTGTTCAGACAAATGAATCCAGAACCAGTGAGATGTACCCAAGCTACTCCCAAATAGGGCGGGAGGCTACCCTCAGTCCAGTCAAAACTGCACAAACAAAGGCTGCATCCTCCCAGGCCTTCATATCCAGACGATAATACCTGGAAAAGGCATGCAAGGAGGATCACGTCGCAGCTCGGCAAATGTTGACAGAAGACAACAATCTAACCTCCACCCATGACACTGCCTGAACCCTAGTAGAATGAGCCCTAACCTCACTAGGCAAAGGCTGTTCAACATCTACATATGTGGCCGTGATAACCTCCTTAATCCAGTGAGCTATTGTAGCCCATGAAGCTGGCTCACTGTTTACTTCCACCGTGAAGAACAAACAGGTTTAGAAACCTTCAGATACCTCACGATATGCCTAGATATCTTAGGGCCGCAACAGGCAATATTCCTCCACATCTCTTTTCCTGTCCTAAGACAGCAGGGAAATGGACTGGATTCAGGTGAAAATCCGAAACCACTTTGGGCAAAAAAGAAGTAACAGTAAGCAGCTGTATTGCCTCTGGAGTCACTTGAAAGAATGGATCCCACCAAGACACGGCCTGCAGATCAGATACTCTATGCGCTGAACAACTGCCATCAGAACACCGTTTTCAAGGACTGTAATTGTAAGGAAAGACTAAAATGTTTCACTCCTTTTAAGATATGGCCACATCTGGATGAGCCGACAACGGTCCACTATTCACCTGACCCCTGAAACAGGCAAGAGCAGATACCAGTACCTGCAAGGAATTAAGGGCCAACCCTTCATGCCATCCATCCTGTAAAACTTCCAAAATGAGCAGGATCTGAACCGAATGAGGAACCCCTCAATCTTCACACCAAGCCTCAAACACGCGCCAAACCTGCAGGTAAGTCAAAAGAAGTGGAAAACCTTCCTGCTTGCAGCAAGGTGGCAATCACCGCAGTACAATATCCATGCTTCAACAAGCAGACAAAATAGAGTTGGGTATTCATGAAGAACAGGCCCCTGACAGCAAATCCCTGTGCGCCGGAAACCCGAAGGGAGAAGCCATTAGGAGCCTTCGCAGATCTGCATGCCATGATCTCCTGGGCCAATCTGGTGCCACCAGAAGCACCATTCCCCTGTGACTCTTGATCTTCCAGATCACCCTGCCCAACATGGGCCACAGGAGAAGGCATAAAGCAGCTCGCCCTCCGGCCACTCCTGCATGAGGTCATCGATGCCCAAGGGCTTCGGATTTCTCCTGCAACTGAATAAACGAGGAACCCTTTGCAGTGCGAAAAGTCACTAGCAGGTCCAGAAACGGAAGGTCCCAGCGATCCGCTACAAGCTGAAGTGCCTTGTTTGACAATTCCCATTCACCTGGATCTAGACTTTGCTCTAAAAGTCTGCTTTTACATTGTCTTTTCCTGCAATGTGTGGGACTTATCTCCTGAAGATGCACTTCCACCCATTCCATAAGATGGGCTATTTCCCATGACACTTGCTGGTTCTTGGTTCCACCCTTCCGATTGATGCAAAGCACTGTTGTTGCATTGTCAGACATGAATCAGATTGCTCAACCCTACAATTGGTTGCCAAACTGCAAGCATGACAACAGGACTGCACTTGCTTCCAGCTGATTGATATTCCAGAGACTCTTCTGGACTCCAGTGCCCTTGCGCTGTCAGCTCCTGATCGTGAGCTCTCCAACCCTGGAGGCTCGTATCTGTTGTGAGTCTGGTGAGCTTAGGAAAAACCCTTTTCTCAAATGATCTGGCTGTAACCACCACTGCAGGTGAGAGCAGGCCTCCATTGGCAGGTGAAGCCGAATCGAATAGTCCTGAGACCGTGGGTTTCAATGAAACAGTAGGAAGCGCTGAAGAGGATGAATTTGTGCCCTCGCCCATGGCACCACCTTCCAGGGTCGCTGCCATCAATCCGAGTACCTGCAGATAGGACCACACTGTCTGCTGTGTTCAGACGCACGTGCGCCATCAACTTCTGAATATGACCCTCTGGCAGGAAAACACTACCATGCTTTGTGTTGAACCAAATACAGAGATACTCCAGCGAATAAGATGGCTGAAGACTGCTGTTGGTCAGGTTTTACCACCCAACTGAGCTCCTGCAACAAGAAGATCACCTTGCACGACTCCCAGAGGCTCTTCTAGAGTCTTGGCCCAAATCAGCCAGTCGTCCAAGTACGGGTGTACCAGAATCCCATTCTCTCTCAACTCTGCCGCCACAACCACCATAACCTTGGAAAAAGCTCTGGGCGTGGTGGCCAGACCAAAAGGCAATGTTCGAAATTGATAACACCCGAAAACCACGCATCACAGAAAACATTGGTGCTCTAGCCGTATGGTAATATGCAGATACACCTCAGACAGATCTAAGGACGTCAAACTCCCCTAACTGCATGGCCATTATCACTGAGCACAAGGTTTCCATGAGAAAACGAGTCACCTGCAAATGACGGTTGAACCCTTTGAGATCCAGGATAGGACAGAAAAGAGCTCTTTCTTAGGCACAGCAAAATAAATGGAATATCAGCTCGTATTTTCTTGAGACATGGTCAGTGGAACCACAACTGTCAGACTGAAAAGCCTTGACAATGTACACTCCGCTGCCTGCCTCTTCTGCAGTGAGTGGCAGGGAGACACCATGATCACATCTGAGGATCACTGTAAAACTCCAGGACATATCTATATCATATCACCTCCAGGACTCATTGGTCTGACTTGATTTCGACCCACCTCTGATAAAAGTGACCCCCTATCTCCTGTTCCTGGGGGTGGGTATGCACACCTTCATTGGGAGGCTCGGGGGGGGGGGGGGGGGGGTTCCTTACCCAAACCTGCACCCTGTCTGGGATGAAAGGACTAAGACCTACCGAAAGGTTGACTCCTCTGAAAGGCTGCTCTTCTGTAGGGTCAAAACATTTGGATCCCCTAGCATGACCTCTCATGCTAAAGGAGTGCAGTGACTGCTTCTTACCCTCCGGTAACCAAGGAACAGGGAACTTGCTCCACTTATTGGCCATTTTCTCCAACTCGCTCCCAAACAAGAGTGAACCTTTAAAGAGCAACTTCATAAGGTTAGACTTAGAGGTCACATCAGCAAAACAATTTCTTAGCCACAACTGATGCCTGGCCAATATTACTAAAGCCACTCCTCTGGCTGAGGTGCAGACCAAATTGAAGCCTGCATCTGCCAAAAAGGCAGCTGCTGGCTCCATCACAGCCCTGGAATTCACACCAGATTCATCAACCTCCTGAGAGAGAAGTAAACAGGAGTGAGCCACCAGGGAACAACAAGAAATTATCTGCAAAGTCATTGCCACTGCTTCAAATGAGATGGCCTCAATCCTCCCTCTACGGGGATAGTCATCCACTTGGTGAAGGCAGACACCAGTGCATCCACTTTCAGAAAACGTAACTGCTCTTTCACAGCTGGATCTAGGAGGTACAGTCCTTCCAAGACTCGCTCCCCTCTGAAGTTAGCTTCTGGGCACCCCACTCAAGATCAATCAACTCTTGAAAGGCCTCCATAACAGGTAAAAAAACAAAAGGCTTTAAGCAAAGAAATTAAAATGGGATCTCTTTGGCTCAGACAGACTCAGCCTCAAGGACTCCCAGCATCTTCAAAGCCAGTAACTCATCTTTATGAAAGAACCGCAATATATTCCTATACAGTTCCAATCCTGGAGGAATTTTCCCATCCTCCAGGAAGTAAGGATCAGCTTCATCATCCGTGCCAACCAGGTCTCTATCGGGAAGACCAGCTGCCGATCTACGTGTACTTTGATACTTAACTGTAGCACCAGGTGTGTGGGAGGTCATCACCTGCACCTCTGACCTGGAAAGATTGGTCAGGGCAGAGGACTGCACCTGAAGAAAAGACAGCAATTCTTAAAAAAATTCCACCCAAGAAAAGGCAGAAGGATCCATGCCAAAACCAGGAGGCACTTATCCTGTACCACCTTCCCCCGCTGACGAACCAATTAAGGGAGTTCCAAAGTCAGGTGCCCCTTCTGACACATCTTTACCCAGGCCCGCATCAGGCTGGGAAGGACCAGGCTTAGTAAAATCAGATGAAGGCAATTCTCCCTGAGCCTCCAAGCAGTGCTGGCACAAATTAGAGGGATCACCAGGCTGAGATGCCGAATACGACAAGCAGCACAGAGTGTAAAGCGCTTAGGTTTCTTAGCTATAGGCGCCATCAGTCTGTCAGTACGCTTAACAGGTGACTGAAAGGTGTGTGTTCAGCTGTATTCATGCTGCAAAAAAAAAAAAAAAAAAATAGGCATCCAAAATTTAAGCATACAGCCCTGTGCTTCGATGAGCACCCAAAAACTGAGTGCCTCAATGCCACTCAGATTGTGCATATAGGCAAGCACGCACCTCAATTAGACACTGCTACTAATTGGACGTCCAAGCAGGTGTCCAACTAAACGTCCAAAAACTGGGTGCACAACTGGACACACTTACACGAACCGATGATCCTGAAAAGGGCATAGAAAAAAAATGCAAAAAGGCCACAGCAGGGCCTAGCCCAAAAAGGCTGCTTAATCCACCAGGCTGGCCACATCCCTTAAACTCTCATGGAGGCAGAAACAAACGTTTGATCGATGCATCGAGCATGGTGACCGAAGGAATCCCTACAGATAACCTTCCTTCTATTTTATTTTTTTTTGCTTTACCTGAGGTTAGCCTGTCCTGGCTGAGTACAGAGTCAGTCTCCAGCTGTGGGGGGAGAGGGCATATACCGTCACCACTGTGCTCAGCTTCCTGCACCTGCTTACCTTTCAGTTGGATCTTCCATCAGCAGATACTGGATCAAGGTACTTGACTGGGGGAGAGATCAAATAGATATCACCCCAGGAGAAACTAGACTGAGGGAGGGACCTTTTGGTATCACTTCAGGAGAGTGGTGCATATAGTCTCCTTTATTTTCTTAAAAAAAAAAAAATAAATTTAAGGCAAATCCCCCAGTAGGGAGATGCACTTCCACCTTCTACTGGAGATGGAGAATACTGGTGGGCTGATGCCACTGCAGGGCTATATATACCGTGATGTTGGCTTTGTTCCATCTCCATCTGCTGGTAGAGGCGCACAACCCACTGATTCTGGATTCATCTGTCTGAACGCTGAGAAAAAAGGACATTAACTATCAACATCACATAAATAGATGAACTAGTATGACAGTGAATTTCAAACAAAATGGGCATTATGGCCTATGATTCATTTCTGTTCTATTAGTTCTTCCATCAGACTGGGTACTCTTCTACAGCCAACAAATCTAAATAGTACTTAACTTGCCAACAATGAAGCAATCCAAACCCCATGTTTCAATATAAATCTGCTTCAGGGAGCTACATGTTCAACTAATACTCATCTAGTAAGACATCTCAAAGGAATCCCTTTGCTCACACATGACCGTATATTCATGTCTACGTCGATCCTTATTCTTACTAGATGAGTATTAGCTGATGAACACAGCCCACTGAAGCAGATTTATATTGAAACATGGGGTTTGGATTGCTTCATTGTTGGCAAGTTAAGTACTGTTTAAGTTTAAGCTAATCATGCAAAGATTGATGCAGGTAAAATGTAGAAAAACTGAAAATTACCGCTCACTTTCTTTCAGACCAAGAGTTGGTTTTTAACTATCAAAAAAAATATTTAAAAAATTAGATTTGTAAATTTAAAAAAGTAAAATGGACTTTAAACAAGAGGCAGCTTTTGGAACAATAAGCTGTTTCTGTGTCGGTCCTACAAAATTTGAGGTTTTCTTGAAATATCTGACCAATGGACTATTTATTTAGATTTGTTAGTTTATACCCAAGGGGTACCTGGGATTTCCTTCATATTGGGCTTTCTTTTGATTGATTACTCTTCTATAGCTACAGACCAAAGTACAGTGCTAGCCATCTCAAACCTTGAGATGTTCAGCCTGTGTCAATGTGAGATCCTTTTGTATGCTTTCCTACCAGGACAAAAAAAAAAAAAAAAAAGAAGGTTACCATCCATGTTGCATGGACTCAATTACAATTACAATTTGGTAGATATCAATCAACATGGGTTAGAGAACCAATGAAATAGGAATTGATCCAGTAAGAAAATTTTTTTCCATCTGATGTCATTCCCTTCCCCCAGTCTGTACCACAGGGACACACCAAAGCAGTACTTTATTGGAAGGGAAGCAGTTTGGCCTTAATTACCTGTCTACAATAGGCTGCATCCTCTGATGACCATTTCTGTCACACCTTGCTGCTGCTTTATAGAGCCGTACCTTCACCTTTTCTGCAGAAAGCAGGGTTGCTTACCTGTAACCGGTGTTCTCCAAGGACAGCAGGATGTTAGTCCTCACACAAGTGATATCAGATGGAGCCCGGCACGGAAAACTTATGTTAAAGTTTCTAGAAACTGACTGGCACACTGATCATGCCCAGCATGCTACTATTCACACATCCACGCAGGTTCCCTTTTCAGTCTCAACATTGAATTACGAAAAAATAAAATAAACCTAAAAGAAACCCAACTCCGCTGGGTAGCAGGCAGGTTTTGTAAGGACTAACATCCTACTGTCCTAGGAGAACACCTGTTACAGGTAAACAGCTCTGCTTTCTCCTAGGACAAACAGGTTGGTAGTCCTCACACATGGGTGAATCCCTAGCTGCAGGCTGTTCCCAAACAACAAGCAAGACAAAGTGCCAATGGGCACAACAGGTGCTGTTGGTAACAGCGGGAAACAGCCTAAACCTGAAAAAAGGGCCCTAGGCAGGAAGAGTTGAGTTCTACAGCTGAAAAAGATTCCGGAGGACAGACTGACTGAAGTTGCTATTGTGTCGGCCATCCCTGTCCAAACAGTAGTGAGTGGTAAAGGTGTGGAGAGAATTCCATGTTGCAGCCTTGAGATCTCAGTCATGGGTACTGCTCTCAGGTGGGCCCCCGAAGCCGCCATGACTGACAGAATGAGCCTTGACATGGCCCCCAAGCTGCAGTTCCGCTTGCGCATAGCAAAAGGAGATGCAATCTGCCAGTCAATTAGACAGGGTCTGCTTGGCAACCGCAACTCCCAATCTATTCTTAAACAAAACGAAGAGTTGTGTGGATTGCCTGTGGCCTGCTGTCTGCTCCAGGCAAAAGGCCAAGGCTCTCTTGCAATCCAAGCTGTGCAGAGCCCATTCTCCCTGGTGCAAATGAGGCTTGGGAAAAAGGGTGGACAGGATGATTGACTGGTTAAGATGGAAATCAGTCACCACCTTAAGCAGGAATTTAGGGTGCGTACGCAGAACCACCCTATCATGAAAGAATTTTGTATATGGTGGGCAAGTCACCAATGCCTGAAGCTCACTGACCCTGCATGCTAAAGTGACTGTGACCAAAAACATGAGCTTCCAGGTCAGGTACTTCAGGTCACAGTTGCACAGTGGCTCGAAAGGATCCTCATGAGCTGAGCCAACACCCAAGGTCCCAGGACACAGCAGGATGACGCAGAGGAGGCTTCAACTGAAGCAGACCTCGCATGAAATGCCATACTAATGGCACAGAGATGGGTGAACCATCCACTCCCTGGTGGTAGGCCCCCAATGGCACTCAGATGTACCCTGATGGAGTTGGGTCTTCAATCCAGCATCCGAGAGGTACAGTAGGTAATCCAGCAGTTTCGATATGGAGCAGGAAAAAGCAGAGTTGCTTACCTGTAACAGGTGTTCTCCCAGGACAGCAGGATGTAGTCCTCACATATGGGTGATGTCACTGGACGGAGCCCTATCACAGAAAACTTTTCTGTCAAAGTTTCTAGAACTTTTGACTGGCACACTGAGCATGCCATGATCCCTGCAGCCACAGGGGTCTCCCTTCAGTCTCGTTTGTAGCAAAAGGTGCGAGCGAAAAATAAAACGTTTTGGACCCAACTCCGCGGGGTGGCAGGTCGGTCTCGTGAGGACTACATCCTGCTGTCCTGGGAGAACACCTGTTACAGGTAAGCAACTCTTTCTCCCAGGACAAGCAGGATGGTAGTCCTCACATATGGGTGATTAGCAAGCTACAGGCTGACTCATTTAAGTTGGACCAACAGCGTACAACCTGTGCAACAGGCACAACTGTTGTACTGTTGGGAAAAATGAGGCAGCTTGAAAATCACAACAGATTGGATGTGGAAGGAGTTGGGATTATACTGGAAATAAGTTCAAGACGGATTGGCCAAAGGCAGAGTTGATGTCCTTCCTTGTCCAGACAGTAATGTGCGAAGAGAGCTCCATGTTGCAGCTTTGCAGATGTCCGCAATCGATACTGAACAATAGTGTGCTACTGATGTTGCCATGGCTCTTATTGAGTGTGCCTTCACTTGTCCCTGGAGAGGAAGGCCTGCTTTCTCATAGCAGAATTCGATACAATCTGCTAGCCAGTTGGAGAGAGTTTGTTTGCCCACTGCAACTCCTAGTTTGTTTTTGTCAAAAGAAACAAAGAGTTGGGTGGATTTCCTATGGACTACAGTGCGGTCTAGGTAAAATGCAAGTGCACGTTTACAATCCAAGGTGTGTAAAACTCTCTCACCATGGTGAGAGTGAGGCCTTGGGAAAAAGGTGGGCAAGATTATAGACTGATTCAAGTGGAAGGCAGTAACCACCTTGGGAAGGAATTTAGGGTGAGTACATAGGACCACTCGGTCATGTAGGAACCTTGTATAGGGTAGTATGTGACAAGTGCTTGTAATGCACTCACCCTTCTGGCTACTAGAAAGAGAACTTTCCATGTAAGAAATTTAACATTGCAGGAGTGCAAAGGCTCAAATGGGAGCGCATGAGCCTTGTAAGTACTACATTTAGGTCCCATTCAGGGACTGGTGGCCGTAAAGGGGGCTTGAGTTGTAGTAGGCCTCTCATAAAACTACTCACAAGGTGTTGCGCTGTTACAGGGGAATTCCCAAGTCCTTTGTGGTACGCTGAGATAGCACTCAGGTGTATCCTTCACCGAAGAAGTCTGGAGACCAGAGTCTGAAAGGTGCCAGAGATAGTCTAATAGAGATGGAGTGGGGCAGGAAAAGGGGTCGATACCTTTTTGTGTGCACCACGTGGTGAACCTTTTCCACTTAGAACGATAGGATTTTCGTGTGGAAGGCTTTCGTGAGGCTACAAGCACTTGAGACATCAGTTGAAAGGTTGAGTGGTTGGAGGATTAAGCTTTCAACATCCAGGCTGTGAGGGATAGGGTCTGAAGGTTCGTATGGCGTAACATGCCTTGGTTCTGAGTTATGAGAGTGAGTGCTGTGCCCAGACGAATGGGTTCTCTAAGAGGTTGAGAAGCATGGGGAACCATACTTGTCGAGGCTATGAGTATGATTGACCCTTTGTCCTGTTGTAGCTTCACGAGAGTTTTGGCTATCAGCGGTATCGGGGGATACGCATATAGGAGGCCTGTGTTCCAGGGGCGAGCGAAGGCGTCCATGGTTAACTTGTTTTGTTGCTTGTGCAGGGAGCAGAATCTGTCCACTTTGGATTCAGTTCAGATGCAAAGAGGTCTATTGTTGGCTGACCCCAGCATTGGAAGATTCTGGTCGTTACCACAGGATCCAGAGACCACTTGTGGGGATGGAACTGTCGGCTGAGGCGATCTGCTACTACATTCTGCATGCCTGCCAGCTAAGTGGACCGCAGATACATGGAGTGTGCAAGGCACCAGTCCCAGATCTGCGCAGCTTCTTGGCAGAGAAGATAAGAGCCTGTGCCGTCCTGCTTGTTCAAGGACCACATTGCAACTGTGTTGTCTGTTTGTATGAGAACAGCCTTGTATGAAAGGCTGTCCTTGAACACATATAGAGAACACAGCTCTATATGTGTTCAAAGCTCTAGGAAGCTCTAGGAAGTTGATCTGAAACATTGCTTCGAGCTGTGTCCAAGTACCTTGAGTTTGAAGATTGTTCACATGAGCTCCCCAACCCAAGGTGGATGAGTCTGTGGTCAAAGGTATCTGTGGAACTGGTTGCTGAAAAGGCAGACCTGTTAGCAAATTGAGTTTGTTTGTCCACCAGAGAAGCGAGAAACGTAACTGGTGGGTTACTTGAATCTGGGATGAAAGTGGTTGAATGGCTTGGAGCCATTGAGATTTCAAAGTCCATTGAGTTATTTTCATGGCCAGTCTGGCCATAGGAGTGATGTGGACTGTGGAAGCCATGCAACCCAGCAATTTTAAGAATTGATGGACTGAGGCTTTTTTGTGTGCAGAGATACAGCTAGTCTGGAGAGAGTGTCTGTGTGGTCGTTGGGTAGGAAGGCCTTTGCGACTGTGGTGTCCAAATGAAGTCAGGAGGTGAGATGGAGTCAGTTGGGATTTTTGGTAGTTGATGAGAAATCCCAGAGAGTGCAGCAGATTGATAGTGAGCTTGAGAGCGTTGAGAGCTCCTTGCTTGGATTGGCTCTTGATGAACCAGTCGTCCAGGTAAGGAAAGACGTGTATGCTTTTCTTGCGTAGATGGGCTGCAGCCACTGCTAGGCACTTTGTAAATACACGGGGTGCCGAGGCAAGTCCAAAAGGCAGGACCCAGTACTGAAAGTGTTGATGTCCCACGAGGAAACACAGGTACTTGTGGTAAGGTGGGAATATTGGAATGTAAGCGTCTTGAAGATCCAGAGAACAGAGCCAATCTTCTTTTTGCAGAAGGGGGAAGCATGGTGCCCAAGGACACCATTCTGATTTTTTCTCTTCGTAGAAATTTGTTGAGATTGCGGAGGTCTAAGATAGATTGGAGGCCACCTGATTTCTTTGGAATGAGAAAATAGCAGGAGTAGAACCCTCTGCCCTGCTGTGCTCGGGGAACAGGTTCCACAGCCCTGACACCCAGAAGGGTGGACAGTTCTGACTCTAGATGACCTTTGTGATCTTCTTGCATCCACAAAGGATTTGGTGGTAAGTCCGGGGGTACCATGAGGAAGTTTAGATGGTATACCTGGGTTATGATGGATATAACCAATTGGGTCTGTGGTTATGTTGAGCCAGTTGGTCATGAAGTGGCGAATTCGACCTCCTACTGGCAAATCTGGTTTTGGATTTATGGAGGGACTGCTATTCTCTGGATATATGTCTCAAAATCCAGAGGCCTGGCCTGTTTGCGGTGGTGGCTGAGGCCTGGATGTCTTGGGCTGTCGAGGATGTGTTTTCTGAAACGGTCTAGTTGGCCTCACGCGAGATGCAGGTGGATAGTATCTGCGTGGGCGATAAAATTGTTTCCTAGGGGCCCTTCTAGTGGATCTTCGTGCAGAAGAAGGGGCCTCGGTAGTCACTGTGGATAATTGTCGCAGGGTCTCATTATGGTCTTTTAATTGAGCCACTGCATCTTGTCGCCAAATAGGTTTTCACTGGTACATGGCAAATTGGCAAGTTTGTCTTGGACTTCAAATCTCAAGTCAGAGGCTTTTAGCCAGGCCCACCTCCTGGTGCTAATTCCTATCACTGACATGCGAGAAGCTGTTTCAAAGGAATCGTACACAGCCCGAACCTCATGTTTGCCAGCCTCAAGGCCTTTATGTAATATGGCATTGAGACTATCTTGTTGCTGTTGGGGAAGAGAGTCTGCTATTCCATGAACCTGCTTCCAGAGATTTCTTTGATACTGTGTCATGTAAAATTGGTATGCAGCTATGCGTGACACTAGCATAGAACCTTGAAACATCTTGCGACCTAAGATATCAAGGAATTTTTGGTCTTTGCCAGGAGGTGCTGAAGAGTGTGGTCACAGCATTCTAGCCTTCCTTTGTGCAGACTCAACTACAACCGATTGATGGGGCAGTTGTGGTTTTTGGAAACCAGGAATATTTTGGACAAGATAAGTCGCATCTGTCCTCTTATTCACAGGCTGAACAGCACAAGGATGTTCCCAGAGACAATGTTGCAGATCTACTAGCACTTCGTGTACTGGTATAGCCATCACTTCTTTTGGTGCATCCACAAATTGGAGAACCTCTATTGTTTTGTGGCATGTGTCCTCTTCTATAATAAGTTCAAAGGGAATAGTCTCTGACATCTCCCTAATAAAATTGGCAAAGGAGAGATCCTCTGGGGGAGATTTTCTCCTTTCTTCTGGAAGAGATGGTTCTGATAAGATATCCTCCATGGATGAGTCAGTGTCAACATCTTCCCATGTGTCAGAAAAGGTCTCTTGTCGAGATCCTGAAGGAGGGAAGAAGATTGGTACGGTAGGACAGGTTGGCACCGATGGATCCTTCAATGGCCTCGATGGAAGATGTGGTGACACCGATGCGGGTTTCGGTGGCACTAGAGGCATCGATGGAAAACGAGAGCCTCTCGGTCCCGAGAGCCCTGAAGGACCAGGCATTGATGACAGAGGACTGGAATCCGTACCTTCGTCATCTGAGGACCCCGGAATGGGAATCGGGGATTTCAGAAGCTTTGCAGGTTGCTTTGCATCGGTGATCCGGGTTGTGTCGGAAGGGCACTGATGAGTGTATCCCAGCCTGGTTAGCAACGGTGCAAATATCGATGGCTCCGGTGTCGGTATGGGGGCCGGCATCGATGGGTGTTAGGTCTCTGAGAGCATCGAGCACTGCCTGGAGGATGAAACCGTCCAGTTCTTCTCTGAAAGCTGTTGTAGATATCGTAGCTACAGGGGGTGGCAGGCTAGGTGCTACTGGCACCTCCACAGGGACCTGTGGGGGCTCAGTACCCGGCACAGATATCGGTGGGGATCGCCTTGGTTTTTCAGGGGGAAAGGGTGTTAGAAGCTCCTCTACATGTGTCTTCTTCGCAAACGACTCGATAGCCATCAAAGCTGATGCGGGATTGGTGCCGGCACCGGGAATAGACTCGCATAGGTGCTTCCCTCTGTGCTCGGTCTGGTCTTTCCCCAGCACAGAGGTAGATGATGTGGATTCCTTAGACGGACGGTCACTGCTGCCCTGGTGCACCCGGCGAGGTTTTATGACTAACTTTTTCAATTGTCCTGCCGGTGACGATTGAGTGGACATCGATGGAGTCAACTTGATTTTGAACAGAGTCTCCATCTTGTCGAGGCGAGCCCGCCTATCCTTCGGAGTCATCTGGGCACAACTTGGACAGTTAGACACGTCGTATGATGGGCCGAGACACAGTACACAGACATCATGTGGGCTGGTAATCGACATGGTTCGGGGGCACTCGACATTTTCGGAAACCTGTTGCCATAATGGCAGAGGTTGAGGCCCAAAAACGGTCGATGGCCTGCAGACACCGAAAAAGGTGGGAGCGGAAATCGACCGGGAATAGTGAACTTACTCACCGAATGATGGAAAAACACTATCCCGATGGGAGACCCCCTATGAGGGAATTTTTTTTTTTTTTTTTTTAAAAGTAAAATACGATTTTTTTCTGTGAGGAAAATTGTGTGAGAAATTCTCAGAGCTCCTAACTGCGAGGCAAACTGCAGCAAGGAAAAAAAAATATCTGGGAGAACAGATCTAAACTGTGATGCTCTCACTCTACGGCAAACCTTGTCCACTTCAGGCCATAAGACTTCCAGGTGGAAGGCTTCCTGGAAATTGCCAGGACCTTAGACACATTATCCAACAGGTCAAGGAGCTGCAGAATTAGCCTGTCAACATTCAGGCCATTAGAGTCGCTGCCTTGAGGTTGGGATGGTGCAGCCTGCCCTGATCCTGTGTGATGAGGTCAGGGGAAATCCAGAGACTGATCAGGTCCCTGAGAGATTCTGCAAGAGCGGGAACCAGACCTGCCTCGGCCAATGAGGGGCTATGAGGATCATGGTTCCCCTGTCCTGTTGGAGCATCAGGAGAGTCTTCATCACCAGAGGAAGCAGAGGATACGCCTAGAGAAGGCCCCTGCCCAAATAGTGAGCAAAGGCATCTGAGGCTGGTTTGCCGTCCCCTCTGTATAGGGAGCAGAAGTTTTTCACCTTGCTGTTGTAGGGGGGAGGTGAAGAGATCCACGTCTGGAGATCTCCACTTGTGGGGTCGGAAGGTCCAACTCAGCCAGTTCACCATGACTTTTTCTGTCCCCACAAGGTACATGGCTCAGAGCAGCATGCCTGGAGACCGAGCCCATGACCAAATCTGAACCACTTCCTGGCACAGGAGGAACAATCTTGTAGCTCCTTGTTTACTGATGTACCACATTGTCACCTGGATGTCGGTCTGGATCAGGACTGCCGTATGGGACAAGTGATCCCGGAATGCCCAGAGCTTGAAGCTCCAGGAAGTTGATCTGGCACTGAGCTTCCAGAACAGACTACAGTCCCTGCATGCAGAGACCCTCCACATGGGCAACCCCACTCCAGGGTCAACTAGCACAACCTGGGAAGGGGGGAGACTGAAAAGGTCCTCCCTGCTCCAAATTGGGCAGGATCTCCCACAAAGACAAGGAGGTCTGGAGAGGCGGAGTATCAGATGCGCACATGGAGGTCCTGGGTGGCCTGCTGCCAATGGGACTGCAGAATCCATTGGGCCCTGCATATATGCAAGTAAGCTAAGGGATGTAACATGGACAGTGGCAGCCTTGTAACCCAGAAGATGGAGCATGAGGTGGGCTGAGACATGCCGGCTCTGATGAACCAGACCTGCAAGGGACACTAGTGTGAGCGCCCGATCACGAGGCAAATAGGCTCTAGCATAGGTCGTGTCTAGCTGGGTGCCGACAGGGTCAGATGGGACTTCGGGAAGTTGACATACCCGAGGGACTCCAACACCCGAATGGTCAAGTGCAGGGACCGAAGTGCTCCCTCCTGGGTGATGATCTTGACAAGCCAGTCGTCCAAGTAGGGAAACACCTGCACCTCTAGACAGCAGGAAGTGTGCTCCCACCGCTGCCAGGACTTGGTGAAGACATGGGGGGCTGAGGAGAGGCCGAACGACAACACCCTGTACTAGAAATGCCTCTCGCCCATGACAAACTGAAGATATTTCCTGTGGCTGGGAAAGATCTCGATGTGGACGTATGCATCCTCCTTGAGATCGAAGGAGCAAAGCCAGTCCCCTCCATGCAGGAGGGGGAATCAGGGTGCCTAGAGAACATTTTTTAACCTCTTTTTAGAAACTGGCTCAAGGCTCTCAGGTCCAAAACAGGACATAGTCCCCTTGCTCTCTTTGGAACCAGGAAATAGTAAGAATAGAACCCTCTTCTCTTGCTGCCGCAGCGGGATGGGTTCGACTGCTCTAGCCATTACGAGGGCGGAGTGCTCCGTCAAGAGTATTTCCTGATGTGAGGACCGACACCAAGAGGGGAACGGAGGAGAGTTCATGGGAATACCCAAAATGTTGTCGATACCCTCTATGAACAATGGACAGGACCCACTGGTCTGAAGTAACACTGGGCCTGCGGTCCACAAAGAACTGCAGCTGGCCTCCAACCGAAGGGTTAGACAACAAAGGTATGCACAATTGGCTTATGCTCCCTCACAGTCTGTCAAAAGCCTGTAGTGAGGCTCAGCTGGGATCTGGGGGTCCGCTGCTTTCTTGGGTGGCCCCTAGAGCTCACACGCTGAGCATGGACATGAAAGACCGGAGAATATTATTTCCTCTGGCAGTAAAAAGACCTCTGCAAGCCCTGCCACGAGGATTTCCTGCCAAAGGCGGCAGGTCCAATATATTGCCCAAAAGATGCTAAAGGTTCTCATTGTGAACTTTCAACTGAGCCACAGCATCCCTTACCTTATCACCAAAAAAGTTCTAGCCAGTGCATGGGAGGTTTGTGAGCTTCTTCTGGACCTCTGCCCAGAGATCAAAAGCTTGGAGCCAGGCCATTGTGCGGGCAGCAGTGCCTGCTGTTGCTACCCTAGCAACGTTTCAAACACGTTGTAAGTGGCGTGCACTTCATGCTTGCCTCATTCCAAGCCTAGCTGGACGAGAGCCAAAAAAGTGTTCTGCTACTGCTGAAGCAGATGTTCTGACAACTGCTGGACCTAGTAGGAAGCACTATGGGCGATCAACATGGAGCTCTGAAACACCTTCCTGCCCAGCGCATCCAGCGCTCTGTACTCTCAAACCGGAGGGGCGGAGGCACGGGTGCAGGCATGCTTGGCCTTCTTTAGGGCGGACTCCACCATGATAGACTGATGTGGGAGTTGACACCTCTCAAATCCCAAGGCATGCTGTACCAGATAAATAGCATCAGCCTTCCTATTTACCGGAGGCACAGAGATTTATTTATTTATTTAGTGATTTTTTTATATACCGCGGCACGTTAAAAACATCACCTCGGTTTACAATAAACTATAATTCAGCAACAGGCTTTACAGAGAAATTGAAATAACAGACATGATATATATCAAAAAATATCAACAAAATAAAAGCAAATACAATAAACCAATGGTAATCATAATCCTTTGTTAATGGCAAGTCTAATAATAAATGGAGATGAAGTGCTCCCAAATTCTAAGAAGTAAGTCCTTGAAGATTTCATGTACAGGAACAACCACCACCTCCTCTGGGGCATCGACAAACTGGAGAACATCCAGCATTTTAGGCTTGGCATCCTCTTCCATCAAAAGCTCAAACGGAATGGTTTCTGCAATAGCCCAGACAAATCTCGCAAAGGCCAAGTCCTTAGGCAGGGACTGGTGCTGCTCCTCCGGAGGAGACAGGTCCGAGGGAAGATCCCCCAAGTCCTCAGACGAGGACTCTGAGGTATCATTCCCCACGGTCATACAGGGCATCTTCCTCACTAAGATCACCCAGAGACACCAGAGGAGGACCCCACCTAGGCCCTTCAGCTTGGGCACAGAGGGCACGGCAGGCACTGAGGCCCCCGAAAGACCTGTAACCGGATCGGGAAACACCAATCATGGAACCAAGGGCCTCGGCGGTGCTGCGCTGGGCCTTCCTCGGAGGAGGAACCCATAATAGGAATTGCACCAGACGGAGGAGGCAACGGTGGCCGCTGGGGTATTGATGGACCCCCAGGCACTGGCAGTGTGGAGAAGACGCCAAGAAGGACATCGAGGCAGCTCCAGCAGCAGTGCCAACATCAAGGGACGCAGGCTCCAGCTCCAGCAGGGCCGGTGGCTCGATGCCCTGCAGGGCTCTGACCACTGCCAATTGCACCCTGTGGTCCAGCTCCTCTTGAAAGTCCGTCGAGGACAAGACAGACAGAGGAGGGGAGAAGTGTCATCAGATCTCCCTCAAAGCCCCTAGGGAGATCTGTGCCCAGCACCAGCATCGGTGGGGGAACGCTTGGGCTCAATAGAGGACAGTGTCTCCTCTCTGTGGGGGGGGGGGGGGGGAGGGGTGTCGCTTCAGGGGGTGCCGGTGCCAACCCGAACCCTGTGCCGTACCAAGATGGTGACCGGTGGCGATGCTTCCAGGTCTTTGCTCTGTGCTCAGCCCGGTCTTTCCCTGGTGCCGAGGAAGATGGAGATGATCCCGACATTGTGGAGAATGAAGATACCAATGATGGCCGATCCTTGGCCCCTCTCTCCAGAGGAGGCACCAGCGGAGGCGTGGACAGCGAAGGCTCAGTGTCCATCAGCTCCCCACGGCCTCTCGGAGTCAAATGCTCCCAATGCCAGAGTCAAAGGTTCAGATTTTTCTGAACAGAAAAGCTTCTCCATTTTGTCTAGATGGGCGTGACTGCTTTTGGGGGGTCATCTGGTTGCAAAAACGACACCCTCTAACATCATGTAATACCCCTAGAGGATATATACCTCATGCGGATCTGAGAGTGGCAAGGTCCATGGCCATTGGGAGCCTCGATGAAATCCCAACGCCATTACAAAAAGTCACAGCGAGCAGTTGGTGCACAGAGGCCACAGAGAGTGAGACACCACACAGAACGGAGAACAACTTACAGCGCCACCCTAACTAAACCAGTAGGAAGAGGAAACCCGGCACAGGAACAGCTGGAATAGACAGGGAAATTACTTGAAAATACAAGAGAGCAGAGCTCCACAATCATGAGACAATAGCTTCGCGGAAGAGACTGAAGAGGGACCCTGCTTGGACAGTGGCATGCTGGGCATGTTCAGTTTGCCAGTCAAAATTCCTAGAAAGTTTGACATACATTTTCTGTGCCGGCCTCCATCTGATGTCACCCATGTGTGAGGACTACCATCCTGCTTGTTCTAGGAGAAATAATATATGCTATGCAACCAAACTGTGCTTTAGGGCATTCTGGAGCCTTTTTGTGCACAGCAGTGTATGCCTTGAACACGTTTCACATTAATCTAGAAATTGTCCATTTTGAGGTTGTCAGTTGCTTATCAGCACCGAACAAACAGCTGTTTAATCTAATGAAAAAATGTTGCTATATCCATATAGATTTTGGTGTTCTTTACACTTAAATGAATAAAATTATTTTTCTGATTTTTGGATCAAGGAATAGAGTAGTTCTCTTGATTTACATGAAAACCAGTATTCACTTTAAGGGGGGGGGGGGGGGGGAAAAAAAAAAAACCTTCGCAGGATCTTAGTAAATATCTGGTGAGCGAAAGATATAAAGCTGTGCCCTTTGACATATTGATGATAATTCTTGGGAATAAAGTGGAAATCTTCAATAAGTCTAAACTATCGAAATGTGAAGATATGCATCCTAGCAAGCACATAAAATCTCCCAGTTTAGCTGTTTTAAATCTGAAATTTATATACTGCCTTTACAACCAAGGCTCAAGGTAAGAAACAATCATAAACATACATCATATAAATCATTCTGCAGGTGGATAATTTTGTGACTACTTTGTGTTAAACAAAACAAAAAAAAAAACCCTGGCTCAGATTCTTTAGGTCTGATACTGGATGAAAACCAGATTTCTTTGGAACTACAAGAGTCTGGATAAATCCCTTTGAATTTCAGTTGATTCAATACAACAATAATTGCTTTGATTTGCAGCATTTGATGGCCTGTGTGGAAAAAGGCTCCAAGCTTCTCTGGGTTAGATGGAACCCTTGAATGGACTAATGTGTCACAAGATCCCTCCCAAGCAGACTGGTTTCATGCCTCCCCTGTCAAAAAAACTACCTCAGCATTTTTTTCCATGCTGATGTCTTGATCCTTTATTGAATATTCGGTGTGCTTTTGCTCTCTTGCCTTTAGTTGAAAGAAACATTGAGAAAAAGAGGGGGCCTGATTGTAACAATAACTTTTCTGAGTTTATCTTTAGTACTGGAACAGAAGGGGAAGCGTTGCTTCACCTTTTGGCATTCCTGAGATAGTAATTCATTTGCTAAAAAATGTCCACTAGGACTTATCTTCTCTATTTCAGGACCAGAACAAGTTCTTGCCTTTAAAAGGTAATCCCATTAAGTGAACTTTTGATGATGACAGATCAGCTGTCCATTGTTTTATCCCAACTCTTCCATGGATGGTGACCACTATTGTTAACACCCCTTGCTGTCATAGACATAAGAGCAGCTCATTGTTATTCTAGCTGCCATGGGAAAAAGAATAAATCTTAGGGAGAACATTCATTGCTCTAAGTCAAGTAACAAGTTTATTACCTTTGAAGAGTAAATGAGACAAAAAAAAATCCCACTACCTGTAACAGATTTACAATAATTTCAAGCAGTCTTTTCCAAGCCGTGTCCATCTCTGACCAATGAATCCCTTTTGACCTGATGCATCCTCAATGGGAACAGAAGTTTATCTGGACATACTATGAATGGCAGAATTCATTCCAGGTACCGAAGTCCAAAGCTCCTTACTCTTCCACCAATGAATTCCCTGGTAATATTAATCCTTTTGGCAGGAAATCCCAACTCTAATCAACAGATCCTGAAGAGTAGAATGGCTATGTGCCCCAAAGGTGAGAATTGGTGTTTCTTCTTTGCTTTCCTTCATTACTAACAAGCACAAATGCAATGTGTTTCCAGAGAAATCTCATTAAATAGAGGAATCTTTGATGATAAATAGGTCAATGGATTCTGCCGAAGGTCAGCACCTGCTGACCTCATCCTTGCTGCCAAGAAAACCCCCTGGGTCTTTATGGCTCCTACAAATGCAGGTAGACTCCAACAAGTTATCTATGTTGCTCAAACACTACCTCCTGCTGTAGTAAGTTCTAGGCTCTGGCAGTTCCCATCACAATTCTACTCCCAACAGTGCTGCACTAAAAGCTGAAAACCAGGTCTGCAAGGCCTGAAGAAAAAACACGGGTAGGAGTAAATATAAACACATGCTTTGCATCCACAAGAATCCCCCGCTTCCTAACAATCAGGCCAATACAGTAAAGTGCGCTCTCCTGTGTTTGGCCGTGCTATTTTTACCCCTTATACAGTAAGGGGTAATAGCACGTCGAAAATACGCGGCCAACGCCCCTGAAACTAAAAGCGCCCGCAACATGCAAATGCATGTTGATGGGCCTATTAGTTATTCCCGCGTGATACAGAAAGTAAAATGTGCAGCCAAGCCGCACATTTTAATTTCGGCCGGCACCAGGAAAGTGTACAGAAAAGCAGAAAAAACTGCTTTTCTGTACACCCTCTGACTTAATATGATAGCAATATTAAGTTGGAGGCCCCAAAATTTAAAAAAGTCAAATTAAAAAAAAATTAAATCTGCCCACGGCCTGGAAGACTGATGCTTAATTTAGCCGGCATCCGTTTTCCGAACCCATGGCTGTCAGCGGGTTCAAGAACAGACGCCGGTAAAATTGAGCGTCGGCTGTCAAACCCGCTGACAGCTGCAACTTCTGTCAAAAAGGAGGTGCTAGGGACGCGCTAGTGTCCCTAGCGCCTCCTTTTACCATGGGCCCTAATTTACATACCTAGGTTTTCTGAATCGCGCGCCCAGAAGAGTGACCTGTGCGCGCGTCGCACAGGTCACTCTTCTGGGCGCGCGCGGGAGAGCTAGCACTCCCGCGCGTTTTTCTGTATCGGCCTGAATGGGTGCAGAGCAGAACTAAGACATTCCCCTGTAGAACTCACCATACAAAAAAAAAAAAAAAAAAATATTCTGAGTCTGGTCTCATCTCAATAACAGCATCACAAACTCCCTCTGCTACCAGGTGCACTGTAAAACACAAAACCTGGAAAAAAAACCCCCAACCTCTATACATGTCTATCAAACCTGCCATACCTCAGCAGCAGCAGAAATGAAACAGCAATAGCCCTACCCATGAAAAGGCAGCAGTTCACTACCAGCGCAATATAATATTAAGCAAGTACAACAAATAAGGCTGATATAAATCCCTACATGCTAGTAAATTACCTCATCTCAGTCACATACACACAGAACAGACATATCTGCCTTCACCAAATATAGGATAAGACACCACAAATTACAAATGTGGAAACAGAACTGAATTGGAAACCCCAAAACCACCTTTTGCATGCAGTGCAAAACTGAAGAACTAGAAACTTATTTCCTCCTTCACTAAGCAAACTTCAAAGAGAAGAAATGCATATTCTCAGAACTGACACATGACTTTTACCCAGTCACTCCCCTCCATGCCCCCATCACCCCTCATTTCTCCCAACTATTCAATTATCCCTTCACATGCTCATATCCCTGTCCAACAGTCCCAATACCCCCACCCCCACATCCTCTTCCCCGTGCTCCCTTTCTCCCCTGCTCATCTCCTTTCTTTACCCTACCCAGCATACATCTGACCACCTCTTTCCCATCCCTTCATAAGAACATAAGAAATTGCCATGCTGGGTCAGACCAAGGGTCCATCAAGCCCAGCATCCTGTTTCCAACAGAGGCCAAAACCAGGCCACAAGAACCTGGCAATTACCCAAACACTAAGAAGATCCCATGCTACTGATGCAATTAATAGCAGTGGCTATTCCCCAAGTAAAATTGATTAATAGCCATTAATAGACTTTTCCTCCAACAACTTATCCAAACCTTTTTTGAACCCGGCTACACTAACTGCACTAACCACATCCTCTGGCAACAAATTCCAGAGCTTTATTGTGCGTTGAGTGAAAAAGAATTTTCTCCGATTAGTCTTAAATGTGTTACTTGCTAACTTCATGGAATGCCCCCTAGTCCTTCTATTATTCGAAAGTGAAAATAACCGAGTCACATCTACTCGTTCAAGACCTCTCATGATCTTAAAGACCTCTATCATATCCCCCCTCAGCCGTCTCTTCTCCAAGCTGAACAGCCCTAACCTCTTCAGCCTTTCCTCATAGGGGAGCTGTTCCATCCCCTTTATCATTTTGGTTGCCCTTCTCTGTACCTTCTCCATTGCAACTATATCTTTTTTGAGATGCGGCGACCAGAATTGTACACAGTGTGGTCTCACCATGGAGCGATATAGAGGCATTATGACATTTTCTGTTCTATTAACCATTCCCTTCCTAATAATTCCCAACATTCTATTTGCTTTTTTGACTGCTGCAGCACACTGAGCTGACGATTTTAAAGTATTACCCACTATGATGCCTAGATATTTTCCTGGGTGGTAGCTCCTAATATGGAACCTAACATCGTGTAACTACAGCAACAGTTATTTTTCCCTATATGCAACACCTTGCAATTGTCCACATTAAATTTCATCTGCCATTTGTATGCCCAATTTCAAGTCTTGCAAGGTCCTCCTGCAATGTATCACAGTCTGCTTGTGATTTAACTACTCTGAATAATTTTGTATCATCTGCAAATTTGATAACCTCACTCGTCGTATTCCTTTCCAGATCATTTATATATATATATTGAAAAGCACCGGTCCAAGTACAGATCCCTGAGGCACTCCACTGTTTACCCTTTTCCACTGAGAAAATTGACCTACTCAGCATCCCCCGACCTCCCCTCTACTCCAACCCAGAAGTCCCCACACCTCCATCTCTGTCTGTTTCCATCTCTCCTCCCTGCCCAGTAGCCCTCATCCCCTCTCGCCTCCACCTCTCCCTACTCAGGAACCCCAACTCCTTTCCCTCACCCCTTACTCCCTATCTTCCCATTCCTTCCTGCCCAGCATATTTCCCCATCTCCTGGCTCCCAGCCAGCAGAAATACTTTAGTCCAATCCAGAGTCTCCCTTCCTCTTTACCAGAAGCAGATAAGGGCAAGAAGCATTGACGAGAGGAAAATGAGGCGGCAGTTGATTTATACAGCATGCACTTCTTTCCCTCATGCTCCTGCTTTCACATCCAGGCCCCATAGGGTAAAGAGCATCAGCAGGCTCATTGCCAGGTCAGGCAGGGAAAAAAAAAGTTGGTGTTCTGCTGGGCCCATCTGAACAGAAGTTTGTGATATCTTGCTCTGATCTGGGTGAAGGAGGAGGGAACAAACTCCCACTGGGCCAGGAAGAGAAGGAAGCAAAAGCAGCTTCCTGTCATACCCAATAAAGGAGAAATCAGCCAATTCCTGCCCAGACTGATAAGAGCAGCCTTCTTCTGGCTCTGACACACCTCCCAGGCAGGGCTGGTGTGTCTATTAGGTGAACTAGGCGGTCGCCTATGGCGCCGACCCTTAGGGAGTGTCAAAGAGCAACTATGTGGTGCTGCGAGCCAAGCCTATCCTGCTAATGGCGAAGAGGAGCAAAGATTTGTCAGGCTGCGAGCAGCATGCACTGCTCATGGCCCCGAGAAGCACACAGTCAGCGGCACAAACAAGGAAGGAGTTGGGGCAGAGACCGGCGGGGGCGGGCACAAGGCAGAATTTGCCTAGGGCGCCTACTACCCTTGCACTGGCCCTGCTCCCAGGACCTAGTGACACTATTCTTTTAATCAAATCAGCTACTAGTTTATGGGCTTTATCCCTGCTTAGCACCTCATCAATAGAATAAACTCTTTCCTGATGCTTAAGGAAGTCCATCCTTGGTGAACTTAAAAATCTTTGACTTTTTTTTTTAATAATTGTTAAAGAGTTTAAGATTTTAAATAATGGAATCCCGTAGAGGTACGTTTTCATGATCCAGGATCATGAGCCTATATCCTAACCCACTATCAAACTTTTTTTCTTGGAACAGTTATTTTGGTTCACACTTCCCCCTATAAAATCTTTGATCTGGACAATTTACCTTTGATTACTTTGACCTTCACTGATCACAAAATGTAACACATTATAATCCAAAGTGGCAAAATATTGGGCCATATTATCTAAAATCATATGACCATCAGTAACATCAATATCTGAGACATTCATAGTAACAGCAATGATGGCAGAAAAAGACCAAACGGTCCATCCAATTTTTCCCAGCAAGCTTAAGATAGTAACTGCCACTCTGTGCAGTTATCACTAAGCCTTATAAGGGTAGTAATATTAATCAAAACCAAACAATTGTCAAACTCAAAACCCATGCATGCAATTTGTTCAGGAGACAACTGCTAAGTTGACAAAGTTCCAGAGGTGCTGTTTTTATTTTTTGTTTTACAGAAGGAAATTTCCAAAATCATTTCTGCACATAAATCAGCTATCAGAAAATTGCCTTCCCTCAATCTGGCTAGAAGTGTGCACAATGTGAACAATGTGCTTACTTTTACCTACATTTAGAGGCAGCATTCCTAGGAACATGTTTAGGTCAGGGAGGAAAATAATGCTCACAGACTACATTTTCAACTCTATGTATTCTCTTTTCCATGGAAGAGGTATCTCATTTTACAATTTGTACCTGCAAATTTTACCACAAAGTACACATGTGCTTTTCCTGTGAAACTTGGTGGAAAGTCTGTGGTAAAAGTACTCATGGACTTTGCTCAAATGAGAATCTAAAAATTGTCCTTGATAGGGAGGGTGGGAGGGGAAGGGAAGGGGAAACTGGCATTACGGGTAGAGATGGACTGTTTCTACAATGACTCCTCCCATCATACAGCATGAGCAAATCTTCACAGGACAATGGCAAATAGCTTCCTGATCAGGGTTGAATCTCTTGTAAAGCAAAAAAGCAGGAGTTGCTTACCTGTAAATAAGTGTTCTCCCAGGACAGCAGGATGTTAGTCATCACAGATGGGTGACATCATCAGATGGAACCCTGTCACGGAACAACTTTTGTCAAAGTTTCTAGAACTTTGATTGGCACACTGAGCATGCCCAGCGAACTTCAGTCTCGTTTTATAGCAAAAAGCACGAGCAAAAAATAAAACAACAAAACGTAAGCGAACCCAACTCCACGGGGTGGCAGGTGGGTTTTGAGAGGACTAACATCCTGCTGTCCTGGGAGAACACCTGTTACAGGTAAGCAACTCTGCTTTCTTCCAGGACAAGCAGGATGGTAGTCCTCACAGATGGGCGAATAGCAAGCTGCAGGCTGTCCCCGAAACAGAGGAGGTCAACAGACACCAAACAACATGCAACAAGCACAACAGGGATGCTGTTGGCAACAGGGCAGCCTGAACATCACTCGGGCCCTAGGTAGGGTTGGGTTGTTGCACTGGAAACAGATTACGGAGGACAGACTTATCCAGACAGTATGGGCTGCGAAAATGTTGAGGGAACTCCATGTCGCAGCCTTGCAGATTTCGGCAATAGGGACTGCCTGGAAGTGCGCCACTGACACTGCCATGGCCCTTACTGAGTGCGCTTTCACTCGGCCCTTGAGCAGAAGGCTTGCTTGCTGATAGCAGAAGGCAATACAGTCCGCCAACCAACTGGAGAGGGTCTGCTTGCCCACCGCAACTCCAAGTCTATTCTTGTCAAAGGAGACAGAGTTGGGTGGACTGCCTGTGGGCTGCGGTGCGCTCTAAATAAAAGGCATGAGCACGCTTGCAGTCCAAGATATGCAGAGCCCGCTCGTCTGGATGAGAGCGTGGCCTCAGGGAAAAAACGTGGGCAACACAATGGACTGATTTAGATGGAAGTCAGTCACTACCTTAGGCAGGAACTTAGGATGAGTGCGCAATACCACCATGTTGTGAATGAACCTCATGTAAGGCAGATAAGTCACTAGGGCCCGCAGCTCACTGACTGCGAGCAGAAGTTAACTGCCTCGAGGAAGAAAACTTTCCAAGTGAGGTGCTTGAACTCGCAGGAGGCGCAGGGGCTCAAACAGAAGCCACATGAGTCACGCTAGAACTATGTTGAGGCCCAGGCCACAACAGGAGGACGTAGTGGAGGCTTTAGATGTAGTAAGCCTCTCATGAAGCGCCCCACTAAAGGGCTGAACAGAGTCTGGGGTATCGCCCACCCCTCGATGGTAGGCGCTAATGGCACTCTGATGTACCCGAATTGAGCATGTCTGTAGACAGGACTCCAAAAGGCACCAGAGGTAGGTCCAAAAGCCTCAGCGTGGGGCAAGAGAAGGTGTCAAGGCCTTTTTGCATGCACCATGAGTAGAACCTTTTCCACTTCCCCCGAAATGACTTCTGTGTGGAAGGCTTTCGCAAAGCTACTAGGACCTGCAAGACATTAGCTGAAAGGTCGAGGGACAGGAGTATCAGGCTTTCAACGTCCAGGCTGTCAGGGACAGGGACCGGAGGTTCGGGGAGGCGGAGCCTGCCCTGATCCTGCGTGATAGGTCGGGCAAGGTGCCCAGGCGAATGGGCTCCTGGACAGAGAGGTCGCAGAGTATGGGAAACCAGACCTGATGCAGCCAATGCAGGGCTATGAGAATCATGGAGCCTCTGTCCTGTTGTAGCGGAATCAGAGGGTATGCATATAGTAGGCCCGCACTCCAGGAGTGGGCGAAAGCATCCACGGTTGGTGTCCTTCGGTCCCTGTGTAGGGAACAGAATTGGTCCACCTTGTGGTTCTGCGAGGACACAGATTGACGTCCGTCTGACCTCACCAGAGGAAAATCCTGTCCACTACACAGGGGTTCAGGGACCACTCGTACGACTGAAATGTCTGGCTGAGGCGGTCTGCCACTACATTCTTTATGCCTGCCAGGTAGGTGGCTCACAGGAGCATGGAACGCGACAGGGCCCAGGCCCAAATCTGCGCCACCTCTTGGCAGAGCAGGTAAGAGCCCTTGCCCCCCTGTTTGTTCAGGTACCACATTGGCTACCTGGTTGTCCATCTGAATCAGGATGACCTTGTTGGACAGGCAGTCCTGGAATGCGTAGAGGGTATACTGCATCGCCCGGAGTTCCAGAAAGTTGATTTGGCAAGCCGCTTCGGCTCTCGACCACATTCCTTGTGTGTGTAGGCCATTGACATGGGTGCCCCAGCCTAGGTCAAAGTCACCTGAGCAGCTGGGGGCTGAAAAGGAAGCCCTTTGCTCAAGTTGGATTTCTGTGTCCACCAGGCGAGGGAGAGCCGGAGTGGTGTGGTTATCTGGACCAATGCCAAGAGTTTCTGAGAAGCTTGGCGCCACTGAGAATATAGGGTCCATTGCGTGACTCTCATGGCTAGGCAGGCCATTGGGGTAACGTGGACCGACGATGCCATATGACCCAGCAACTTGAGGAGCAGGTGGGTAGAGGCTGTCCGCCAGCGGCAGTTGGAGCTGGCCAGGCTCGGCAGGGGCAATGCTTTCGTTGGGGAGAAACGCTTTGGCCACAGTGGTGTCCAGGTCTGTTTTGATGAAGGACAGTTGTTGGGATGGAGTCAAGTGGGATTTCGGGTAGTTGACAAGGAAACCCAGTGACTGAATGAGTCGTAAGGTCAAGTTGAGGGAGTGAAGGGCTCCCTCTTTGGACAAGCTCTTGATGAGCCAATCGTCCAAATACGGGAACACATGTACGCCATTTCGGCACAACTGTGCTCCCAAGACTGTCAAGCACTTTGTGAATACCCAGGGTGTGGAGGTGAGCCCGAAGAGGAGAACCCTGTAGTGGAAGTAACTGTGTCCAACTACAAATTATAGATATTTGCGATGAGGTGGAAAAATCGCAATATGCGCGTAAGCGTCTTGTAGATCCAGAGAGCAGAAATAGGGTGCCTAAGGACACCATTCTGAACCGCTCTCTGCGGAGGAACCTGTTTAAGGCTCGAAGATAGAGGATAGGATGGAGGCTACCTGTCTTTTTTGGGATAAGAAAATAGTGGGAGTAGAACCCTTGCCCCCGCTGAACCTGGGGAACCGGTTCCATGGTTCTGGACTGTAGCACGACCAAAAGTTCTAACGCGAGGGTCACTGTATGATTGACCAGGCTCCACGTCGGGGAGGGTAAGGAGTCTGCGGGAACAGCAAGAAAATTTAGGTGGTAACCATGGGCTATGATGGACAATACCCATCGGTCGGTGGTGATTGGGAGCCAACTGACGGTGAAGTGGCATAGGTGATCTCCCACAGGTGGGTTGGACAGTACAGGCAGGAGGGTTGGCTTCTGCTCTCTGGATGCGAGTCAAAAAACAGCTGCAGGGCCAGGCTGGGGAGCTGGCGGTGCCCTTTGTTGGCGAGGGTAGCCTCTCTGGGAGGACTGAGCTGCACGAGTACAGGATGTGGGAGGATAGTATCTCTGTGGCTTGTAAAACTGCTTCCTGGTATCCCTACTGGACCTCTACGGGTCACTGAGGGGGCATCAGAGGTGGTAGTGGACAGTTGATGCAGGGTCTCATCGTGATCCCTGAGTTGGGCCACTGCGTCTTGGATTTTGTCCCCAAACAGGTTCTCTCTTGTACAGGGGAGGTCAGCTAATTTTTCTTGCACCTCTGGACGAAGGTCTGAGGCCTTTAGCCAGGCCCAGCGCCTAGCACTGATGTCCGCAGCTGAGACCCTTGACACTGTTTCAAACGCATCATAGGCCGTCCTCACTTCATGCTTTCCAGCCTCTAATCCCTTTTGGAGGATGGCGTCCAGGCCCTCCTAAAACTGCTGTGGCAGGGTTTCCAACAACTCCTGGACTTGTTTCCAGAGGTTCCTGTTATACTGGGACATGTAGAGCTGGTATGTTGCTATGCGAGTAATAAGCATAGAACCCTGGAAAACCCATCGATCTAAGGCGTCTAAGACTCTGGTCCTTTCCTGGAGGGGTGGAGGAGTGAGGGCGGGTCCTCTGGGCTGACTCTACCACCACCGACTGGTGGGGCAACTGGATTTTCTGAAAACCAGGGCCTGTTGCACTAGGTAAGTGGCATCGGTCTTTTTACTGACCGGAGGCACAGTACCTGGATGTTCCCAGAGACTGTGCAGGAAGTCGAGAAGAACCTAGTGTACTGGGATAGCCATGACCTATTCTGGAGCATCCACAAACTATAGGACCTCCAACATTTTGTGGCGGGCGTCTTCCTCTGCTGAAAGTTGGAAAGGTATGGTTTCCGCCATCTCCCTGATGAAACTGGCAAAGGAGAGATCCTCCAGAGGTAAGCACCATCTCTCTTCCGGGGGTAAAGGCTCTGAAAGAAGTTCCACGGAGGCTTCTGAGGAACGGTCAGAGGCGGCATCCCCCCATGGGTCATAGGGAGACTCTTCTTCGCCAGCAAGGTGTCTGGGTCGAGGAGAAAGGCTAAACCCCAGAGAATGGGGCACGAGAGTGCCAATGGACAGTGAGGTGGCACAGTCAATGGTGGTACCGGCACTAAGGGCACTGGGACCTGGGAGGAATGCTGGGGCACCGGGAGACCCGACGGTCTGGGGACAAGATCCGGCATCGGTGGTCCCATCCCTGGAGATAGGCCAGGAGCCCGGAATCAGGATAGAGACCAGAGGAAGTACTGGTGGTTGACTGGGCACCAAAGGCCCCGCTGGTACGGGCTGTGCTGGCAGAGCACCGAGCAGGATGTCCAGTCTTTCCAGAAGGGGTGCCAACATGGAGGGCGCTGGTTCCAATACAGGTATGGGAGCTGGCAACAGTAGCGATTGAAAACCCCGAAGGGCAATGAGCACTGCCTGTTGGACCACGCAGTCCAACTCCTCTCGAAATGAAGGTGTGGACAAAACTGACCCTGGAGTAGGAGGCAGGCTAGGTGACACCAGAGCATCCAAGGGGATGCATGGGGGCTTGGTGCCAGTCACCCATATCGGTGGGGAACGCTTCGGGCTCCCGGGACCAGAGGAGAATGGGGGCTCCTCTCCCCAGGGCCTCTTCAGAGGAGGCTCGGTCGGGGCCTGAGCTGCACCGGACGGCAATGCACGTTAGTGCTGATGTTGATGTTTCCAACGGTGCTCGGCCCGGTCCTTCTCCGGCACAGAGGATGACGATGCGGAAGCCTTAGAATAGGTTGATGCCAGCGAAGGTCGGTCTCCAGCTCCTCGGTCCTCTTGGCGGGGCTTAGATGGGGAGGGTTCCAAGTCAGATGGCCCCCCTTGACTCGATGCACCCGGCACCAGGGTCGATGGAGCAGATTGCTTGGATCCAAACAAGTGCTCCATCTTTTCCAGGCGGGTGCACCAGCCTTTAAGAACATGCCATACTGGGTCAGACCAAGGGTCCATCAAGCCCAGCATCCTGTTTCCAACAGCGGCCAATCCAGGCCATAAGAACCTGGCAAGTACCCAAAAACTAAGTCTATTCCATGTTACCGTTGCTAGTAATAGCAGGGGCTATTTTCGAGGACAACTCAATTAATAGCAGGTAATGGATTATCCAATCCTTTTTTTTATTTTTTAAACACAGCTATACTAACTGCACTAACCACATCCTCTGGCAACAAATTCCAGAGTTTAACTGAGCATTGAGTGAAAAAGAACTTTCTCCGATTAGTTTTAAATGTGCCACACACTAACTTCATGGAGTGCCCCTTAGTCTATTATCTGAAAGAGTAAATAACCTATTCACATCTACCCGTTCTAGACATCTCGTGATTTTAAACACCTCTATCATATCCCCCCCCTCAGCCTCTCTTCTCCAAGCTGAAAAGTCCTAACCTCTTTAGTCTTTCCTCTTAGGGGAGCTGTTCCATTCCCCTTATTTTGGTAGCCCTTCTCTGTACCTTCTCTATCGCAATTATATCTTTTTTGAGATTCGGCGACCAGAATTGTACACAGTATTCAAGGTGCGGTCTCACCATGGAGCGATACAGAGGCATGATGACATTTTCCGTTTTATTCACCATTCCCTTTCTAATAATTCCCAACATTCTGTTTGCTTTTTTGACTGCCGCAGTACAGTGAACCAACGATTTCAATGTGTTATCCACTATGACGCCTAGATCTCTTTCTTGGGTGGTAGCACCTAATATGGAACCTAACATTGTGTAACTATAGCATGGGTTATTTTTCCCTATATGCATCCCCTTGCACTTATCCACATTAAATGTCATCTGCCATTTTGATACCCAATTTTCCAGTCTCACAAGGTCTTCCTGCAATTTATCACAATCTGCTTATGATTTAATTACTCTGAACAATTTTGTATCATCTGCAAATTTGATTATCTCACTCGTATTTTTTTCCAGTTCATTTATAAATATATTGAAAAGTAAGGGTCCCCATACAGATCCCTAAGGCACTCACTGTCCACTCCCTTCCACTGAGAAAATTGTTCATTAAATCAGACTGTTTCCTGTCTTATAGTCAGTTTGTAATTCATGAAAGGACATCTCCACCTATCCCATGACTTTTTACTTTTCCTAGAAGCCTCTCATGAGGAACTTTGTCAAACGCCTTCTGAAAATCCAAGTACATTGGTTCGCCTTCATCCACATGTTTATTAACTCCTTCAAAAAAGTGAAGCAGATTTGTGAGGCAAGTCTTGCCTTGGGTAAAGCCATGCTGACTTTGTTCCATTAAACCATGTCTTTCTATATGTTCTGTGATTTTGATGTTTAGAATACTTTCCACTATTTTTCCTGGCACTCAAGTCAGGCTAACTGGTCTGTAGTTTCCTGGATCGCCCCTGGAGCCCTTTTTAAATACTGGGGTTACATTAGCTATCCTCCAGTCTTCAGGTATAAAATTGCTTACATAGGTGTATAGAAGGCCTGAGATCCAAGGGCGAGCAAAGGCGTCCTTGGCTGGCTGGTGTTTGTCTGTGCAGAGAGCAGAATCTGCCCACTTTGTGATACAGGTGTGATGCAAAGAGGTCTATTGTTGGTTGCCCCCAACGTTGAAATATCCTGGTTGCTACTAAGTGATCCAGGGACCATTCGTGTGGTTGGAATTGACGTCTGAGTCGATCCGCCACTATGTTGTGAATGCCTGCCAGATAAGTGGCCCGGAGAAACATGGAGTGTGTCAGGGCCCAATCCCAAATCTGTGCGGCTTCTTGACAAAGAAGATACGAGCCCGTACCTCCCTGTTTGTTGATGTACCACATGGCTACTGTATTGTCCGTTTGGATCAGAACAGTCTTGTGTGAAAGGCAGTCCTTGAACGCATGCAGCGCATAACGTATAGCTTGAAGTTCCAGGAAATTGATTTGAAACGTTGCTTCGAGTTTTGTCCAAGTACCCTGGGATTTGAGATTGTCTATGTGAGCTCCCCAACCTAAGGTGGATGCATCTGTAGTTAAAGTTATCTGTGGGACTGGTTGCTGGAAGGGTAGGCCCTTGCGCAAATTGTCTTTGTTCGCCCAAAGTAGAGATGAACGTAGCTGGTGGGTTACTTGAATTGGAAAAGATAGTGGTTGAATGGCTTGGATCCATTGTGATCTTAGTCCACTGAGTTACCCTCATGGCTAATCTTGCCATAGGGGTGACATGAACTGTGGAAGCCATGTGGCCTAGTAAGGTCAGAAACTGATGAGCTGTTGCTTGTTTCTTTGAGTGAAGCAAGTTTGCCAGTAGGGAAAGTGTGTCTGCCCGATCGCCAGGTAGAAAAGCTTTTGAAAGTATGGTGTTCAATTCTGCTCTTATGAATTGAAGGAGGTGAGATGGAATGAGATGGGACTTTTGATAATTGATGAGAAAGCCCATGGAATGAAGTAGAGTAATGGTTCAGCTGAGAGAAGCCAGAGCTCCTTATTGAGATTGACTTCTGATGAGCCAGTCGTCTAAATAGGGAAAGACATGGACACTTTCCTTGTGCAAGTGTGCTGCTATTACTGCCAGACATTTGGTGAATACTCTGGGAGCAGAGGCAAGTCCGATTGGTAGTACTCTGTACTGGAAATGTTGATGACCCACCATGAAGCCCAGATACTTGCGATGAGGAGGGAATATTGGTATGTGAGCCTAAGCGTCTTGAAGATCCAGAGAACAAAGCCAATCTCCTGTTTGAAGAAGTGGAAGCATGGTGCCTAGAGAGACCATCCTGAACTTTTCTTTCTTCAGAAATTTGTTGAGATTTCTGAGGTCTAGGATGGGACGTAGGCCTCCGGTTTTCTTTGGAATGAGGAAATAGCGGGAATAGAATCCTCTGCCCTGCTGAGTCCGGGGCACCGGCTCTACAACTCTGGCTCTCAGAAGGGTGGATAATTCTACTTGTAATTAGATTATGTGATTTTCGCTTAGAGGAAGAGGTCTCGGAGGAGAATCTCTTGGAGTTGAGAGGAAATTGAGTTGGTAACCTCGAGGTATTATTGCAAGTACCCATTGGTTGTAGAAGGAGGATACTCTGCCTCCTATCGGAAGATCTGGTTGAGGATTGAAGAGATGGCTTTGGTCTCTGGAAAAAGCCTCAAAAGCCTGCAGCCGGTCCCGTCTGTGGCGGAGGTTGAGGCCTAGCCACCCTAGGTTGTCTGGGCTGAGCTCTTTGCTGCGGCCTAGATCTGCCTCTTGGTGCTGGAGGGTAATAACGCCTCTGTCGATAGAAGGGTCGTCTAGATTCTTTTCTTGGAGGCCGGCGAAATGAGTGAGTAGCAGAATCCTGTGGAACTAATGATAGTTGGCGCAGGGTTTCTGTGTGTTCTTTTAATTGTGCTACAGCATCTTGCACTTTAGAACCAAAAAAGTCATCACCAATACATGGTAAGTCAACTAACTTTTCCTGGACTTCAGGCCTGAGGTCTGAGGCTTTAAGCCATGCCCGTCTTGCACTTATACCAGAGGCTGCTACCCTGGAGGCTGTTTCAAAACCATCATAAGTGGCTCGGACTTTATGCTTGCCAGCTTCAAGTCCTTTGTGAATGATTGTTTGGGCTGCTTCCTGATATTGCTATGGTAATGAAGTTGAAAATTCTTGCATTTGTTTCCACAAATTCCTCTGATATTGAGTCATGTATAACTGATATGATGAAATTCTTGTATTTAACATGGCTCCTTGATAAATTTTCCTACCCAGGGAATCCAAGAATCTATGATTCTTGCCTGGAGGAGTGGAGGAATGCAGCCTTATCCTTTTTGATTTCTTTTGTGCAGATTCCACAACCACTGATTGGTGTGGAAGTTGTGCTTTTTGGTAGCTGGGAATAGACTGTACCAAATAAGTAGTGTCCACTGTTTTATTGATAGCAGGTACTGAGCATGGGGTGCTCCCAGAGTCTATGCTGTAAGTCTAGGAGGACTTCATGGATAGATATAGCTAATACTTGTTTTGGAGGATCCACAAATTGGAGGACCTCCAGTGTTTGCTGTCTAGCATCTTCCTCAGTTACCAGGGTGAAGGGTATGGTGTCCGCCATACCCTGAACAAAGTTTGAGAAGAATAAATCTTCCAGTGGAGATTTCTAACTTTGTTCTGGAGGGGAAGGATCTGACATAAATCCTTCAGAGGAAGTCTCTGTATGCCCGTCATCCCATGTATCATATGGATCGAACTGATGTGGAGACATTGGAGAAGATCCTGGTGGACGAGGAAGTCCAGAAGGACCTGGCTGCGGATCATCTATAGGTATCCGTCCAGGAATGTCTTCTCGTGGCTTGGATGGAATGGCACAGATGATTTCATCAAATTTCTTCATGAGAAGTTGGTACAGCGCAACTTCAGGATGTCCTGGAGCCCCAGGTGACATCGGCATCGGGTCAGGCATCGGCGATGGAATCTGTGTCGGTATCGATAGTCTCTTCAGTGTCTACTTAGGCTGTGGTGCCGGCACTGGCATCGGCAGGGTTGTTGGCATCGGCGCAGGCACCGGCTTCGGTACAGGCACCTGCATCGGTGCCGGCATCGGCGCAGGCAGACATCTGTTGATCCTTTAAGGCCTGGAGCACCGCTTGACGGATGAAATCTGACAATTCCTGCATAACAGCTGGTGCAGGCAGAGCAGCTGTACGTGGTGGCGGTGGAGGTGTCTATGTTTCTTCCACAGAGCCCTGTGGAGGTTCGACAACTGGTGCGTCTCCATGGGATGAAGGCCTTGGCACCGGAGGTACCGGTGTTTCCTGGATTCTAGGCCGTTTCACAGTCGATTCCTCCGGGGAGAGAAGCATCTCTGGTATCGATGGGTGTCTGTGCCAATGGCAGTGCTTTGAACGGTGTTCGGTTGCTGATTTCGTCAATGCTATAGATGACGTTGGCGATGGATGGTCCCCCGACCCTTCCGGACGACGTTTTTTCAAAATTATGCGTTTTGAGACTCCGGCCGGAGACTATTTAGTCGATGTGGAGGGAGATGGCAGAAGTTGTAGATGGAATAAATGCTCCATCATTTCTTGGCAGGCCTTTCTTCCCTTCGCGGTCATTTCTGCACATTTAGGGCAGCTTGTTAAGTTGTGTTTTCCCCCTAAACAAAGCACACACTCAAGGTGTGGGTCTGTAATGGACATTGTCAGATTACAGATGGCACATTTTTTAAATCCTGTGGCCATTTTAATGTAGACAGCCATCGATGAAATGAGAAGAAACATGAGAGGAAAAAAATACAAACAGTCTAACTTCAGTTAGTCAGCCAGAGTGACTCACTGCTCTCTTGATTAACAAATGTTGGTACCTAATCAAACCAATCACACTACCTCAACACCTTTCCAAGGTGAGTAACTGAACTGAACTTTTCAACCTTTTTACTTAGGTATACACTACTCCTAGCTTATTTCTAGCTTCTGGCTACTTTTTTTTCTTTAATACAAACACTCAGTTCTGCTTACTAGATGCCTTATACACACACAAACTACTGCTTACTAGCTGCCTTACTATTTAAAAATACAGTCTAACTTGTTTATTCGCTGCCTTACTGACTATTAAAAGCATTATTAAAAGCACAAACACACAAACACACTAAATTATATTCCCAAATAGTTAACTTTGCCCCAATACTTTTAAAAAAGACAGTGTCCCAAGCAAAAAATTACTGATTCCTTTCAGCCACCAGCAAGGTAATCCTCTCCTCTCAGTGCTCTCATCTGGGCACAACTCTGACATCAACGGACATCATGGGAAGGCCCAAGGCACAGGACACAAACGTCATGCGGGTCTGTTATGGACCTAGTCCACGGTCACTCTGGGCACTTCTGAAAACCGGTCGCCATGATAAAGAGGCGGTGTGCAGTCGGTGACAGTTTGTCACTGGGAGGTGAACCATCGAGAACCAACTGCAAAAGGGCGAAGCAGACTTTCCGAACGTCAGAGGAGTCTGTGCACGATGGGGAGAAGGGGAAGAATTGGAAGAATAACTTCAAAAAATTTCCATGAGGAAAATGTGAGGAAAAACTCAGAGCTCCAGTAACCGCAAGGCAACCGCTGAGCGGAAAAAGAGACTGAAGGGGGACCCCATGTGGCCACAGGGTTAGTGGCATGCTGGGCCATTCAAGTTCTAGAAATTTTGACAAAAGTTGTTCCATGATGGGGCTCCATCTGATGTCACCCATCTGTGAGGACTACCATCCTGCTTGTCCTGGGAGAATGGGCATTGAAGACCTTTAATTACTTATACTGTTCACCAGCTTTGCCTCATCGAGCCCAAAATGAAAATGGCATACGACTTCCAATTCTGCTAAAGGGTAAGAGCAACACATTAAATCTGTTTCTCCTTTTATAAGTATATGTAAAGGACCACCAGTAAATTAAGCAAGCTATTACCTGGGAGAGGTATCACATTATCCAATAAAACTTCTGCTCCTTGGAAAGGTAGAGTTACGAAATCAGACCTGAGAAGGGGGGAAAAACATTTGCTTAAAAGCTTAAATAAAATGTCTTCTTCCCAAGAAAAAGTATTTTAGTTTAAAGCATCTTCTCTGAAATTAATCTAAATCATAAATCACAGGTGGCCAACTCCAGTCCTCAAGAGGAGGAGGTTTGCATATAATAGAGGCAGTGCATGCAAATCTCTCATCTGCATACTCATTATGGGTATCCTGAAAACCAGGTCTGATGAAGCTCTTGAAGAAGGCAATGAGGGTAATGAAGAGTGAAAGGAGGGATGAAGTGTCATTCTGTTCTAGCTATACAGTTATTAGAGAGAGCAAAGAGAGTAACAGGAGTTTGGTGTTTATTAGCATAGGCAAACAGGCCACTCTGTGTCAAACACCGTTAAAAATAACAAAATAGGAAAAAGATAAACAAGTCAGTTACTACAAAACAAAGTCAACTGTATCAAAACATACTTCACTTATAGTAAATTAAATTTTACACAATAGTCAATAGTTCTTAAGACATTAAAAGATTAAGTAAAGATTAAATCATGCAAGAAATAATGTAGGATGAAGACCTGATATATAACATTAAAATGTGACAGAGGGTTTAAAAAAAAAACTGAAAAAAAAAAGGGCAAAATTTCCAAGAGTTCACAGCTGGGATCTCTGCCTGGGCATGATTACCATGGGGAAAAAAGAAAAGGAAAATTGGTTCTTACCTGCTAATTTTTGTTCCTGTAGTACCATGGATCAGTCCAGACACCTGGGTTCATCTCCCCCTATCAGCAGATGGAGAGAGAGAAAAAAAAACCCGCTAACACTGTATCTAAGCAACCGTGCCACCTGCAGTTCATCAGTATATATCTATATCAAAGCAGATAATAGCAAAAAATATGGAACCATTAAACAAGAACATGGAATGCAGCAAAGAACAATCTTACAGCTGAGCGGCGACTCTCCCCTTAATATAACCCCCTCCTAATTGGGTGGACTCTGGACTGATCCATGGTACTACAGGAACGAAAATTAGCAAGTAAGAATCAATTTTCCTTTCCCTGTATGTACCCAGATCAGTCCAGACACCTGGGATGTACCAAAGCCCTTACCCAGGGTGGGCTCTGGAGAGTCCCGCTCGCAAAACACTCTCGCCAAAGGAAGGGTTTGCTGGAGCCCCAACATCTAAGCGATAGTGCTTTGCAAATTTCCTGGGGGGAAACAAGTTGAGATTCCGCCCACGAGGCTGCTTGTGAACGTGTGGAGTGAGCACGCAAGCCTTCCGGAACTGGACGACCCCATGTAATATAAGCGGAAGAAATAGCCTCCTTCAATCATCATGCAATAGAGGCTTTAGAAGCCTTGGAGACTCTATTAGGACCACTCCACAGCACACAGAGGTGATCGGACCTCCTAAAGTCATGGGTAATCGAGGTAACGCAATAAAGCTCTCCGAACATCTAGACGTTTGAGCTCCCTCGCATTAGGATCCAACACCGGTAAGTTAGGAAAAGCCGGAAGTTCCACTGGCTGATTGACATGGAATGCTGAAACCACCTTTGGTAAAAAGGAAGGTACCGTCCCGTAAAGAAACTCCGGATTCCGAAATCTGAAGGAAAGGATCTAGACAAGATAATGCCTGTAACTCAAATTCTTCTAGCTAAACAAAGGTAATTTTTCTCATCGCCATTAAGTATCAAATCCTGTAACGTAGCCCTTTGGAGCAGCGTGAAGGGAGGTTCACACAGAGCTTTAAGAACTAGATTAATGTTCCAGGACGGACAAGATTTCTGAACTGGAGGATGAAGATTCATCGTACCTCTAACAAAACGAACCATGTCCATATGAGACGAAATCGGGGAACCTTCAATTTTGCCACAGAGAGCGCCCAGTGATGCTACCTGCACTTTAAGAGAACTAAGAAATAGGCCCTTGGTGAAGCCATCCTGTAAGAAAGATAATATTTCAGGAACGAAGGCCCTAAGAGGGCGAATTCTCCTAATGGAACACCAGGTCTCAAAAATCTTCCATACCAGAATATGAGAACATAAGAACATGCCATACTGGGTCAGACCAAGGGTCCATCAAGCCCAGCATCCTGTTTCCAACAGTGGCCAATCCAGGCCATAAGAACCTGGCAAGTACCCAAAAACTAAGTCTATTCCATGTTACCATTGCTAATGGCAGTGGCTATTTTCCAAGTGAACTTAATAGCAGGTAATGGACTTCTCCAAGAACTTATCCAATCCTTTTTTAAACACAGCTATACTAACTGCACTAACCACATCCTCTGGCAACAAATTCCAGAGTTTAATTGTGCGTTGAGTAAAAAAGAACTTTCTCCGATTAGTTTTAAATGTGCCCCATGCTAACTTCAGGGCGTGCCCCATAGTCTTTCTACTATCCGAAGGAGTAAATAACCGATTCACATCTACCCGTTCTAGACCTCTCATAATTTTAAACATCTCTATCATATCCCCCCTCATCCGTCTCTTCTCCAAGCTGAAAAGTCCTAACCTCTTTAGTCTTTCCTCATAGGGGAGCTGTTCCATTTCCCTTATTTTGGTAGCCCTTTTCTGTACCTTCTCCATCGCAATTATATCTTTTTTGAGATGCGGTGACCAGAATTGTACACAGTATTCAAGGTGCGGTCTCACCATGGAGCGATACAGAGGCATTATGACATTTTCCGTTTTATTCACCATTCCCTTTCTAATAATTCCCAACATTCTGTTTGCTTTTTTGACTGCTGCAGCACACTGAACCGACGATTTCAATGTGTTATCCACTATGACACCTAGATCTCTTTCTTGGGTTGCAGCACCTAATATGGAACCCAACATTGTGTAATTATAGCATGGGTTATTTTTCCCTATATGCATCACCTTGCACTTATCCACATTAAATTTCATCTGCCATTTGGATGCCCAATTTTCCAGTCTCACAAGGTCTTCCTGCAATTTATCACAATCTGCTTGTGATTTAACTACTCTGAACAATTTTGTGTCATCTGCAAATTTGATTATCTCACTCGTCGCATTCCTTTCCAGATCATTTATATATATATATATATATATATATATATTGAAAAGCACCGGTCCAAGTACAGTTCCCTGAGGCACTCAACTGTTTACCCTTTTCCATTGAGAAAATTGACCATTTAATCCTACTCTGTTTCCTGTCTTTTAACCAGCTTGTAATCCACGAAAGGACATCGCCTCCTATCCCATGACTTTTTAGTTTTCGTAGAAGCCTCTCATGAGGGACTTTGTCCGACAGAACTCGAACTGGACGATTCCGTAATAAACGGCAGAAACTCCTCCAAGGCCAAGCGAACTACCCTGGTCTCTAGACTGTTGATAGACCACACAGACTGTCTCGTGGACCATGTTCCCTGAACCGAATGGGACTGACAAACAGCTCCCCATCCAGAGAAACTAGCATGGGTCGTAACTACCATCCAATCGGGAACTTCGAGCTCCACTCCCCGACTGAGATTGGAAGTCTGAAGCCACAATGACAGACTGTTTCTTGGCAAACCCTCGAGAGGTAAGCTGATATGATATTCTTCCGATACTAGCTTCCAGCGGGACACCAATGCCATCTGTAGTGGTCTCAAATGGGAAAATGCTCAGGGAACCAAGTACAGCGTGGAGACCATCGAACAGAGTACCTGTAAGTAGTCCCAGACCTTGGGTGCATGCAACTGCAAAAACCGGCAGATCTGGGCCTGAAGTTTCAAGATTCGATCTTGAGAGAGAAAGATTCTGCGTATAAGAGTATCGAACCAAGCTCCTAAATACTCCAAAGTTTGTGTTGGTGATAGCTGACTTTTGTTGTGATTCACTACTCAGCCTAGGGACTGTAGGACTTCGAGAACTCTATGAACAGACTTACGGCATAGAGACTCTGACTTGGCTCTGATCAACCAATCATCCAAATATGGGTGAACTAGAATACCCTTCTTTCGAAGGAAAGCTGCCACTGCCACCACCACCTTGGTGAAAGTCTGGGAAGCCGTGGTGAGACCAAATGTAAAAGCCTGAAACTGAAAATGTTGACCCAGAATCATGAAACTGAGAAAACGCTGAGTCCTGATGGATGGGAATATGTAGATAAGCCTCCATGAGATCAAAGGAAGCCAGGAATTCTCTTTTGCATACTGCCGCTGTGACTAACCTGAGGGTTTCCATCCTGAAGCGTGGCACCTTGAGTTTTGCATTGACCTTCTTTAAATCGAGTATCGGTCAAAACAAGCCCTCCTTTTTGGGGACCAGAAAACAAATGGGAGTATCTCCTCTAAAGGAGCTCTGCTCTGGGAACTGGTACTACTGTACTTAACTGACATAACCGTCTAGAGTCAGTTGTACCACCGCTCGCTTGACCGGATAGGTGCATGGGGAAATTAGAAACAGTACCCGTATGGGAAGCAAATTCTAAAATGTAACCGTTTATCATCACATTGAGAACCCACTGGTCTTGAGTGATCTTGGCCCACTCATCATAAACATGCCGTAAGCGACCTATTATAGGAACGACAGAGTGGACCAGCCTGGCATCATTGGATAGACTTACCTCTTGCTGAGGAGCCAGAGGACCCCCCCTAAAGAACCTTCTGGCTTGACGAAAGGATTGTCCCCATGCTTGCCCCCGCGAAAAATATTGTCTCTGCAGTCCCGGCATACCACAGGTAGGCCGCAATCTTCTGTAGGATCGAAAACGAGACCTTGATTGAAAAAAATCTTTCCCTTAGGTTTATCCTCGGGTAACTTGAGGACTTTGTCTTCAAGAGACTGGATCAGCTGCTCTAGATCCTCGCCAATCAAGAACTTACCTTTGAAAGGCAAGGATGCCAATTGTGCCTTAGAGGAAACATCTGCCGCCCAATTGCGAAGCCAAAGCAACCTTTGGGCGGCCACAGCTGATGTCATTACTCTGGAGGAAGTACGCACCAAATCACAGAGGGCATCCGCACCGTAAGCCACAGCTGCTTCCACACGCTCAGCCATATCCGCGTCCACACCTGATTGAGACAAAATTACCTTGACGCTGCTGTACCCACTGGAGACAAGCACACTGCAAGAAACTTGAACAAAGCGCTGCATGCAAACCCAGGGACGCCACCTCAAAAATCCTTTTAAGGTGTAACTCCGTCTTATGATCTTGTACATCTTTTAAAGCGGCTGAACCAATAACCGGAATCATGGTGCGCTTAGTCACAGCAGACACCGCTGCATCTACTTTCGTGAGAGAAAAAAACAACTCTAAATCCTGTTCTGTTAGAGGGTAAAGTTTCCCCATGGCTCTGCCAAACTTTAAACCAGAATCAGGAGTCCCCCCCATTCCTCCTCTAACAACTTCCTAACCGATTTGTGGTAAGGGAAAGAAGTTGGAGGATCTCGGATGGCACCTAGTACCGGGTCCTTGCTGTCCAAATCCTGGTTCTCCTGAGGCATTTTAACCCCAACAACCTGGTAAGCCAAGGGAAGCAAAACCTCCAGCTCTTCCCTTTTAAAAAGGTAGACCACCTTATGAATAAAAGAGACCGGGTCATCCCCTTGACCTGCATCCTCGGTAGCCAGAATAACCGGAGCCACCAGGGGAGCTTACCCAGACCCCGAACCAGTACCACCAGGAGCTATGATAGCATCCTCCGGATCAACCGCCCCAGCTGCATCACCTTGTGGGCGAACAATCAAGCCCTGTGCCCTATTACCGGGCATAGGAGACCTCCTGGGACCCCCGAAGGACCCTCAATGGGCTGGACTGGTGGAATCTGCGGCTGTGTAGTCCCCCCAAGTCGCTTTCTGTCTGGCCATATAGGCATCATGAAGTAACAAAACAAAGTCTGTGGAGAAAAGCCTCCCTGCATCAAAACCAGCATGGTCTGGTTGAAAAACAGGCAAACCAGAGCTTTCCTCCCCTTCTAGCCCTCCCTGCCCGTTCCCCAACCCGGAATGGACCAGAGACAGATGGCGGACCCTCCCCCCCGGCAATGCGGGAACTGCCACGCAAAATCCAAAATGGCCGCCATTCCCACGCCGGCCAGGTGAGGTAAAAAAGAAGTTGCAGCCAGTCCAAAAAACAACTATACTCGTCACTGTTTAGCGGAAGAAGGAGCCACAGACGAACCCTCCCCACCGTCTGCACAGTTAGCACATAACCCCGACCTATTAAGCTGGGAAGAATCAAAGCTGCATGAATGGCATGCCCTGCCACAAGCCATAAGGTAGAGATAAAATTAAAATCCTCTCTCTGAAGGTACTCACCACGACAGAAAAAAGGTCCCTCAAACAAACAGCCAGAGCCCCACAAAAAGCTCCTAAGGGAAGGAAGTCACTCGCCTGTAGAGCAATGCTCCATGCAAACAGTTTGTTTTGTTTTTTTTAATTAGCTTTAGTTAAAAATGAACAACCTGCCCTGAAAAATAGACAAAAATAGCCAAAATATTCTTGTAAAAAAGTATTGTAAAGAGCCTGCAGCCGCCTCAGCAGCCTCGTTAAGGGAGGGATCTGGACAACCAGAATTAAACATCACAGGCGCCCAGACCAAGTACACACAAGGGTACCAATCCCTGGCTCGGCCGCCTCAACCGAACAGGAAAGAACCCTAAGGATTGTAAAAAAAATAAAAAACCCCGGGGAGGAAGGCTCAAAAGAAAAAAATATTAGCTGAAAAAAATATTAGTCAACTGCAGGATTAACAGCCTCTGCCATCTGCTGGAGACAGAGAAATACTGACGAACTGCAGGTGGCACGGTTGCTTAGATACGGTGTCAGCGAGGTTTTTTTTTCCTCTGCTCCATTTGCTGATAGGGGGAGATGAACCCAGGTGTCTGGACTGATTCGGGTACGTACAGGGAAAAAAAAAAACCCAAAAAAAATTATGGCTAAGCAATCTCATTTTATTAGATACCCTTTAGGGAAGTGCCACAATGTGCTTTTCTCTATGGCAGCTGGCTTTTTCTCATATATTCCATTACTGCTGGAAGGACAGGCGGGAACCAAAAGCATTAATGATCTAAAACCAACCACTCCAGTGAGAAGTCCGTGGATCCCATCCTACTGTCCAACATAAGCTGTGCAAGGTTTTACTCGTCCTTTCCCTTCCTTGCCCCAAGCTAAACTATCACCTTCAAGTCTTTATCCACTGCTTGCTAAAACAAGGTTCCATACTTGACACTTCCATTACTATGCACAGAGTTTTATCTGGAGCATAAAAAAAATATGAACCTGATTTGTCTGAGAATTTCAATTTTGACTCTCTCATATCCACCGTAGTCCACATATCTGATTTCAACCTCATTTCCATCTTTGTAGTAGGCAACAACCTGAGCTCGCCACCAAGCCCCATCCACACCAGGTGCAGCACAGATAACACCAACTGCAAAGGAAGAATTAAGTACGTTAACCAAAACAGGTGACATTGACAAGCTACAGTAAAGTTACATTGCTCACCTGTAACATGTGTTCTGAGAGAGCAAGATAAATCAGCCACACAAGTGGGTGATGTCATTTAATGGCACAGAAATAGTTAAGCTCTGTTAGAGCTCAGAAAAATCGAGATTGCTTTTCTAAGCATGTGCAGGGATTTCTGTGCAGCAACTTGCCACACAAAACCCTCAATCTTTATAGCAAACCATTCTTCAATTTTAAGGGGAAGTGGGAGGGTCTGTGTGGCTGATTTATCCCATCTACAGAGAATCCCTGTTGGCTTTCTCCATGGACATGCAGGATAAAGTCAGCCACACAAGTAGGGACTCTCAAACTGAAGGTTGTGAATGACTGTTTTCTGCACCTTAGATCATTGCAACATAATTGTCTGTAGTTGGAGAAAGTAGAGTTGAAAGAATCAATTAAATAAGCTTTCAAGAACTTCCTGACTAAAGCTATTGTCTTAATGCAAAGTGTTTTCTAGCAAGTTTTGAGCTGTAAAAATATGGATGGAAAACCAAACAGCAGCTTTGCAGATATCGTCTATGGAAACCAAGTGAAGATATTACAAGGAAATTGTCAAAGCTCTGATAAGTTTTCATTTTACTTTGAATTTGCAGTCCTGATTGATTAAAAAAAAAAAGTGCAGTCATATCTAAGTAGAGAAAGTCCTCTTTGTAAATGAAACCCCTTGTTTGACTAGGTTAAAAGAGACAGACAATTGAGAGGAATTTCTGTAGGATTTTGTTCTTTTCAAATAGAAAAACACTTCTGCAGTCCAATGTATGAAGATCCTGTGTTCCTTTATGGACGTGAAGTCTTAGAATGATGGTAATATAATGGATTAATTTAAACTGAAAAAAAAACTCAGTAAAAATTTGACAAAAGTGTTCAAAATTGTTGTGAAACATTCGAGTATAGAGCGAGTATGAAACTAACTTGCAATTTGTTTGCTCTTTGGGCAGAAATAACTGCTAAGAAGGGAATTTTATATTTGCTGTGGCCAATGGTTCAAACTGAGGCTTCATCAACTGAGCAAGATTCCAAAGAACAGGTGGATCTGATTTTGGAGGCTTCAGATTCATGGGTTCATTCATGAATCTGGCAACTGTAGGCTGTAAGAAAGAGAGGCATCATCATAGTTTCTGTTATCGCACTAATGTGAACTGACAGTTTTAAAATCTGCGATAAAAAGGTTTAGTAGATACTTGGTCAAGATAAGACATTTAAATAGGTCCTGAGTAAAACATGAGCACCAGACAGTAAATCTTTTCCATTTAAAGTTGTAAGATTTTCTGGAAGAGGGCTTACTGATATAAGAATCACCTTCTTAACCTCGATGGGTAACAGCAAAGATTACACTAGCTGACTTCCAACATCCAGTCAGAATCAAAGATTGAAGGTCAATGTACAAGGAGGAAATTTTTTTCCAAATGAAGAAAGGTCGTTAGTGGAGTACCAACAGGGAACAAGTGAGGTGATCAAATTATTCAAAGTTGTTAAAACAGTAGTGGATTGTGAGGAACTGCAGAAGGACCTTGAGAGCCTAGGCATCTGACATTTAATGTGGAAAACTGCAAAGTGATGCACATAGGGAAAAAATAATCCCAATTTACAGGGACACCATGCTGGCTTCTGTATTAGGAATTAACACCCAGGAAAAGAACCTTGTAGTTCCTGTGCATAATACATTGAACTCCTCAGCTCAGCATGTGGTGGCAGTCAAAAAAGCAAATAGAATGTTCAGAATGACTTGAAAAGGAATGGAGAATAAAACAGACAATATCACAACCACATCTTAAGTATTGTGTATAGGGCTGGTTGCTCCATCTTGAAAAGCAAGTTTGCTTACTGTAAATGGGGTTCTCAGACAGCAGGATGACTTAGCCAGGGCATATGGGTGATGCCATCCAATGGCTCCAAAATGGCTCTCTCTAGTTCAGTAAAGGTTTACTACTGAACATTGCTGGAGTTCCCGCATGAAATGTTGACTCATGAGTTCCTCAGTTAACTGTAGAACTGAATTTTACTTAGGTACTAACTCTCCAAGGAGGACGGCGGGTATTAAGCATGCCTAAGACATCCTGCTATCTATGCAGAACCCCATTTGCAGTAAGCAAACTTACCGCCATTGACAAGTAGGGCTGAATAAGCCATGACAAGTGGGGAGTCCCAACTTGAGCCAAAGGCTGCATGGTGAAGTCTTTACTGAAAAAGTGACCCAGACTGCCTCCACCTACCACCCACCTTGAAGAGTGGACTACCGGGTAAACAGGCAACTGCTTGCCTAAAGCTACCATCACTTCTGAGAGATTGTCTAGATCAGTGGTTCTCAACCTTTTTCCCATCGTGACACACCTGACAGACCAAGATCACATGTGTGACACACTGCTCATTACAATTTACGGCGGAAATAAAAAATAAAGGTCCAGTATTATTTTTATTGTTAAGAATGACACAAGAAAGAGATATATTGTATCTGAACAGCACCAATTTCCAGCACTTAACAGTAACCACCTTACCTAAGAAAAGGCAACACTGAAAATATTACACCAGGCCTTAAGACACCAATACATCTCCTATTAGGAAAATGGACCAAGTCAGGCTGCTATAGAGCCCTACACAGAAACTACACCCCAGCAGAGAACCTCACCTGAATCACATGCACTGACCCTCACCTAACAAAGAATAAAGAGACCGAAATGCATAACTGGAAGCATGCAGACAAAAACTGAATTGGAAACCGCAAAAAGCCAGAGGCTCTGTATGCAGTGCAACAAAGGAAAAAAAGAAACATCACCCATCCTTATAAAACAAATCAAGAAATATGAAATCAGTAGCAGTAAAACCATACTAACAAAAAGAACAGATTATTTCAAAACAGCAGATGAATGGAATATCCAATAATTAAAAACACATATAAAATTCTAGATACCAATAAAATATTTTAAAGAAGCAGACAAAGACCCAGTAATGAAAAATAGCAAATGTTGCTTACCTGTAACAGGTGTTCTCACAGGACAGCAGGATGTTAGTCCTCACATATGAGTGACATCACAGGATGGAGCCCAATCACGGAATACTTTTGTCAAAGTTTCTAGAACTTTGACTGGCACCTACTGGGCATGCCCAGCATGGCACTAAACCTGCAGCCAGCAGGGTTCCCTCTTCAGTCTTGTTTAAAGCTACAGGAAGTGCCAAAAAATAAAATAAGAAAATGTAACAAACCCAACACCGTGGGGCGGCGAGCGGGTTTCGTGAGGATTAACATCCTGCGAACACCTGTTACAGGTAAGCAACTTCTGCTTTCTCACAGGACAAGCAGGATGTAGTCCTCACATATGGGTGAGTACTGAGCTGAGGATGTCAGAGAAATGCACCAAATGTACCCAAGATAAGCAATAGGCACAAGGACTGGGGTGGAATTTGGTAGAGGGCATCCTGAACCCTAACGGGCAGGCGGAAGGGTGTTGGTACGTCAAGTTGTAAAAAGGTTGCGCAAGACAGACTGGCCGAAGATGGAATCTTGTCTTCCGGCCTTGTCTAAGCAATAATGGGCTGTAAAGGTATGGAGAGAACTCCACGTAGCAGCCCTGCAAATGTCAGGATGCGGCACCGAGCTTAGGTGTGCTTTAACACGGTCTTGAACTGGAATGCCTGCTTGCTGATTGCAAAAGGATATGCAGTCAGCTAACCAGGAGGAGAAAGTCTGCTTACCCACAGGCTGCCCCAATTTGATGGAATGGAAAGAGACAAACAATTGAGTGCTTTTCCTGTGGGCAGCTGTATGGTCTAGATAGAAGGCTAGAGCCTGTTTGCAGTCAAGGGTGTGCAGAGCCTGTTCTCCTGGATTGGTGTGGGGCCTGGGAAAGAAGGTAGGCAGTATAATGGACTGATTAATGTGAAACTCTGATACTACCTTAGGTAAGAACTTAGGGTGAGTGCGGAGTTACTGCCCAGTCCTGCAGAAGTTTAGTGTAAGGCGGATAGGTAACTCACTAACTCTGCGAGCGGATGTGATTGCCAAAAGAAAAATCACTTTCCATGTGAGATAGCAAAGATCACAGGATTGGAGAGGCTCGAATGGTGGTTTCATGAGCAGACCCAAAACCAGATTGAGGTCCCAAGAAGGGGCCAGAGGGCGTAGTGGAGGTTTGAGGTGAAGCAAGCCTTTCAGAAAACGTGTTACGAGGGGTTGTACTGAAATAGGAACATCCCCGACACCTTTATGGAAGGCGGCCACTGCACTGACATGCATTCTAATGGAGGAAGTTTTTAGACCTGATTCTGACAAGTGCCAGAGAAACTTTGTGGTGGAACAGGTAAAGGGATCAAGGGATTGAGAAGAACACCATGACTTAAACCTGTTCCATTTATATAGGTAAGACTTTCTCGTGGAAGGCTTTCGTGAAGCATTCAGGACACGGGAAACTTGCTCCGAAAGGTTAAGTGGTTGAAGAATTAACCTTTCAACATCCAGGCCGTCAGGGACAAAGCTTGAAGACTGGGGTGGCGTAGGCACCCACCATTCTGAGTGATGAGAAGCGGGTCCGTTCCCAAGGGAATGTGCCTGCGAATGGAGAGATCCTGAAGTACTGGATACCACACTTGGCGAGGCTAGTGAGGTACTGTCAGGATCATGCATCCTTTGTCCTGACGTAACTTCACGAGAGTCTTTGAGAGAAGAGGAAGAGGAGGGAATACATATAGGAGACCGGTTGCCCATGAGAGGGAGAACGCATCTCTTGGCTGTGAGTGTTTGCTGCGAGTGAGAAAGCAAACATACTTCAGGGTGCAAGTCCGAAGACTTAAGTCAGGCCCATCTTCTTGCCGAAATAGCAGTTGCAGATACCCTGGAAGCGGTGTCAAAGATATCATAAGATCATCTTATTTCATGCTTCCCTGCCTCAAAACCCTTGTGTACTAGGGTTAGAAGTTGTTCCTGGAATTGCTGAGGCAGGGACTCTGCAAAGTCCTGTATCTGCTTGAATAAGACCCTGTTGTACTGGGTCATATACAGCTGGTAGGAGGCGATCCGAGAGATAAGCATCAATCCCTGGAAGACATGCCAGCCAATGGCATCCAGGAATTTCTGTTCCTTACCTGGGGGAAAGAGGGGGGGGGGGTTTGATCTTTTTGCCCTTTTTTGGGCAGAATCTACAACCTCCGATTGGTGATCCAGCTGAGGTTTCTGGAATCCTGGGGCTTACTGGACCAAATAGGTGGTATCAGCTTTTCTGTTGACTGGACCAACAGAATCAGGGTGTTCCCATTTCTTTTTGAGGAGATCCAAAAGAACCTTGTGAATAGGGATGGAGGTTATTTCCTTGGGAGCATCCAGGAATTGTAACAGCTCCATCATTTGATGTCTGTCATCTTGTTCAGTCTGCAATTGGAAGGGAACCAATTCAGACATTTCCTTCACAAAATGTATGAAGGATAGGTCGTCTGGAGGAGAACGCTTCCTGCTTTCAGTAGGAAAAGGTGGCAATGGCAAGTCATCAGTGTCTTGAGAAGAATCGTCTGTCCAGGTGTTATAGGGATCAGGACCTGCCCCTCTAGGAGCCTGAGAAGGACGGGACAATGGTATTCCTGAAGGTCCCGGTCTAGGTTCCGATGGCATCAAGGGAAGTGCTGGAGGCACAGATGAAGGCATCGAGGGCATTGATGGGCGCATTGGCATCGATGGTTGAGGCATCGGAAGAACTCCTGATGGAGGAATGCGGAACGGTGTTTCCCCTCCCGATGACAGAGTAAGCGGGGAGGGCACCGGAGCCATCGGTGACCCAGGATCCACCGGTGGAAAAAGCGGCTATAAGCACTTCCATCTTCGAGGGCAGCGGTGTCATTGCTACTGGAATCGGATTGTTGGTCAGTTCCACAATCGGCACCGGTTTCGGAGGAACTTGGAGTCTGTGCATCGCCTTATCAATGGTCTCCTGAACCATCCGGTCCAGTTCTTCACAGAGACCTGGAGCAAGCAGCCCTGGCTCCGGAAGGGAAGAAGGAGGCAGAGGCATAGCCGGAGGGGCCACCGTTAAAGGCGGAGTCGCAGCTCCCGATGCCCGTCCGGGTGAGGGTTGCCTCAGTGACCCGGTCGCAGAAAGGGTTGGTGCCTTTTCTGGATGGGGTTTCTTCCATGGCGGCTCGGATGATGGCGAGGTCGAAGATTTTCCTTCCTCGATAGTCCGAGACTTGTGGTGTTGATGCTGATGTTTCTCTCTATGATCCTCTTGGTCCTGAGGGGGGAGGAGAGGTAGTCGAAGGCCGAGAAGTCGTCGACGCCGAGAAGTCATCGACGCCGGATGGTCACTGGCCAGTGGCCAATACTGGCACGAAGTGGAGTGTGCTGGTTCAGATGTCGTTGATGCAATAGACGGCGGAAATTGAGAACGGAAGAGAAGTTCCATTTTCTCCATTCTGGCCTTGCAACCTTTTGGTGTCATTAAGGCACATTTGGTGCAAGTCAGGACATCATGCTTGCACCTGAGACACATTACACAGACTTTATGTGGGTTTGTAATGGACATGGTGTGAGTACAGTCCGGGCACCGACCAAACCCAGACGCCATGGCCTTTGAAAAATGTAGCCGCGGTATGGTCGATGGCCAGTAGGCCGCGAGGGCCAAACTCGACGGGAATCGATCGAAACCGGGTAAAAAAAACTTACCGGAGTACCATGGAGTCAAAAATTTGACGGAGGGACCCCAGTGGGGTATGAAAGTTTTTAGTAATTTCGTGAGGAAAATTCTTGTCGGGAATCTCTATGGAGTTCCTTAACCCACGTGGCTACTGCTGCGCAGAAAAAAGAAGACTGGCTGCAGGTTTAGTGCCATGCTGGGCATGCCCAGTAGGTGCAGGTCAAAGTTCTAGAAACTTTGACAGAAGTGTTCCGTGATTGGGTTCCATCCTGTGATGTCACACATATGTGAGGACTACCATCCTGCTTGTCCTGTGAGAAAATAAAGATACAAAGAATGTTTTGCTCTGCATACCTGGGAACGTTTGATATCCAGATGCCCTGAGATTGTTTTGAATTAGCAGGAGGAGGGATGGTTTGCTTGCAACTTTCTCCTCTCTCTGTCTCACACTGGCTGGCTCTCAGTCACTCATATACACATGCTTTTTCTCTCTCACTTATATAGGCTCTTAATTACACATTTGCACACATGCTGTCTCTTTTCAGGCTTACACACACAGGCTTTCAATCACACATACATGCTGTCCTTTTCTCACACAGACTCATTCACATGCTTACAAACAAGCTCTCTCTCTCAATTACACACAGGCTCTCAATCACATACTCACATGCTCCCTCACCTAAACCAGCTCTCAATCACACACATGCTCTCTTTCATATGTACAGGCTCTCAATCATTCACACAGGATCTCAGACACATGCTTGCTCATTCACTCACTCTCCCTTCACCCCCCCCCCCCCCCAGAACTAGCGGCAGCAGCAGCCTCCTCCACTTCTAACCCTAAAGGTTGCAGCAACCTACATTTTCGGCCCTCGCGGAGCAAGGAGTACCATAGGCCACAGGGGTTGGCGACATTCTTCGTTTTTCTCTGAGCCGCGCTGCTCATTCCTTCAGACTGTGCCTCTCCTTTTCTTCAGGCCATTGCCTAGAGCACTAGCAAGGTCTCTTCTTCCCATGTACGCACCCGCTGCTCACCACTTCCTCTTCCTAGCCGGAGGGGGGTGGGGGCGGTAAGAAGAGAGCATGCCGGTGCTGCTGACTCCAGCTCTCTGCCGCATTCTACCCGGGCTTTCAGCGTTTTAAGCCTGGGTGTAAGACCTGTCTTGCTCGGGTAGGGGGAGCAGCTGGGTCAGCAGGGGACCGTGAAGTGTGGCGACACACCTGCTTGTCCTTGGTGACACACTGGTTGAGAACCACTGGTCTAGATAGTAATGGGACATGATGATTGCTGCAGCTTTGCAAACGTCTTCAATGGCCATGGCTCTTAGGTGAGCCACTGAAGTAGCTATGGATCTTACTTGATAAGCTTCGACAGAGTTTGGGATCTGGAGGCCAGCTAGAGCCTACAATGGACAATACAATCTGCTAGCCAGTTTAGCAATGTGCACTTGGCAACAGCTATTCCCTGTCTGTTAGGATCATAAGAGACAAAAAGTTTAGAAGCCAGATTATGTGGTTGAGTCCTTTAAATATGCCAAGGTCCTTTTACAGTGCAGTGAATGGAGGGCTTCTCCTATATGTGCAAGAGGTCTTAGAAAGAATGTCAAAATGATGGTGAAATTACTTCTTACCTGATCATTTCCTTTCCCTAAATATAGTCAGACCAGTCCAGACAAATGGGTTATGCATGCCAACCTGCAGACGATGACATAAAGACAAAGTTCCTGGATGGAATAAATACCTGCTTCAGGAACTAACAAGAGAGGGAGCTATTTTAGTTTCAATTCTTAGTGGAACGTAGGATTTGGTGACAGAGGTAACCGTAGTGGGGCCATTTGGCAACAGTGATAACATGATGAAATATGAAGTAATGACTGGAAGGGGGACAATATGTAAATCTACAGATCTAACAATTTTCAAAAGGGAAGCGTTGATAAAATGAGGAATAGTTAGAAAGAACTGAAAGGTGCAGCTGCAAAGGTTAAAAATGTACAACAGGCATGGACATTGTTTAAAATACAATCAAAGAAGCACAGTCCAGATTTATTCCACGCATTAAGTAAGATGGAAGGAAAGCAAAACAATTACCAGCATGGTTAAAAGGTGAGGTGAAAGAGGCTATTTTAGCCAAAAAAAACATCCTTCAAAAATTGGAAGAAGGATCCATCTTAAGAAAATAGGAAAAGCATAAGCATTGTCGCGTTAAGTGTAAAACATTGATAAGGCAGACTAAGAGAGAATTAGAAATGAAGTTGGCCATAGAGGCAAAAACACAAAAACTTTTAAAAATATATCCAAAGCAAGAAAAGCAAGTTTGCTTACCATAATACGGTGTTTCTGTAGATAGCAGGATGAATTAGCCATGCTGTCATCGGACTTGTCAGTCAGGTGTCTGAGGTGGAGCTTTTCAAAGCTGATACAGAGCTTAGCTCTGTGCAGCTGCGCGTGTGTTCCCACGAAGGAAGGCAGAATCTCCTCAGTCTATATTTAAGCAGTAAGAAAAAAGGCTATCCAGGGAGGTGGGCGGGTCAGCATGGCTAATTCATCCTATCTACGGAAACACTGTTTATGGTAAGCAAACTTGCTTTTCCCATCAATAGCAGGGCTGAATTAGCCATGTTGTCATGGGAGTCCCAAGCTCCCAGTCACGCATCAAGATATATTGTCTTTTTTTTTGCGTGACTTATCTGGCGTGGACAGCAGAGTTTGAGTTATGAAACTAAAGTATCTAAGACCGCTCTTCCCAGCTTGGCATCTTAGGATGTTTGCTAGTCTAAACAGTAATGGGATGTGAATGTATGTAGAGTGTGGCCACTTTACAGATGTCGACAGGAGGAACCTGACGTAGATGGGCCAACGAGGTGGAGATTGCTTGCAATTGATGAGCATTTGGTTTTACCTGCAGTGCTATATCTTTGTTGTAGCAGAATTGAATGCATTGTGCTATCCAGCTAGAAATTGTCCGTTTTGCCACTGGTAGGCCAGGGGCATTTGGGTTAAAGGAAAGGAATAGCTGGGATGGTCTTGAATTTGATTGTGTCCTAGTCTTATAGTAGGCTAGTGCTCGTTTACAGTCCAGAGTGTGTAGTAACTTCTCTCTGTCGTTATGGTGAGGTTTGGGAAAAAATGTAGGGAGGTCTATGGACTGGTTGATGTGAAAGGCTGAAACCACCTTCGGAAGGAAGGATGGGTGAGACTGTAGCTCTGCCTTGTGGTGGAAGAATTGAAGGTAAAGCTCGTAATGTACAAGTGCTTGTAGTTCACTGACTTGGCGAGCTGAAGTTACAGCGACGAGGAATACCACTTTCCATGTGAGATACTTCACATGTGCCGAGCCCAAGGATTCAAAAGGAGGAAGCATTAATTGTTCTAGGACTAAATTGAGGTTCCAGGCCACTGGAGACTTGTATATTGGGGGTTGGAAGTGGTAGAGGCCCATAATGAATCTAGAAACCAGTGGGTGTTGGGATATTGGGTGGCCCTGGAGGGGCCTGTGGTAGGCTGCGATGGCACTGAGGTGCACTCGGCCGGAGGTCGGTCGGTAGCCCTTTTGAGTATAAGGTGAATAGGTAATCTAGTAAATTGGTTGGAGAGCAGTCAAAGGGATCGTAATCGAATTCTCACATTCTTTTATTTATTTTTTATATACTCAAATGATAATGTTAGAGAACTTCAGTTTAAGCACACTCTTGTATGATTTCCCTATTAATCATATAAATGGACTAGATCCATGTCACCAATCTTATAACATTATATAAGCATGTACCGACACTGTAATGGCACTTTCATAGATACATTTTTTAAACAAACTAAATATACGTGCCTCTATGTAAACCGTTGTGATGGTACATTACTAAACGACGATATAGAAAAGATTTTAAATAAATAAATAAATAAATGATTAATGGTGCACCAGGTCTCAGTGTTTCCATTTTAGTTGGTACGCTTTTCTGGTCGATGGTTTCCTGGCTGCAAGCAAAATATTTTGTTTCTGCAGATACACCTTGGTCTATCAGTAACGCCGGTTCAATCTCCACACTGTCAGGTGGAGTGAGTCCTGCATGAGGTGGAGAAGGGCTCTATGTTCTTGGGATAGCAGACCGTCCGTGTGTCCCAATGGGCTGGGGGTGTTGATTGATAGGCGGAGGAGGTATGCGTACCAAGGTTGCCTGGGCCATGCTGGGGCAATCAGGATCAGGTCTGCCACATCTGCTATGCATTTCTGGATAGTGCACGTTATCAGTGGGATTGGTGGAAAGGCATACATCAGGCTTCCTGACCACTGGAGTAAGAAGGCATCCTGAGTGATGTGGAGATGACTGGGAAACAGAGAGCAGAACTGAGGTACCTTTTTGTTCTGTTCCGTGGCAAAGAGATCTATGGATGGTGTGCCCCGTCGGTTGAAAATGTCGTGGACTACTTGCTGGTGTAACTACCATTCGAGAGGGTGAAATATTCAACTTAATTTGTCCACCCGGGAATTGACTATTACCGGAAGATAGGTCGCTTGAAGATGGCTTGCATGATGATTCGCCCAATCTCATATGAGAAGTGCTTCCCTGCATAGTATCCATGAACCTGACCCTCCTTGTTTGTTGATATAAAACATGGCTACTTGATTGTCCGTGTATATCATTACTCTCTTTGCTTGCATGAAAAGTTTTGAGGGTATACCGAATCGCTCCGAGTTCGAGAAGATTGATAATATGACTGTTTGTGAAGGGTCCATAAGCCCTGTGTTTGTAGGCGGTCGAGGTGAGCTCTCCATCCGTTGTGGGAAGCATCTGTTGTGAGTTGGCATTGTGAAAAGTGCTCCTCTTTGAAGCACCTGCGGTTTCAACCACCAATTTAAGTCTATAATCATGTCTGGAGTCAAGGTGATTTTATGAGACAAAAGGTTGAGTCGGCGAATGTGAAGATGGGTGTTTGGAACCATGTGAATGGCTGCCGCCATATGACCCAATGCAGACAGTATTTGGCGGGCTGTTGGTCGTGTCGTTGACCGTAGGTGGTTTTGTAAGGGTCTGTAGCAGTAGCCTTCGGTCTCTGGGTAGAAAGGCTCTGTTCTTGGTTGTATCCAACAATGCTCCTATGAATAGAAGTGTTTGGGAGGGTTGTAGATTTGACTTTTCGTAATTGATAGAGGCCTAGGTGCTAAAGACACGAAATGGTTTGTTGTAGGTGGGTTAGGAGGGTTGCCAGTCTAGGTAGGGAAATATTTGGATTCCCAGTATTCGAAGGTGTGCCACCACCACTGCCATGCACTTTGTGAACACACGAGGGGCTGCTGAAAGGCAGAACCTTGTATTGGTAATGCTGTTTCTTGTAATGGAAACAGAGGTATTGCCATGAAGAGGGGTGCATTGGAATATGTGTGTAAGCATCCTTCAAGTCTAGTGAACACATCCAATCGTTGGGTTGAAGGGGAAGAATTTTTTTCAGGGAGACCATTTTGAATTTTTCCGTGACTCGCGTAAGTCCAGAATTGGGCGTAGACCTCACGACTTTTTGGGGATTAAGAAGGGGAATAAAACCCCGTATTCTGAAGGTTTGAGGGTAAGACTCGAATTGCTCATTGATGTTGAAAGGTTGATATTTCTTTGGTCAACTGAAGATGAGTAGCACACCTGCCTGTGCTTGGAATGAGACATGGTAGGGAAGGTCTGGAGAGAAAGTGTAGTTGATAGCTGTGATGGACTATTTCTAGAACTCAGTGATCAGTTGTGATTTGTGACTGGATGCCATGATCCTCCCTCCCACCACCGTGGGGGGTGGAGGCCTGGCTAGAGTAAAAAAAAAAAAAAAAAAAAAAAAAAAAAAAAAAGAGGGTGGATTTTTCACGGTAGTGGAGGCTGGTTGATTTTGTGGATGCTGCGTGCATGGCCTCCCATGGCGTTGTTGATATTGGGAGGATTGTCAAGGTGGTTGAGGATAAGGAGGTTGTCTATATGACGGATAGGCCCTGAACTGTCATCTGTGATATGAAGCTCGCAGAGCACATGGAAAATATTGGCGAGAGAGAAGGACCGTAGGTGTGGGAAGATGTTAAGCCATGAACTGCTACATTCTGTTCTTTTAACTGAGCCACGGTTTCTTGGAGACGACTGCCAAAAAGGTCATCTCCTCTGCAAGGGAGATTAGCGAGCTTGTCATAGATGTCTTCTCTTATAGCACTAGCTCGGAGCCAAGTCAGGTGTCTGGCTGCTATAGCAGACGCGGAGGCTCTTGAAGACATCTCGAATCCTTCATATACTGTTCTCAGAAGACGCATGCCCTCCATGTCCTGTAATGGTTGTGTTGGTGGCATCATGGCATCTGTATCCGGAAGGAGACCTTTCAGTTGTAATGAATTGTACAAATATTGTACAATGTAGAATTGATGTATTCCTGCTCCTAACATTGATGATTGGAAGATCTTTTTTCCAAAATCATCTAGATATTTATTATCCTTCCCAGGTAGTGTACTGGAATGTAACTTGGATTTTTTGGTACATTGCATGGCCGACTTCACTAGTATGGATGTGTGAGGTATCTGAGGTAATGAATAGAATGTAGATTGCTGCATTCTGTACTTCATGTCCATTTTCCTAGAGACTGGTGTGATTGAGTATGGTGTGTCCCATGATTTTTCAAATACTGTGTCTAAAACGATGCAATGGGAGCGCTGATGGGTCTGATGGGAGATCAAAGATCTTCAAGAGTCCCATCGTTTCTGACCTCAGTTCTGGCATTTTGTGGACTTCCATGTTGAAGACTGAGCCCACTTTGTCTATAAATTTTGGGTATGATAGGTCCTCTGGCAGAGAGTAAGGTTCTTGGGGATCTTCTGGCATGTTAGAGGGATACCCTGTAGAGAAGCCTGGAGATGACTGAATGGATTCCAGTTGTTTAGGTAATGGGGGTGAGTTGGTCGGCCTAGGTAGCATAGGCTGGGGGGATTGTTGAGTTATCAATGAAGGCTCCTTTGCTGGAGATGGCTGTGGGAATATTGGTGATATGTCAGGTGAAGGTTGTGGAGATTTTCTACCAGGACTGACCAAGACCTGTGGAGGGTTGAGGTAATTGAAAACACCAATAATTGGGCGATGGCTTCTTGTGTTCCTTCCGGTATTGTGTGCAGATAGGTGTTTTAGAGAATCCCTGGGAATGAAGTGGAACTGCCACCAACAGTATATCAGTATCCGGAGGAGCTGATTGGTGTTTATGAAGTTCCACCGGTGTTCCAATTCTTTTGCGCTTCGCTAAAAGTTCTTGCAACTGAGGCGAAGCGCTTTGTCTAGAGACAGAAGAAAGGTCTGAGAAGACCTGACATGAAGAGGACAATGAAGGGGAATAAGAAGATACTATCCATTCGTCTTCTGAATCCAGAGGGGATTCTGGATTGTAAGTGTCTGGAATACGGAAGGATGCATCCAAGCCTGAGGGTGGAGTATGTTCCTCTGGGTCTGATGGTATGGGTTGCATCTGTGAAGTAGAAATTTTGGTGGTATTTCTCTGTGGAGTTGTAAATGAAGCATAGACTTGGGCTTGCATCATATGCGTCATAGGATGTTGCCCCAAATGAGATGTTAACGCTGGCATCCGTTTTGCTGGTTGCGTGGGTAATTGCTTCGAGCTTTTAGTCGAAGAATGCTTCGATTGAGGTACCGATAATGCTTCGTGGGTCACGTTGCATTTGCGAACTGTGCACCGGTGTCTGCGTCATATCATGCGCCAGTGATTGTGTTACACTTTGCGCCGAAATTTGCGTCGAGCGTCTAACCGGTGTTTTCTCCGATGTGAAGCTTGCGGTGACTGAGGCATCAGTGGCTGATTGGCTCAACACTGAGGAATGCTTCAAGTGCGTCGACGGGTGCTTCGAGCGAATATGCATCGACAGCACAGCTTCGATTTGATTGACACAGGTCTCTGTGTTGGCGCAGACAGACTCCTCCAAGTCCCTGTGGTGGTGGTCTCGATTTTTTTTTTTTTTAACAGCTTTTCCTTGTTTTTGGCCCATTTTTGAAGTGCCTGGTTCTAGGGACGCTGCCCTTCGAATCAAGGGGGCAGGCTGCGGCCTCAACGAGGAGTGAGCCTCGGAGGGGGGCGCATATGAGCCAGAGAGAAAGTTTTAATTTCTCTATTTTAGCCATCCTTTGGCGCTGCACCCGAGGCGACATAGAAACATAGAAATGATGGCAGAAAAAGACCAATCGGCCCATCTAGTTTCCCAGCAAGCTTCCACACTTATTTTCCCATACTTATCTGTTTCACCAACCACCAACTTCAGGGCCCTTGTTGGTAACTGTTTGATTCAAATTTCCTGCCATCCCCTGTCATTGATGCAGAGAGTAATGTTGGAGTTGCATCAAAGGTGAGCATATTACCCCCACCCCTTGTTTACCCAGATTATGAAGTTCAGTCCTTGTTGGTTGTTGTCTGAATGCTAATCCTCTTTTCCACATTTCCCTTTGCCGCTGAAGCAGAGAGCAATGTTGGGGTTGCATTAACCGTGAAAGGGATTTTTTTTTTTAGAAGGGTAGTAATCACCAGGTAGTAGTTAACATTCCAGCAAGCCACCCCTATGGCTCTATTCTTCATTCCCATCCTCTAGCCTTTATGGATCCACAGTGTTTATCCCACACCGCTTTGAAATCTTTCACAGTTTTAGTCACCTAGATAGGATTTTAGACAGTGCTGGGGAGGAGCCGGCTGTTGTGGTACATGTGGGCACCAACGACATAGGAAAATGTGGGAGGGAGGTTCTGGAAGCCAAATTTAGGCTCTTAGGTAGAAAGCTTAAATCCAGAACCTCCAGGGTAGCATTCTCTGAAATGCTCTCTGTTCCACGTGCAGGTCACCAGAGGCAGGCAGAGCTCCGGAGTCTCAATGCGTGGATGAGACGATGGTGCAAGGAAGAGGGTTTCAGTTTTGTTAGGAACTGGAGAACCTATTGGGGAAAGGGGGAGTCTCTTCCGAAGGGATGGGCTCCACCTTAACCAGGATGGAACCAGACTGCTGGCGCTTACCTTTAAAAAGATTGTTCTAGTTTAAAAGCTGCTCTAAGGGGAAAGCCGACAGTCACTCAGCAGCGCATGGTTCGGAGAGAGGTATCCTTAAAGGATACTAATGATGCATTAGAATTAGGGCATCCCGACAGTGAGGTTCCAATAATTAGAAAAGCAGTCCAAGTGCCTGTAACTAAAAACTCACCTGAGCTAAAAAATTCAAACTTATCCCTATCAATTAAAAAGCAGAATGAAAATACAAACAAAAAACAAACTTTGAAATGTTTGTATGCTAATGCCAGAAGTCTAAGAAGTAAGATGGGAGAATTAGAATGTATAGCAGTGAATGACAGACTTAATTGGCATTTCAGAGACATGGTGGAAAGAGGATAACCAATGGGACAGTGCTATCCCGGGGTACAAATTATATCGCAATGACAGAGAGGAGCACTCGGGAGGAGGTGTGGCGCTTTATGTCCGGGATGGCATAGAGTCCAACAGGATAAACATCCTGCATGAGACTAAATACAAAATTGAATCTTTATGGGTAGAAATCCCTTGTGTGTCAGGGAAGACTATAGTGATAGGGGGGTAATAACTACCGTCCACCTGGTCAAGATGGTGAGACGGACAGTGAAATGCTAAGAGAAATTAGGGAAGCTAACCAAATTGGTAGTGCGGTAATAATGGGAGACTTCAATTACCCCAATATTGACTGGGTAAATGTATCATTGGGTCACACTAGAGAGATAACGTTCCTGGATGGAATAAATGATAGCTTTATGGAGCAATTGGTTCAGGAACAGACGAGAGAGGGAGCAATTTTAGATCTAATTCTTAGTGGAGCAGAGGACTTGGTGAGAGAGGTAACAGTGGTGGGGCCGCTTGGCAATAGTGATCATAATATGATCAAATTTGATTTAATGACTGGAAAAGGAACAGTGTGCAAATCCAAGGCTCTCGTGCTAAACTTTCAAAAGGGAAACTTTGATAAAATGAGAAAAATTGTTAGAAAAAACTGAAAGGAGCAGCTACAAAAGTAACAAATGTCCAAGAGGCGTGGTCATTGTTAAAAAATACCATTCTAGAAGCACAGTCCAGATGTATTCCACACATTAAGAAAGATGGAAAGAAGGCAAAACGATTACCGGCATGGTTAAAAGGGGAGGTGAAAGAAGCTATTTTAGCCAAAAGATCTTCATTCAAAAATTGGAAGAAGGATCCAACAGAAGAAAATAGGATAAAGCAAAAACATTGGCAAGTTAAATGTAAAACATTGATAAGACAGGCTAAGAAAATTTGAAAAGAAGTTGGCTGTAGAGGCAAAAACTCACAGTAAAAACGTTTTAAAATATATCCGAAGCAGAAAGCCTGTGAGGGAGTCAGTTGGACCGTTAAACGATCGAAGGGTTAAAGGGGCACTTAGAGAAGATAGGGCCATCGCGGAAAGATTAAATGATTTCTTTGCTTCAGTGTTTACTGAAGAGGATGTTGGGGAGGTACCCGTAATGGAGAAGGATTTCATGGGTAATGATTCAGATGGACTGAATCAAATCACGGTGAACCTAGAAGATGTGGTAGGCCTGATTGACAAACTGAAGAGTAGTAAATCACCTGGACCGGATGGTATACACCCCAGAGTTCGGAAGGAACTAAAAAATGAAATTTCAGACCTATTAGTAAAAATTTGTAACTTATCATTAAAATCATCCATTGTACCTGAAGACTGGAGGATAGCAAATGTAACCCCAATATTTAAAAAGGGCTCCGGGGTGATCCAGGAAACTATAGATCGGTTAGCCTGACTTCAGTGCCAGGAAAAATAGTGGAAAGTGTTCTAAACATCAAAATCACAGAACATATAGAAAGACATGGTTTAATGGAACAAAGTCAGCATGGCTTTACCCAGAGCAAGTCTTGCCTCTCAAATCTGCTTCACTTTTTTGAAGAAGTTAATAAACATGTGGATAAAGGTGAACCGGTAGATATAGTATACTTGGATTTTCAGAAGGCGTTTGACAAAGTTCCTCATGAGAGGCTTCTAGGAAAAGTAAAAAGTCATGGGATAGGTGGCGATGTCCTTTCATGGATTGCAAACTGGCTAAAAGACAGGAAACAGAGTAGGATTAAATGGACAATTTTCTCAGTGGAAGGGAGTGGACAGTGGAGTGCCTCAGGGATCTGTATTGGGACCCTTACTTTTCAATATATTTATAAATGATCTGGAAAGAAATAAGACGAGTGAGATAATCAAATTTGCAGATGACAAAATTGTTCAGAGTAGTTAAATCACAAGCAGATTGTGATAAATTGCAGGAAGACCTTGTGAGACTGGAAAATTGGGCATCCAAATGGCAGATGAAATTTAATGTGGATAAGTGCAAGGTGATGCATATAGGGAAAAATAACCCATGCTATAATTACACAATGTTGGGTTCCATATTAGGTGCTACAACCCAAGAAAGAGATCTAGGTGTCATAGTGGATAACACATTGAAATTGTCGGTTCAGTGTGCTGCAGCAGTCAAAAAAGCAAACAGAATGTTGGGAATTATTAGAAAGGGAATGGTGAATAAAATGGAAAATGTCATATTACCTCTGTATTGCTCCATGGTGAGACCACACCTTGAATACTGTGTACAATTCTGGTCGCCGCATCTCAAAAAAGATATAATTGCGATGGAGAAGGTACAGAGAAGGGCTACCAAAATGATAAGGGGAATGGAACAACTTCCCTACGAGGAAAGACTAAAGAGGTTAGGACTTTTCAGCTTGGAGAAGAGACGACTGAGGGGGGATATGATAGAGGTGTTTAAAATCATGAGAGGTCTAGAACGGGTAGATATGAATCAGTTATTTACTCTTTCGGATAGTAGAAAGACTAGGGGGCACTCCATGAAATTAGCATGGGGCACATTTAAAACTAATCGGAGAAAGTTCTTTTTTACTCAACGCACAATTGAACTCTGGAATTTGTTACCAGACGATGTGGTCAGTGCAGTTAGTATAGCTGCGTTTAAAAAAGGATTGGATAAGTTCTTGGAGGAGAAGTCCATTACCTGCTATTAAGTTCACTTAGAGAATAGCCACTGACATTAGCAATGGTAACATGGAATAGACTTATTTTTTGGGTACTTGCCAGGTTCATATGGCCTGGATTGGCCACTGTTGGAAACAGGATGCTGGGCTTGATGGACCCTTGGTCTGACCCAGTATGGCATTTTCTTATGTTCTTAGTCTTCACCACTTCCTCCGGAAGGGCATTCCAGACATCTACCACCCTCTCTGAGAAGAAATACTTCCTGACACTGGTTCTGAGTCTTCCTCCCTGGAGCTTCAAATCATGACCCCTAGTTCTACTGATTTTTTTCCATTGTAAAAGGTTTGTTGTTGACCATGAATCATTATAACCTTTCAAGTATCTGAAAGTCAGTGCGTGCACTTCAACGTATCATGGTCTGGGCCTAGGAACAGGTAGCAGGCCTCATGCCCGTCTAATAGACATGATCTTGCCGCACTTACACTGTTTAAAACCGGACGGCTGGGGCATCGTCGAGGTGCTGGGATGATAGGATGCCGATTTTTAGTAGTTTTTTTTTCCTTTTTAATATTTTTTGTTCTCTTCTGTTCTTTCCTGAGGAGTGATGAAGCTCTGCGTATGTTCCCGCTCGCGGAAAAGACAGACTGAGGAGATTCTGCCTTCCTGCGCAGGAACACATGCGCAGCTGCACAGAGCTAAGCTCTATATCAGCTTTGAAAAGCTCCGCCTCAGACGCCTGACTGACAATCCCATGACAGCATGGCTAATTCAGCCCTGCTATCGACTGGAAACCTGTGAGGGAGTTGGTTGGACCGTTAGATGACCAAGGGGGTTAACTCTTAGGGAAGATAAAGCCATTGCAGAAAGACTAAATTAATTCTTTGCTTGTTTACTAATGAGGAAATTGGGGAGATACCAGTTCCGGAGATAGTTTTCAAGGGTGGGACGTCAGATGAACTGAACGGAATCACTGTGAACCTGGAAGATGTAGTAGGCCAGATTGACAAAACTAAAACGAGTAGCAAGTCACCTGGACTGGATGGTATGCACCCCAGGGTTCTGAAGTAACTAAAAAAATGAAATTTCACATCTATTAGTTAAAATTTGTAACCTATCATTAAAGTCATCCATTGTACCTCAAGACTGTAGGGTGGCCAATGTAACCCCAATATTTAAAAAGGGCTCCAGGGGCGACCTGGGAAACTATAGACCAGTGAGCCTGACTTCAGTGCTGGGGAAAAAAATAGGGGAACTACTCTAAAGATCAAAATCAGAGCTTATAGAAAGACATGGTTTTAATGGAACACAGTCAGCATGGATTTACCCAAGGGAAGTCTTACCTTTCAAATCTGCTTCATTTTTTTGAAGGGGTTAATAAACATGAGGATAAAGGTGAACCAGTAGATATAGTGTATTTGGATTTTCAGAAGGCGTTTGACAAATTCCCTCATGAGAGGCTTCTAAGAAAACTAAAAACTCATGGGATAGGAGGCGATGTCCTTTCGCAGATTATAAACTGGTTAAAAGACAGGAAACAAGGAGTAGGTCAATATTCTCAGTGGAAAAGGGTAAACAGTGGCATGCCTCAGGGATCTGTACTTGGACCAGTGCTTTTCAATATATTTAAAAATGATCTAGAAAGGAATACGATAAGTGAGGTAATCAAATTTGCAGATGATACAAAATTATTCAGAGTAGTTAAATCACAAGAAGATTGTGATAAATTGCAGGAGGACCTTGCGAGAATGGAAGATTGGGCATCCAAATGGAAGATGAAATTTAATGCGGACAAGTACAACGTGATACATAAAGGGAAAAATAACCCATGCTGTAGTTACACGATGTTAGGTTCCATATTAGGAGCTACCACCCAGGAAAAAGATCTAGGCATCATAGTGAATAATACATTGAAATTGTCGGCTCGGTGTGCTGCGGCAGTCAAAAAAGCAAACAATGTTAGGAAGGGAATGGTGAATAAAAAACGGAAAATGTCATAATGCCTCTGTATTGCACCTTGAGCACTGTGTACAATTCTGGTCACTGTATCTCAAAAAAAGATATAGTTGCAGTGGAGAAGGTACAGAAAAGGGTGACCAAAACGTTTAAGGGGATGGAACAGCTCCTCTTTGAGGAAAGGCTAAAGAGGTTAGGGTTGTTCAGCTTGGAGAAGAGACGACTGAGGGGGGATATGATAGAGATCTTTAAAATCATAGAAAGGTTTAGAACAGGTAAATGTGAATTGGTCATTTACTCTTTCAAATAATAGAAGGACTAGGGGGCACTCCATGAAGTTAGCAAGTAGAACATTTAAAACTAATCAGAGAAAATTCTTTCACTCAATGTACAATTAAGCTCTGGAATTTGCTGCCAGAGGATGTGGTTAGTGCAGTTAGTGTAGCTGGGTTTAAAAAAGGTTTGGAGGAAAAGTCTATTAACTGCTATTAATCAAGTTGACTTAGGGAATAGCCACTGCTATTACTGGCATTAGTAGCATGGGATCTATTTAGTGTTTGGGTACTTGCCAGGTACTTGTAGCATGGATTGGGCACTATTAGAAACCGAATGCTGGGTTTGATGGACCCTTGGTCTGACCCAGTATGGCAATTTCTTATGTTAACAGGCTTGATATCACTCCATGCTGACATCAGCCTGCCAGTAATCCTGTAACAAGCTAAGTGTAGACAACCTTAACACAATCAGCAAATTAAGCTCTTTACTAATTTTCTTTTCCTTTAACAAACTGACATCCAGAATAACCAGAAAAAGAAAAAGTTTCTAAACAGCAGAATAAGAAATCATTCACCTGCAGCAAAACAGACATTCACTGTGCTTCCCAATTCTATTTACTTGCCTGTAAAAACATCTTCTGTAAAGCAGAGAGCAAAGCATGACATTGAAGATAGCAGTGTATTGAGGGTCCTGGACTGTTCTGACTGAATTCAAAGAAAAGAAATGATCAGGTAAGAAGTAATTTCATCTTACTCTTCATCCAACCAGACCAATCTAAACACTGCTCATGAAGACACCTGCTCCCTCATGCAGCAAGCCCATACCAGCTTCACCAATGGGACACCAGTCTACATATGCTGCTATAATTACCTCCTCAATCACACCACTATAACCCTAGAGACTGTTTCTCCCTTTCGTACTTCACTATACTGGGCCAACAGATTCGAGTTTTCTGACATGCTTGTGACCTTGAGATTCCATAGATGTTTCCGCAAATCCAAGGGACGAAGGCATAGACCTTGCCATCTGTCCATTTATTAAAACAAAGTCAAGATCAACTGAGATGGTGATGGAATTCCAAAACAACCTTTGGAAGAAGGGAACCATATGAATTTGTACCTTGTCCTCTGTAACCAACAGGAAAGGCTCCATACAAGAAAGCACCTATACCACCGATATCTTCTGAGCCGAACAATAGCAGCCAGAAAAACTGTCAAGGCAAACCATCGTAGAGCAGAACTTAAGGGAGTGAACAGAAATCCTGCCAAGACAGCCAAAATTAAATACAGATGGAAGGGGGCGGGAATTTGAAATGGATGCCTAATATTTTTCACTCCCTTCATGAAGCGAGACATATCTGGATGAAAAACCAGTGATTTACCTTGAATATGCTTCCTATAGCAAGAGAGAGAAAGACAGCTGCCACCTGCCCCTTCAAGGTGTTCAGAGCCAAACCCTTAAAGAGGTCTTCTTGCAAGAAATCCAAATCGAACCGCTGAGGACTCAGCGCACTGATGTCCAGTGCACTAATGCTCAAATATTCTTCATATGCAGACATAAGCCAGGGAGGTGGAAAATTTCCATGCCCTCAGGAGAGTGGCCTCACAGCCAGAGAACAACCTTCACCAAACACACCGTCTTAAAGACCATCACTTGCAGAGTAACCTTCACTGAACATATCCTCTCAAGCTCCAAACTAAGATAAAATCTAACTAGATCCTCACAAGACATAGGATCCTGAGACAATCATTCCTCATAAGAGGGAGGACTTAGAAAATTGTTGCAAAGCAGAGGACTGAGGATCACATACCACATATGTCGTGGCCAATCTGGTGCAACTAGTACTACTAGGTTCGGATGATAAGTGACCTTCTGAACTACTCTATCATAGGCCAAGCAAGAAACCTGTACAGAATTTCCTCCATCAGCCAATCCCGTACTAGAGCAAGAGCTTGGCTGAAAAAGCATCTTTTAGGAAAAAGGTCTGTGCTGGTTGCCATCAAATCCAGATCCCATCCGGCGACAATTAGACAAAAGGCTCCTTGAGAGAGAGATCAGTCTTCAGAGACTATTACATGGCGACTGAGGAAATTCGCCTGCACATTGTCCACCCGTTACACGAGATGCCGAAAAGGCCTTTAAATTCATTTCCACCCAATGAAGAAGGTCTATCTCCAATAATACTGGAGGACTTCGGGTTCCTCCATGCCGCCACTGAGGCATTGTCTGACAATACTTTGAGTGCCTGCCTCACTAAGTGGGGCATAAAAATCTGCAAGTCATTCAAATAGCCCTTATCCTCAAACCTGTTCATGGATCAGCTTGCAAACTCTAGGGTTCACTGGCCTTGAGCAACA